>NW_027526203.1:396991920-397572754 GCF_048455015.1 Haemaphysalis longicornis
GCCCAGCCTGACGTATTTCTGATTAATGGTTAGCTCACAGCCAAACTGAGAAACAGTTGGGGTATTCTCGTCAATTCCGCATTTCCGAATACCTGAGCTCCAAGGGAAGAAGTATCTCGAAACTAGTTATATCAAGCACGTCTGCTGAAGTGGCTCCATCGAATTCTTTACTTTCTAGCCTAGTGTAACAAACGGACGCCTCTTCCTTTCAAACCGCACTTCGAGCATTTTTACTGATTCAGAATACTCTGTAACTTGTTTTTATCATGTTTATTTTTTCTAAGTTGTAAGTGTGTGTACCTGCTTGTACAATACCGTATTTCTTGTCACTTTTCCATTCTTGTTCTTGGTTACAATGTTTAGCGCTGCATTTTACAATTGTCTAGCATGGTGCTTTTAATGTATTCCAACGTCACCTTTGCTGCCTTGATTTTTATTTTTTGTAATATTGTATGTTTTTTCGGTTTTCAACTCCCCCCCGCATGTAATGCTCACTTGGGCCCTTAGGGTACTTAAATAAATAAAATAAATAACAGGACAAATGACATGGCATCGTCGCTATACCGCAACCACCCATCGGCAGCAGGGGGATGGGGAAAATGGAGAGTTGTACGCGAATTGCTAAAACCAGAGTCCCTCAATACTTGTCTGGTCACGAAACTCCGGCCGCAGTTTGATACATCGGCAAAAGCTGCCGCGAGGGTCGCCTCTGTCAGGGAGGGGGCATTCCGCGCCCGCGCCACCCGCGCTCAAAGCGCACCGGTGAAGCTGCTGCCCTTTCGAGGCAGTTGTTAACAGCGCAGAGAATAGTGTGCTATCACTCATATTTAGTTTGACATACAATGGGGTCTCTGTCTCTCTGTAGCGTAGGGGTTAATTATTGCATTAGTGCGTGCGAGGCTCGGGTGCGTCCTGATCGGCGGGGTTACGCTCGCTGCGAGGTCAATCGTGTGGCCAGAAATGGTTAGAGAAAGGCGCTCCGCCGCGTCAGGAGTTGTAAAGTCCAAGGTACGCAGTGAGTTTCCGATTCGTTATGGGCCTAGAGTGTCGCCACGACGGCGGAGGTTGGTGCCGAGGGACTGACAGCGCCTTTTGTTATGCGTGCGGCGTGTTGACAAACGCGGGAATTTCGTCGGCGTTTGGCATAATTTCGACGCGCGTCGTGTGAACGATACTTTAGAGAGACCGCCCGAGGGTCGATGGCCATCGATCAGAGTTGCTTTTAGTTGGTCGGTTTTAATCTGTGTTGTACTTGTATCTTGATGTTTATGAGTTAGAGTGTGGATCACGTGATCATTTGTGCACAAACATTCAGTGAATGTTGTTGTGGCCAATCAGAGGCCCAGAGTGTGTTAGTAGGCCTTCCTCACTTTGCATTGGGGCATGCCTTTGGAGGCGTGGGGTTTGTGTAATAAAACTGAAGTGTTTGGTGTCTGGTGGTTGATCGAAAGAGGGCAGATGCCGGGAGACACTTGTGAGTTAAATATGTTTACCTAAGTGCATTTAAGTACTTCTATGTTTTCTTATAAGTTATGTATGTTCGTTCATTGGTAAGTTTTGTATTGTAACCAAATGTCGTCATCCGTAGATTAGAAGTTAACCTAAGGGCCTCCACATCAATTGTGTACTTCATCACCACACCGGTTTCGCTATTTATTTATTTATTTATTTATTTATTTATTTATTTATTTATTTATTTATTTATTTATTTATTTATTTATTTATTTATTTATTTATTTATTTATTTCAATTTTAAGTGCTCACCAGCAGCGCTGGACATTCTCGGGTGATGCACTGGGTACATGAATGTAAGGCATACAAAAAGACAACAAAATTGGAAGGGAAACAAATAAAAAATTGCCAAAAAATAAATGTGTAGATATATACAAAAGAGGAGAGCGACCAAGGAAGGCAGAACATTTTCTGAACACCAAGATCTCGGAGGTCGTGTGTAGAGTGTGCACTAATAAACACATAGCCAAGAAAAATATTCCCAGCCAGGGAAAGGTTATCGAGGTCCTCTTGCGGCAGGCCTTACCAACTTGTAGTCTTTGGTCCAAGCGGCGCCGAGGGTACCTTGTGAAGCCGGCGGAAGGTCTCTCCAAGTGCCAGGGGTAATTACCGCATTAGAGGGGGCAAAGCGCGGGTGCGTCCTGGTCTGTAGGGTTACACTCGCTGCGGCGTCATTCGTGGTGGAAGAAATTGATAGGAACAGGTGCGCCGCGGCGCCTGG
This sequence comes from Haemaphysalis longicornis, assembly GCF_048455015.1. Taxonomy (NCBI): domain Eukaryota; kingdom Metazoa; phylum Arthropoda; class Arachnida; order Ixodida; family Ixodidae; genus Haemaphysalis; species Haemaphysalis longicornis. The sequence continues at coordinate 396,994,154 of NW_027526203.1, forward strand.
AGAAGTTCTACCGTCCAAGGTACGCAGTGCGGTTCAAATTCGTTACGGGTCTACAGCGTCACCACGACGGTGGATACATGTGGCCAGGGACTGACAGCTCCTTTTGTGATGACAAAGCCCCTCAATGCTTTTGAGGGACTCAGGTAATGCACACGCCATGTTGACAAGAGCGAGAATTTCGTCGGCGCTGAGCATAATTTCGGCGCGCGCCATGGGAACCATCATTATAGAGAGGTCGCCCGAGGGTCGATTGCCAGCGCTCAGAGCTGCTATCAGTCGGTTATCTAAAAGTTGCGATCGACAAATTCCTTCTTACAGCGAGAACAACTTGCGGACGCCCCGAGATCAAACACAGTCGGCCCCTGGCGGCGGCACGACGAACCGCTCCTAGTGTGGCACGGCCGGACTGGAGGAGCGGCGAGCGCGCACTTTCATACGGCCTGCGCACCCAACAAGGAAACGATACAGCAGATTCTTGACAGAGTGAGGGCGCTTCGAACCAACCCTCTACCCTCCCAACCCTCTTTTTTCTTAGTCGACGCATCGCCTCTGGCCGAGCGAGCCGACAACGCTTGCCGCACGTGTTTTGGATCTGCCGCGGAATATCACCGGTACCAATGAATGCCTTCGCTGCTATATCTCACCAAAAAGGAGACTCGTTGTGTACTTAAGTAGCATGATTAAGAGTTTTAGCTGCATGTTTTCGACAGTGCGCTCGCTGCCAGCGGTCCGCTCAGCCCGACCGGAGCGTGAGCAGCAGAAACACGTTTAGCTAAGCGATAACCGTATCTCCCTCGGCGGGAAATCATTCGCGTCACTGGTCGTGCCCTGTGCGCGTGCAAACCAAGGCATCATCCGAAAGGAAAAATAAGAACTGATATTTCAGTCACGGAAAATGCCGCGTTTATTGCCTGCCTCAATATTTTCATATAATACCTTCGCTGATAAGATATGTAGGCCTCGCATATTTTTCTTCATGTGCCCCGAGTTAAAATGTTTCTTTCAATTTTTTGATTAGGCGCTTCCGAGTGGTAATGTTAGGCTGTTTGACCCTATTAGACCGAAAATTCAGAAGGGGGGAAGGAGTCGCCTATTTTAATGACGCACATGTAAATTTACACGGACAGGTATCACGTGTAGCCACGGCAGGGCTAGGGCAGTGGCAAATGCGCGCGCGCCGCCGCCCGTGCTGTAGGTCAACCGATGAGGGTTGGTCCGCAGCGCCACAAACTAGCGGCGGTGAAAGGTGGGAACTATACCCCAAGCGCAGGCCGTATGGAAGTGCGCGCCCGCCGCTCCTCCCACGGCCGCTGGATGAGAGCGCACGCGCCTCTCATCCAGCGGCCGTGCTCCTCCAGCCCGGCCGTGAGTGTGGATGGCGCTTTCGCGTCGCCTGCTCGTTTACGTTGCGCGCGGCGGAAGACGCGTCCTGCACGATAAAAAAAAAAAAATATGTGCACTTGCTTGGCAGTAAGCAATGGTATAGTTGCTTCTGCTTGCGGATTTCATCTATAACGCAATAATCAGCGGCCGTTGAGGGATAATTCACTAGTTTAGTTCCACAAAACATCGTCGCCGTGGTCATCGCTTAAGCGTGAAAAGTGTGTAATAAATATTGTTTCCACAGTTTGAATTTCTCTTAGTGATCAGTACAGTCGTCTGCCGTTTCGGGAACATCAAAGGGCGTGTTCTGAAGGTGGAGTGGTGTTTATTTAAAGGAAGAAAGTTAACTTCATGAAACGGGTTATTAAGAGGCGACAAGATCCGTGCATACTCGTACATTTGCCGCACCCTTGTCAAATTGTGCTGCGTCCTTCAGAAAGAGTACACTGCCCACGACCCTCGCGCTATTGCCCATACATTAACGGGGACGTGTTTTACACACGCAAGAGCCTACGTTAGGGGGAATTCTACCAGTATCTTTTCGAAAATAAATACCAATTTTTGGACAGTCGTTGCTTACAGTGTGCGACATTCTTGCTAATTTTTATTTATTATTTAAAGTATGTTTCTGTGGATGCACAAGAGTATTTCGGAGGATTTCTCAGTAAAATTAAGCAATTGAGTGCGACTTCGCGTCTGTCCTTTGGCATTTCGTGTGTTATTTTTATATGTCCCATTTTACAATTACGACATTAATCGCCTCGTCCAAGAACGTATTTTGCTCAGCCTAACCGAACGCCTAATATGGTCAGGACTTAACCCCTTAAGGCGGAACCAAGCTTAAAGAAGAATTAAATACCGCGTAATTTAATAAACGCTGTTGCCCACATGTGCGCAGGGTGTATGCAGCAACTCGCTGTTTTTATTGTTCCCACAGTGCTTGCTTTAAGTACCATTTTGTAAAAGGCTAGCCACAATTCTTGGACAATCTCGGGCCAAAAAGGGCTAATCAATTTTCAAAATACTGACGCTTGCTTGTTGAACTACAGCTTTTTCAGAGCTATGGAACGCGATGCCTTAATACAGATTGCAAATGTTTGCCTTCTCGCGTTACATACGTTCTCTTTTCGCTGCGTTTGGAACGTTGGCAGGAACCCCAAGCAAAGAAAAGCACACAAAACTTTTATCCGTGCCTTTTTTAACCAATCCTCAAGAACTAAATGCCAATACAAAAGCGACGTTCAATTGACAACACCTCGCAGCTACCGGGAACCCATTGCGTTATTTCGTAACGGAACATAAACAGGAATGTTATACCATATCTGTAATTGGGCAACTTCATTTGCCATCTCTATGGTATTGTGATTGACTGTTCTTTCACTGTCTGCGCAAGCGACATTACTCAAGGTTGCGAACGCATCTCGCTCTTCTAGGCATCTGTTAGATTTTAAAAGGAACGCAAATGGTCAACAGTGCAGCTGTAACATAAAATTTTTGCTCACATATGAGGTCCAAGAAGCTTGGTTTACACACTGTAACCCTGCTAATCACTTAGCGAAAATCTGGCTAAGCATGAGATGTCGATTGTACAGCGCGAGTTAGCAATTTCACTTGCAATTTCGCAAATTCTCAATTTCACTAGCGATGAAAGCCTTCAAAAAGTGAACCGACAGCGTTATTCACCAAACCTGCCTTCAAACTCGCTAAAATTTCACTCAACTAAAGCTGTGGGTAAAAGACCCGTTTGAACGTTTACATGTTATATCTCCGCGCTGGTTACAATTCAGAAATTCTATCTTGCCTTTTGAACACAGAAAAAATATTGTAAGCTCCTACAAAAAATGCTGGGGCAGTGAAGTGCTGTTACCGTTACAGGGCATCCCACAAATGGTATAATGCGTCATATGCTGCCAACGAAAGAGATTGAAAATGCTGTCGTAAACTGAATTCCAGAGATAGAGCCTTCCTGATTTGCCCCTATTTCTGTTTTTATTGAAGTTTCAAACTCATACTCGGGAAAGATCGAGCTTGCTGCGAGCCTCGGCGTACAGGTTCATTTTCATTATTTCGGCCGTTCTGAGACTCCTGTTGGCTCGCCGCTTTTTCGACGTTGTAACGAAAGCTTATTGCCGCTTCCATGCATTACATTGAACGTCGAGGAACCGAACTACAGCATACCACTCCTGCCTGCGCCTTTCATGCACACATACGGCGCAAAAAAGGCACGAAGCGCGCCCACAGTGTGCATTCTCCCGCTACCGCTCAGCGAAGCATCCACACTAGCAGAGTGACGCTTCCGCCACCTATATGTCGATCTGGCTGCAAATAATATAGCTTCGCCAACGCAGCGCGCAGGTCGCGTCTGCCCCCTCCGTGCTCCTAGCGCCGCCGCCCGGCGGCTTCGGAGACAAAGCAACCTCCTCCCATAGCGCTACGGAGGAGTTTCGTGACCAGAAAAGCATTGGGCGACTCTGCTAAAACTAATTGTAGCGTATTAACCTGCTAAGATAAAACTATAACCCTACTAAATTTAAGTGCACTAATCAACGCAGAGTACGGTAAATGTCACTCTGAAACTATCGCACTCCTTTATACGAGATTTCTGCGCTTTTGAATGCAGCTTTCAGCAGAAAGGCATCCTCTGCTGCCGGGGATCAAACCCGTGGCATCGCGTACATCAGCACAACGCGTTAGCCACTGCTACAGAAGAACCATGGCGGGTCGATTTCGGTACAAACTGTAATTTCGGTTACACGGCCTCCATGCTTTGTGCATTACATGTGCGTCCTTGTCTGAACTCCACCCACTAGTGAACTTTGAGGGTGGCACGTCGCGATTCCACTAGATTTTGCAGTAGAGTAGTATGTTCAATGAGGAGCAAATCAAGACCAAAATTACAGGAGCTCTGGATAACTAAACAATGCGAACCTACTACCTATCAGCCTACAGTCTCTAGGATAACCTTAACCAGATGCAACAGCCTGCGGCTCCCGAGTTTTTGCAAAGTAAAGTAAATCAACTTTCAAAAAGTTAATAAAATAATCGTTTTGTCTCCACAGTAGCTAATGATTCTTTAAAAATTTATTTTTCTTCCGATTTGTAAACGAAAAAAAAAAGCTTGCTTGTAAGCATGCAGCCATCTCGTCCCTAAAAGAAATTTTAAACAAGCTTCATATGAAACGCATGTGGCAGTGCTCCGCTTGCTATCACTGCGTTTAAGCCTATTTCGAGTCTAAGTCCTTCTACGTGTGCTTGGGTTTAAGTCGGCCGTGGTTTCTGATGGCAACGGCCTGACACGTCCTTCACCGGGCGGCCGCATTTCTGGCGGGGCGCTCTTCCGTCGAAAGGGGCGCCCGGTTCTGCGGCCTGGGCCTTCTCCGCTAACCGCCAGCCATCAGCACCGCTGCGGGGAACAACGAGTGATCGGAAAAGCAGAGCAACAACCAAAGAGTGCGCATAGATTTTTAAACAAGTGCAATGAATGCCCGCGCGAACAATTCGAAAAGCACGCTGTCGTTGTGGGAGGGAGAGAGCGGGAAAGACAGGAAGTGGCGTGACTCACTAGCACTTCCGGCAAGCTCGCCCGAGAACCGGAAGTAGACGGGAAAGCGGGAAGGGAGAAACGAATGGCTCCGGGGTGGAAGACGCGTCTCTTTTAACCAGCGCTCACTAAAAGCCCATCCCCGTGCTCAGCCTGGACAGGCGAGCAAAAAGCCGCGCTCCGCTATCGACGCCCGGAGAGGGGCGCCCTCCCCACACCCCCGAGCGAGCCGAACAGAAACCGCGGCCCTGCTTGTCGCCGCCTAATTACGTCATCGCGCGCTGACGTTCCTTACCCGCCCATTGACACCGCCTTTTGCCAAAGAAGGTTCCCTTTCGTACAAAAACTCGACTCCCTTGAACAACGTGGCGAAGCACGCTAATGTTCATAATATTTCGGAATGGTTAAGCGCCGAAAGTATAAGCCCTTTCATTTATGCATGGATTTGGCACTCCTATCGTTGCTCCACCAATCAATTTCAAGACAATCGAGAATTTTAAAAAATCATGAGTCATTCCATCATATGGACGTGGATGTCAATCGAAGCTGAGCTGACGCAGAATCTTGAAAAAAAAAAAAAAAGGTACGAACTGTAGACGGAAGTCGTGCTGCGACTAGTCATTCCTCGGCATCATTCAATCTCGGTAGATGGTCTCGGATCGGGGGGTAGACGTGTCCGTTAGCGCTGTGGAATCAGGGCACGGCAGATTTCAGCAGGCAGTCTTTACACGTCACTCACACTTGGAAATTTTCGACGAGCCCGTTCTCCGAGAGTCCGGACTATCCAATAGCCCTCTTATTGCGAGGAAAGAAATAGTACTCGTCATACGACCCCAAAAGAATCACCAATATTTACATCGATTTGAAATAAGGCATGCATTCTTTTGGCCCAAACGCCAGCCACCCAAGCGCACCACCCGTTTTCCTTCTTGGGATTTTTTTCCGCCATCAAAAGAAGAGTTAGAGTGTACTGGATCCTGGGCACACTTGTATATCGTCGGGGAACGAAGGAGCTGACCTGCTTGGCCGAGAAACACTTCTTCGGGCACCCGATATCGGTCACCATGTCCAGAACCTTAATCCCCCTACCTTCAAACTCAAAACATACCGTATTTACTTGCGTAATGATCGCACATTTTTTCCAAAAATTGATGCAAATTTAAGGGTGCGTTCATTACGCGGGGTAAATTTTTCGCGAAAAAACTTTTGAGCACGGAAAAGGCAAGCAAGTTGTGGGTCAAAAATTTTACGATTGGTGTCATGAACATAATAAAAATAATAAATAAAAACATAATAAATGCTCCGCACACCGCCGCCAGCCGCTTTGCAAAGTGACGCAAAATGCAGTTTTCATGAATTACGGAACGCGCCGGAACGAGTTAGCTGCGAGGTGACAACAGGGTGACCAATAAGTGGCTGCCGCTGTCACAGTTCGGGACAATAAAACAGACATGGGGGCCGAGCTGAGCGCATTTTTTTCTTTGTCTTGTGAGTACATTATGTGCATTTAGTGAGAGTTTCTTCTTCGTCAATATTGAACGCATGCTTGTCGATATCGCTAATATCGGCAAGTCTGCGGCAATAACGTAGCCATGTCCGCTTTGAAAGGGAAGGTAACAGAGGTAAGCCCGACCATCATCAGCTAAACTTGGCACACATACGACGTACTGCTGCGGCAAGTTCAGGGTGCGTTCATTGCGCGGGAAATTAAAAAAATTCCAATTTTGACGACAAACTTCAGGGGTGCGATCATTACGCGAGTGCGATCATTATGCGAGTAAATACGGTATTTAGCCGATAAGTGGCTTCTATACCACCGTCTCACCCTAGATTGACCCGGAAGAAGCAGCCAACCCTTCGACAAGCGCAGAAAAAACACGCTGCTCCCACCAGCGTGCTCCCACCAGCTATAGCTGGTGCACGTGAAGTCTATAGACTTCACCTCAACAGAAGCAACAGACACACACCTCGCAAACTGCGCACGCAATGCAGTACAGTAGGATCAACTCCATTCCCTGTGGAACTGCCCAAACACCAAGCCATATGAGCACCAAGCAAGTTGGAGGAGAAGAGGAGCCTGACGGGTTTCATCACGAAGGCTACCAGGAGCTTCCTGGAATGAAGCGGCTCTTATCCTACTCCGCCACCCCCCTTCCCTTTTCAATCGGAATAACGTACTCTCTCTCTCTCTCTCTCTCTCTCTCTCTCTCTCTCTCTCTCTCTCTCTCTCTCTCTCTCTCTCTCTCTCTCTCTCTCTCTCTCTCTCTCTCTCTCTCTCTCTCTCTCTCTCTCTCTCTCTCTCTCTCTCTCTCTCTCTCTCTCTCTCTCTCTCTCTCTCGCTCGCTCGCTGTGGTTCTACTTCACCGCAATGCTCGCGAGCGACCATTTCATGCCGCCAATAAACCTCATTAGGCTGCATGCACAATTTGACTCAAAATGTGAGCTGCGCGGCGGTACTGCGCGATGCAGAACGTCATGTTCGCATTCCGTGATGCCCCAGCTCCGATCAAACGTTTGAGTCAAATCGTATGCTCGACAACGTCATTGGCCGAAATTTCATTGTTGGCTGCATGTATTGGTCAACCGAACGCATTGTGGTGAAGCCGAACCATAGGCTTTCTAAGAGCGTAGTACTGCTAAGCTGGTGACAGGAAGGGCCGGCTACAAAAGGGCAAATGGTGCATGCAGGCCAGGTGTTTTTGCAGGGAAGCTGCTCACGTCTAGCCCCTGTATGCAATCCCCGCATGCGTTCCCAAGGGGGGAACCAGAGTTGGGAAATTTCTGTGAACATAAAAAAAAAACCTGTAGGGAGAGGGCATGGCAGCAGGGTGTTGAGCCGGGGCGCGGAAGAAGGTGGTGAGAGTGTGGCGTCGGCGCTGAATTGGAGCCGTGGGGAGGAGGGGGACTGGGCGAAACACGAGCGGAAACGCGGGGTAGGGGAAGACAGTGTGGCCTCTAACGCGACACAGGCGCTCCCGCCACCAATTACGTGGACACCGTCGGCCAGCAAGACGCAGCAGTATCGCGCACTCCTTTGGACTACGCCCCGGTCAATCGTGTTTTGTTTTGTGAATGTGTGCAACCCAATGAAACCGAAGCAGCTTCGCTGGGTAATCCGCCCTAATATGAACGGCTCGGCGCACGATTATTTTTGTGCGGTTTTCTTTACCACTGCAGTTCTTTTTCTCTGCCGGAAAGAATAGCGGCCAAACAGGTCACGGAAGAATTCAGGCTGCTATTGAAAAAAAAAAAAAGTGTCCCGGCAGTAGCGGGCGAGAAAAAGATACGCAGCGTAGTGAACGGTCATATTTGCATGAAAACAGATGCACGCGGCTGCACACGCAGTGGACGATGGAGTGTACGGCCGGTTCCTGCAACTAAAGCAACAGGTCGAACATTTAGATGAGACTGGTCTTCGCTTACCCAACTGCGATATGGCACGTAAACTGTTCTAGAAAGGTGCTAATTATCAAACAGCAGTTAATCATGAGGCGAGATAATATATTTTGCCCAGTCAGTATGGCAGCAGCGGTGGTGGTGGTAGAAACTATTTATCGGAAGCTGTTTAGAAAGAGGCGCCCGTTGGGAGCACCGGCACACTACAGCCCCCTAGTCGACGGCCAGGAGCCTGTGGGCCCTAGCGGCGAGTTCGGCCAGCTGGATAACACTCCTGAACTTGTGGGTCGGAGCTGAGCAGCGTAGCCTCCCATTGCTCTAGCGAGATAAGGGGCAGAGACAGAGAAGGATGGAGGGGGGTTTGGAGGGGCACACGCCCACTATGTGGTGAAGGGAAGCGAAAGGCGCGTGCATGTGTGGCAGTATAGCGTGGGGAAGGGGAGGTGGCACAATGCGGGATGCGGAAAGGTGTTAGTCTGCAGTCGACGACACTGTTTAAGGTGGGAGCGGGGGCGGGAAAGTCCGTCCGACCAACGCCGCCTGTATAAACAGTGCCTAACGCGTGAGCGAAAAATGGCCAAACAGCCACTCTCCTGTTGCTCTCTCCTACCCTTCCCCGATCCGTAGCCTTCCAGCGTGCTTTCGTGTCCGCCAGCCAGCGCCGCTTCTCGGAAACTATGAAAAATAGTGGAAAGTTTGTTTAGCGTTCCCGAGGCGGCGCTCCTACGCCTTCTTGTTTTTCACCATGCCTGTCTGTCTTGGTCTGTCACTGATAAAACTTCCTTTGTCACGAAGCAAAATCCCTTGCGCTGCCGCAGGCTGATGCCGGCTTTGCGGGCTTATCTACTCGGATCACAGGCCCTGAAATTTTCTGAGTGGGGCATCCCACCTCTATCCCCTCCGCATTTAGGTATTATTTTGACCCTGCTGTTCGCACTCCGCATCGGTACGCACTTCTAAAATTGAGGACTGTACTGTAGAAGCACCCGGACAGCGTGGCGGAATCCCAGCTGCTTATTTTTTTGTTTCCTATAATTTTCTGAAGTTTACAAGCACGTGATATTATTGGAAAGTAATCGTAGAAGTGAGCGCCTGAACAAAAAAAGTGCACGCAATTTTTTCTTCTCTAAATACTCCAGAAAGAAAAATATCAGTGAAATAATGGCTGCCCCATCCGAAAATATCGTTTTTCTGTTAGCTATATGTCTACCCGACAATCAGTATGTTCTTACACTATCTCAGTCCGCCTCCGTCTTTATCTTTGGAAAAATGCAGCAAGTATGAAGCGAGCGACACGTTCAAGGTAAATATAACTGGTAGCGAAGCTTCCATAGAAGCCCATACGTTCAGAAAATGGCGGCTCTTAAGCTGCTCATGGGGCTTAGCGCCATCTGTGTGAGGAGGGAACACTTCCGGCGGAACAAAAAATAAACAGGATGTGACGCAAGATCCGGTCCAAAAGTGACGTCATTTTGGTGGCATTAGCGGGAAAACTTGACTTTAAAATAGCCTTAGCAGGACTCTGATCGCTGAGGGCTCATGTCATTGCCATCTGACGCAAGTTGGCGAGCCCTTGGCGTGTGTGCTTCAAGTCAACGCCAGCTTATACTCGTGACTAGAGAAACGCACTTTAGCATACTGTCGTATGATTCGCCTCGGTGTTTATAAAAGCATCTTGCATCTGAACCTTTATTCTGTATTCATACCTTCCACTGCTGTATAAAAACAATCAGTTGTTTATTTTGATTGCAGCGGGTGGCAAACGTACACCGCCCCCCCCCCCCCCCCCCCCCTCCGACCCGAATTTTTTTTCTGCCTTGGGATACAGAGCCCAAAATGACACTTGACCACTCTCCCCGGCCCCCCTTTTATATAAGAAACGTGCCCACTTCTTACCCCGATACCAATTTCTACCAACGCCACTGCTGGGTTTAATTGCGTAGCACATACGCAGGTTGCGTGCGTGCCTCAAGTATAGATCAAGGTTATATAATGCTTGCGCAGTTTGTGTACTTCTAAGAGAAGAAATAACGCATAGTCATGCTATATAATCAAGACATTTGCATTTTATTCCAGGATAAACATAAAACAAATTTACCACACTGCACAAAATCAGCACGTATACAAGTACAAAATGTTTGTAGGCACTACATGCATTATGATTTTCCTTACGCGCCGAAAACTGGACTTTACCCGTAACACATAGCATTATGAGCAATGAAAGCGTCAACAGCAGAACTACTTCGAAACAAGAGAAAAGAACTAGGCACTGCATCTTGACGTAGAAAACCGGGCCGCAGGAATGCCGATTCACGAAAGTGCAGCGAGCACACTGCAGCTGTCCCGGCGTCTTATCAAGTAGACAAGGGTTTCTACAGAAGTTCACTCAGCATTCACGCCTGCAATTTCCTGGTTGCATTATTAGGCAAGTGTCGCAACAGATAAGTAAAAAGAGGAAAAATGGATCAATGCAAACGAAAGCGACGGCAGTATGTAAAAGCACATAGCAGGAAAGATCTGGCAGCAGCGCAGCACGGAGCAGCACAACACAGTACTGCGATGGAAATAATGCTTGCGCATACAAGTGCGGGAAGCAACGAGCACTGCAAGCGTTGTAATGCAATAGAGAAGACACTGAGATAGACAATTAAAGCGACTCGTTTAAATTCGAGTGGTACTACGCCGAGAAGTCCTAGAGTAATTGACACAACTTGCTCCGAGCCAGCCTGAGGTGAAATCAAGAGATAACTGTGACATAACAAAGCTTTAGACCCATTTTTTTCGAAGCACCACCACGTCCTCTTACACAACCCCCGTGCACATATTAACAGTACAATAGTTTCGCGTTACCTGTGGAAATGAGAGGAAAATGGTGCAGTAAAACGCCAGGTGTACGGGAGCTGCTGTTGCAACTTGTACAGCACATCGTTTCTGTAGGTACCGACGAAAGCGCTCCGCTCCAACCGTTGGCAGCATCGTCCCGTAGTTCACCGTGCCTGCCGGGCACGGTACTACACGTGTTCACCGACGATACAACGCACCTCGCAACTCCACGCACAGCAAAAATTAAGTGCACACCAAATTAACAAGGAAAAACGAATGCAAATGCGCACCACCAAAACACGCGAGGGGCGTTTCCTAGCAGACGAACTTTAGGAGCGCCTTTCCGATCACTACAAGGACTGCATCACAAAGCAATGACTGCATCACAAAGCCATTCTTCAGAGGGCGCTACAAAAAAGGTTTTTGAGAATGAACGGCATTTTCATAAATTATTTATACACTGTGCCTAAAAAAATGTGATTCAGAAATAAATATAGTTCGTAAAATATAATTGTTGTTTTATTGTTGAACAAAACTTGGTTTTTTGTTACTAGTGTTTGTTCCCTCCTCACCTAGTCGCGCTTCAATCGCCACTCCCATAAGCCCCCATGCTGATGTCGCTGGCAATAGGTTCTGAACCGCTTTTTGCCCGAACCTTCGCTACCATTTATATTTACCTTGACACGTTGAACGAGATCCCCCAGTGCGCCACAGAACTAGCGCCCCGTCGCGGCTAAGATGTAAGCGAAACGGTCCTTGAAGCCCAACAGGCAAGCTGACAGACACACGTCGTAGAAGTGGGTGCAGCGTTCGCGACTCGCGAGCAGTGACGTAAGGCGAGATGTCCGCTGGCACGCGCCACATAGCGGATCAGTGCCTGAACTAAGCGTTCCTACCCAAGAACCCATTGAAAAGCGCTCGACGCGTCAGGCAATGTTAATACAGGCGGCGTTGGTCCGACTAAGGCGGTAGTGCTGCGTTATGTTCCGATAGGTGACCAGGCGATTCCTCCCTCCCGCCCGAGGTGGAGAGGCAGCATCCGAGGCAACCCGGCAGCAGAAATCTCGGGCTACCTCGTTAGCCAGCTCGTTACGCAGAAGGGACGAATGGGCCAGCGTCCATATCAGGCGTGGACGATGTGCAGGCGGAGTTGGTGCTGTCTGCAGGATACGTGCGGTGGTGGGGGATGCACGACCCGTCGCAAAGTTCCGAAGAGCCGTCTACGAGTCAGAGATTATTGTGGTGGCCGGGGTAGCCGTAAAGGCCAGGACAATGGCGACTTCTTCACCAACTTCAAGGTGAGGCGTGGACACCGAGCACGAAGCGACAGTCTCCTTGGGAGTTGACGACTACGGCGACGCAGGCTGCACGGTCGGGATATTCCGCACCGTCGAGTTACAGGGGAGATGGGGGCGAAGCGGGGGCCTTGTGTAAGGCCTTGGCCCAGGCAAGGCGGCGTTCTTGATGGAAGGCAGGGTTCATGTTCCGTGGGATGGGGGCCACACTGTAGCTGGATCGGAGAGAGTCACTCAAACTGACCTTATCTCCGCGCTGTGTGCCCGGTTTTGTTAAGATGGACCGACCCGTCGGAGAGGCCAGACAGTGGAATTGGCCAACACGCTGGGCTTCAACCAGCTCCTCGAACGTATTGTTTGTCCCAGTGTTAAAGGGGTACTGACACAAGATTTTGAAGGCGAGATAACTTCGGAGATAGATTGGGATGAACACACACAAATACATCATCTGCAAAATAACAGTGGCAAATACAGCCTCGAACACATTTAAAATAAATTTTAAGGTGTGCGAAACGCGACCGAGCAGCCAGCGGAGGACCTCGCGCACTCGACATTCGCTGGATGTGGAATAAATAAACAACATCCAAACACGTCACGAGTTTCTGTTGGCCGCTTCCGCACTGCCGCCGGCTCGCCGCTCCGATCGGACGGCGGTGGTTCTGCTCTCGAGCAACGAACGATCCCATCGTTGGCGGCAGAGGCGCCGGGATTTCGTTAGCTCATCAAGTCAAGTTGAAGTTTATTCATCAAAAGTAAACGGTTACAAAGAAATTTTACAGACAAGGGTCCCGAAGTCAGCGACTGCACTGGGACCCTCGATGGTGAAGTACGCGAAAAAGGCTACAAAAGCAGCAGTGGAAGCGAAAACAAGTACAATAAAACATTAGTGAAGGAAACAAATAAGCAAAAACTTGTAGTGCATGGTTTCCATATAGAGTTTACTAAAATATTAAGCTATGTAAATAAAAAAGGCATTCAAAAAGCAAATTATCAGTATACACAATTAAATACTAACGGTTTTCAAAAGAACACAAAAAACTACTGCGCGAGCAAATGACGAAAGTCAAACCAGCAAAACCAAGAAATCAGGAAACATATCAGGTTAGAAGAAAATTTTTCAGAGATTTTTTTTAAAAGCTGTGATAGAATGTGATGACTTCAATATTAAATGGTAGGCTGTTCCACAGATTAATGGTGGCAAAATGAGAAGTTTGCTGGCCATAATTAGTTTTTACCTTAGGTAACAACAAGTTGTTATTCAAGGCAAATCTAGTATTGTTATTATTCACTAAAGTACCCACGTCAAGAAATTCAAAACATAATTGGTTGTTGAGTAGTTTGAAAAAAAAAAAAAAACCTAAGTTACAATCGAACGATGCTGTGACAGATAAAACTGAATTTTCGCGAAGTAGAGGTGATGCACTTGAATGGCGAGGGCTGCTAACCTGATTTGGAATGTGCTGAATGGACGATAGGTGGGTGTGATATGAGTTACCCCAAGCAGTGATTCCATAGTTGATATGACTGTGAAAGCGAAGTAAAGTGATAACAAAGTCTTGATTTGAAAGAACGGTCGTGCCTTGAGCAATGCCCAGATGCCAAATGCCATTTTTTTCTGATATGATCGATGTGAGAAGTGAACTTATGGTTGGTGTCAAGAATTATACCAAGAAATTGGATACAATCGCATGATACGATAAGATTAGAGCCAAGTTTTAATTCTGGCAACATACCTAACACTTTCTGGCTGCAGCTTCTAAAGATCATAAATTTAGTCTTAGTAGGATTAATAATTAAATTATTTCTGCAGCACCACTCAGTCACATCCGTTAAAGCAGCGTTTAATTTATCAGTTAGGGAAACTATAGATGTGTCTGATAATGTTATTGTGGTATCGTCAGCATATAAAAGACAGTTGTAGGGGCGTAAAAAGTTGGGTAGAGTAAGTGCTGGACCGGTTATACCGTATGCTTCGAATTTCATGAATAAAATTTTGTGATTGATGGTATCGAAAGCTTTTGTGAAGTCTAAGAATACTTAGCCAACATATTTACCACAGTCAATAGATTTTTTAATAAAATCAGTTAAGGTTAGTAAAGCCAAGCTAGTGGAACTGCATGCACGAAAACCGAACTGTGAATTATCTATTACGTTAAATTTTCTTAGATATTTATTTAAGCGTTTAGCAAGTAACTGTTCGATGACCTTGCTCAAACTGGAAAGGATTGAAATTGGTCTATAGTAGTTAATTAACCCCTTGTTACCTTTCTTAAATACTGGAACAACCTTGGCCCTCTTTAGGTTTTTTGGAAAAATGCCAGTCTTAAAAATACTATTAGTTATGATACTTATTGTTTCCGAAACTATATGAGCAAAAAGTTTCAAATGGCGCATCGAAATGTTATCCAATCCGGGACTGGTATTTTTGAGGTTACAAACAAATCGTTAAGTACACTTCATTGGCAGTAACGGGGTACTGATAAAACTAGTGTGGGGAGCGTGGTAGATCGAGCAGCTGGCCGCGACCTAAGTTATACAGCGAGTACAGGCACTTTGTTTTTATTGCTTTTTATTACACTGAAAGCGAAAACGCGCCGCGGGCACGAAAAACGGCGCGCCGCCGGCAGCCGATCACGGAGGCCGTGGCCGCACGGTCACTGTGCAGGCGGCGGCCGCGAAGTGGCGCCGGCGCAGGAAGCTCGAGCGATAGCTTGTTACCTCTGCATGAAATGGGACTCAAGTCCCAAACAAAGCAGCACATGCGAGAAAGGAGTTAATGATGCGATGGCGGATTGCATTAAAAAATGTCATCTGCACCGCTTGCGAGAGCGGCAATCGAATATCCGCCACAGTGTCAAGCATAACACATCTGTAGGCAGACCTCTAGGCAGACCGGCCGGCTGCTTCCTGCGCGGGTCTCCCCACGCACTGTCTCGAGCGTCGCGCGTCGTTCTCTAGCCGCGGCAGCAATTTGCGCTCGCAGCGCCTGCTTCACGTCCACGGTCGCTTTTTAATTAAGCGGATTACGAGATCAGTACGTAGAGGCATTCACAGAAACTGCCGGCGACGCGGAATCGAGAGCGTTACGGCAGGTCTGCTCTGTGATATCCGCCCGACGGTCACGTGGACAGCTTTGTTTATACAAAATCCCGCGTGTCGCGGCCCCCGCTGAATCCGAAACTGCGACTGGCCGCATTTAAAATGTCGCTAATTAAACAACCGCCGCACGCTGAAGGAAATCAGGTTTCCACACGCAGGTCATTACCTACTTATCGCAAACAAAAAACCAAGATGCAAAGCTTTTGTGTGAGTGCCCCTTTAAGAAATTTGTCAGCAGAGGTGTGACGGGGGAGACACATGGCCAGCTTGGCCGCCTTGCGGATGATGTATTGGAGACGTCCAATTTCGGTCTGGGTAAACTTCAGAAAGGGGGTGGCGTATGTGATGCGACTGGTAATGAATGCTTGCACCAAGTGAAGGAGGTTGGCTTCTTTAAGGCCATAGTTGTGGTTTGCTATGCGGGCGATAAGTCTGCCAACCTGGTCAGCTGTGTTTTCGAGGCAGCAGCGGTTTCCAGCAGCGAAAAAAAAGCAACTGCACATAGATACAGCTGTCCTTTTCCTCTGTTTTGTTCAAAGTGAATTCCCGCGTCCCAAGGGCTAATACCTGCAAAAAGAGGTCATAAAGCCTTTAACATGTCAAAAACCCGAAGCGGTACAAAAAACCGTGCCCATGAGTCGATCCACCTGACCGCGTAAAGAACAGACTAGCTCCTTCCAGAGCACACCTCGATGGGATCTTCCACTTTTGCCAAGACTACTTATCTTCTTCGCAAACCTTTCACCTGCGTGAAAGCAGTCCAATGCCTTCGGTACATGGTCTTATCTGTTCGCGGGCCCGCTACGCCCAAAAGCGCGTAAGCCGCAAACCGACCATGTACAGAGTTCATTACCGACGACGCACCGTGAATAAGCCGTGCACAGCCGGAGACTGCCGTCAAGAGAAGCGTCTCTCGCTGGGCCACTCGGCGACAGGTGGGGCGGCGGTGCGTAATCTGCTTCACGGCACCGAGATCGGTCCCGCCGCGCGGAGTGGGCGCCGTGGGCGCAGGCCGCGGTCTCTAATGGATCCGCATCCGGTGTCGCCTCTGCCGCCGGAAGCGCCTCGGGGGTCATCTTCCTCCTGGCCGCCACAAAGACGACGGCGCTCCCTGCACCTTCTCCACGACGCCGCCGCCATGCATGCGCGTATCGCTCTTGCGCGGCTAGAAAGGGGGGAAGATGCGGCAGTGTGAGATAAATTCGCGTCTATTACACCTCCCCCCTGTTCGCTGCACGTGCTTAAATCGGCGCGCCTTCACGAACCCATTGTCTTCGTCATGGTTAATCCGAAGTACCATAGCCTCTACGCAGTGCCCCGTACACAGCCCCGTTGTTTTTAGGTGCAAAACATGATTCCTCAACAGTACTCTCCACCTCCCTCGTCTTTTTTAATTCGTATGCATACACTCCTTCGCAGCAAACCTCCGTAAAGAATTCCTGGGGTGCACTTCCGAGCAGTGCGGCTGGTCTTCGGAGCAGAGCGTGTCGAGAAAGTAGCATTAATTGGGTGGTAACCTGGGATTTTCGGGAGTTTGGTCATCCGCGCTATTTGTGCTGTAGTGGTTTTTCCTTTTTAACACGAAAGTGTAAAAAAATCACACCATCTTCCCGTAGGGGAAACCTGGGTAGTATGCAAAGCAGCCATGGGGTCGATTCAAGTGCCCATTAGTTTTCAATTCGTCGTTTCCGTTAGGTTGAGGTACGTAGCTACCGTTATATTTACAGTTTGGTTTCCATGGTAACTACCACACTTTTCTCTTACCGGAACTACGAAATAGGAAATTGCGTTGAGCCCATGGCTGTTTCGCATACTACTCAGGGTTCCCCTACGGGAAGATGGTGTAATTTTATTAGATGCGACAGGGCTATGTCCCTCCCTTGTCGTTGCGCCGTCCACACCTCCACTGCGGATGCTCGGTTTGCTGAACGCCCGGTGGTGTATTTCCCTTTAATGGCTCCTGGAGCGACAGTGTTACCGGTGTCTTCCTAGGCCGGCCCGAGATGAGCCGAGCATCCGCAGTGGGGGTGTGGACGGCGCCACAACAAGGGAGGGACATAGCCCCGACCATGAAATGCTGGAGCGACAGTGTTGCCGGTGCCTTCCTGGGCCGGCACGAGACGAGCACGCTTCCCCTTAAAGGCCTCCTGGAGCGGCAGTGTTGCCGGTGTCTTCCTGGGCCAGTGGATGGACGGACGACGGACGACGGAACCGAAAGCAAGAGATGCTTCGCATCTACAAATTAGCAGTGTCTTAGCTCGGCTATGCCAGGATATACGTAGCGTGAGCTAAGGTTCAGCTGGTTATCCTTAGCTTTCCTGGTTGTCTAGGATTACCTTGATTATCATGCTTACTGCTGCTTCAATGACACATACAGGGTATACGCATTATGTGACACATGTATATTTATCAAGCGGCTCCGGCGCAGCCTCATCAATCGCCCCAGAGCTAAGCTGGTTCCACAGGCGCACGCCGGTGTTGCTGCGACGCACGAGCTATCGGTTACACACCCGGCCCCCCCTCGCATGATCATCAAGTGGACCGGGCCACCACGTGCGGAACGGAGGCCGGCGAAGACGCTGGGCGCGTAGGGTGTGTGAGAGACCCTGGGCAGTGGGCAACGTTCTGTGCGCCATGTGACGTCACTGCTCCTCGCGCATGCGCAGCACGGCTCTCCAGGAACCACGCGAAACTGCTCAACCTCGGCTAGTGTAGCTCACGCTACAAAAGGAAAAACCACTACAGCACAAATAGCGCGGATAGCACAAATAGCGCGGACAGCACAATCCGCGCGGATAGCGCGGATAGCGGCCCAGACGGGATATCAAACTTTATCCTAAAGCACTGCGCTGCGTCCATAGCCCCTTTTTTGACCCTTTTGTTCCAAGCATCACTTCGGCTGGGTGTTTTACCGGCTGACTGGAAGAATGCCAATGTAAATCCGATATTTAAAAGTGGTGACAAAACCAATTTTTCTAACTACAGGCCTATCTCGCTGACAAGCGTTTGCTCTAAAATACTAGAACACATCATTTACACAAACCTAATGACTAATCTACAAAACAATAACTTCTTCACCCCAATGCAACACGGTTTTAGGGCGGGCTTCTCGTGCGACACGCAGCTTATTGAATTTGGGCACGATATTGCAACTTCCATTAACGCAGGCACTCAGGTTGATTGTATATTTTTAGATTTTCGCAAGGCTTTTGATTCTGTTCCGCATCCCTTGTTACTGCGCAAGCTATCTGTTCTTAACATACCTACTGAACTGCTGAAGTGGCTGGATGCTTATCTTTTCGAGAGAAAACAGTGTGTGGTGCTTGAAGGCCTGAGTTCTTCAAGTATTTCTGTGTTATCCGGTGTCCCGCAGGGCTCAGTTTTAGGCCCACTTCTTTTTTTAATATTTATTAATGATCTCCTGAACTGCACTTCCAGTTGTACTAGATTGTACGCTGATGACTGCTGCATCTATCGTGATATAACCAGCGTAGCAGATGCGGACCTTTTGCAACGCGATCTTAACTCTGTTTTTTCTTGGTGCAAGTCGTCGGGGATGACGCTCAATCTAACAAAGTGTAATCTGGTAAGGTTCACCAACAAAAAACACCCTCTACTTGTTGACTACTACATGGGCGGGGCATGTTTACCGGTAGCCACAGAGTTTAAATACCTCGGAATCTTTTTCTCTTCTAACCTGTCCTGGAACCATCACGTCAATTATATGATAGTAAAAGCGAGCCGTGTGCTAAACTTTTTAAGACGCAATTTCAGGCAAGCTCCGACTAAGGTCAGGGAGACTCTGTATCTGACGAATGTGCGCCCCATTTTGGAATATGGTTGCAGTGTCTGGGACCCCTACACAAAGACAAACGTTGATGCACTAGAAAGAATACAGGCTCGCGCCGCTCGCTTCGTAACAGGCGATTACGATTTTTCTAAAAGATCAGCTGACATTTGCAGAAGACTTGGATGGCCTCTACTCGCTGAAAGACGCAAATACCTGAGACTCTTGTTGTTCTATAATATATTCAACTCCAGAACTGGCATTAAGAAAGAAACTTATTTAAAACAACCAACATACGTATCCCCTCGCACCGATCACTGTTTAAAGATTCGCGAGCTTAACTCCAGGATTAACACATTTAAGTACAGTTTCTTTCCCAAAACAATACATGACTGGAATGCTCTACCGGAGGAAATTGTCTGCTCTCCCCCATCTTGTTTTGGAAAGCGTTTGCAGGATTATATGCGTCAGTAATATCCCGCCGCCTTGTTTGCCGGGCTTACGGGTTATCTGTGTTACGAAGTGCTTGTTGTCTGTACATCCTTTCTGTACATCTTCCTTTCTTGAAGTGCTCCTTTTCCAACGCCAATTCACCGCTTTGATGTATACTCATTATTTAAGGAAACGCCACCTGTTTGTTTGTTTGTTTATGCGACAATTGCATTTGTACTTTGTGTCCATTTTTTCTCATTCCCCCTCCCCCCTACACTAATGCCTGTAAAGGCGATGTAGGTATTTGAATAAATAAATAAATAAATAAATAAATAAATAAATAGCACACAAAAAAAGTGTTAGCAAGCGGCCTGTAAAGGGTGCACCCCTGCAAACAGGGTCTTATTGCGGGGAAGCAACCTTTAGCATATGGCGACTTTTGTTTTCCCACGCCTCGCTTGCACATATTTTCGCGAGCTGGGAGCCGCCATTCTGGGTAGCCGGAGCGTCACGTGAGTCGCGACCTCTTCCTGACCCCATGCGACGCGCCGAACCGGCTCGCCGCGAACGTGTGCGTGAGGGCGCGGAGGAAGGAGGACCAGTTTGTCGCCTTCCTTCGCACCACCCTCTCCCCGTCCAAGCGCGAAGACCTCCTCTCCCCCCCCCCCCCCCCCCCCGAGCTGACCATAACCGGCCGCGGCGGCCACTTTTCTGATGGAGGCGAAAATCAAAAAATTCCTCCGCATTTCCCCGAGGGGGAGAATGTGAAAATGCGAATGCACGGTTGTCGGCCCGCTTGCGGCGCTTGCGCTCGGCCCCCGCAGCCCACCGCCTCGCCGCCTTCTCTTCCATCTCTTCCATCGGGTTTGTAGTATCACGTGTACACCACGCAGTTATCAAGCCGCTATAACGCCGCTGAGTCGCCAACGCACGCCGCTGACGACGTAGTTTGAATGCGTTAAAGATATAAGGCGCGTCACTAACACTGATATCAGCGTCGCGTCCGTGGCTTGGTCAATAAAGAAAAAAAAAAGCGTCCGTGGCTTGGTCGGTAGAGCGTCGCGCTGCGGCCGCAAAGTCCTCGGATCGAAACCTGGCGCCGGATGCTGTTTGTTTTTTAAATATAGAGGAGCACTGCGGACGCCGCCGCCGCCGCCGGCGGTGGATGGTTTGGGGTCGCTTATAAAGTGCATTCGCACTTAAAACGCCCGTGTGTACGAGATTTCGGCGCACGTTAAGGATCCCCAGGTGGTCAAAATTAATCAGGAGCCCTCCACGTACGGCGCGCCTCATCACATGCGTTGCGTCGGCACGTTAAACCCTACAATCAATCAATATACCCTTCTCTCTTTTCTCCTAAGGAAAAAGAAACAGAACAGTGGTCACTAAAAGAGACGTTATCGACGCAATATTTGTGGCAAAAGGAATCTACATCACAAGAAACGCAAACCCTATCTAATTGTGCGTGCCTCGCTCCCTGAAAATGCGTAAAGCTCAACGCATTTTCATTTCCAGCGCAGTGTGCAACATCAGCTTGTTCCCACTCTTCGAGTAATTCAAGAAGAATTTTTGCACACTCTTATCCGCTCCCCGCCGTGGTCAATTTCTATCCCTTCCTTCACAAACGCAATTAAAGTTCCCCCAGTAAAATAATTTTTACGTCCGTGCTTAAGTACTGGGAGACGCTTTCAAAAAGGACAACCCTTTCTTGCACAACGTTTGAGGCGCAGACGCACACTACACGAAATTCATCACCACAATATTTAAAATCACAAAAAAATTAATCTACCCGTTTCACACGAAAAAAAATGCTTTGTATATCGATAACAACGTTGTTCCGAATAAACAGACAACACCCTCCCGAGGTGCCAACAGCTTGGCTGACGCAGGCACTAAACAGGTACTGAAAGGGCTTTATCATAGTCGCGGTGCAGTTATCGCTTTCTATTTTAATTTCTCGAACAGCCAAGATATCGATTTCCTTTTCCAGCATAATCCTTTTGAACTGGTACTGAGCATTGAGCATTGAATAAGTATTGCAAATAAACTGCGAGGATTTAATAAATTTATTTCTATTAAAACATATCTAAGTTGTGCTGCTTAATGCGCTTGTAGAAGTGGTTGCACTATCTTTGTGTTCATAAATAAGCTGAGTTGGCAATTCTCAAGGCTCGCTGTCTGCGAGTAAGCAATGTGTTTATAGCCTTCTTATGCATATGTTCCTATAGCTACTGCGCAGAAATCGTGCGGTTCACTGGTATATAGATCATCTTGACCATCAAAAAATATATGTAACCGTGCAAAATGAAATAAAATTTAATTTGAAATTTCACTTTTCCTTGTTATTTAGAAAATGCTTTGCAATATATCGTGATCGCATCACGGGGATAACACAAACAATGCTCAACGTTTTGAATGGTATTGTTAACACAAACATAATATATGTTGCAGAAATACATTCCGCACGTTTGGCAAAACGTCACATGTAACGTTACAAGTTTAAATTCTGAAAAGTGTTTGCAACGTTAAAAAAGCATTTCAAGCGTGTTTCTGCAACGTTAGGCAAACGTAACTCCGATCTTTCCCACTCTACCAAGCTGTGAACCTGTGTACCTTAACCTTCCGCAGCACGAAACCACCAAGCTTGATGCCTTAATTCGAAAGGCCTACAAGACGGCAGTCAGCCTGCCCACCTATACATCAAATGATAAATTGCTAAAGCTGGGACTACATA
This sequence comes from Haemaphysalis longicornis, assembly GCF_048455015.1. Taxonomy (NCBI): domain Eukaryota; kingdom Metazoa; phylum Arthropoda; class Arachnida; order Ixodida; family Ixodidae; genus Haemaphysalis; species Haemaphysalis longicornis. Next base: position 397,016,644 of record NW_027526203.1, read on the forward strand.
ACACCCTTGCTGAGAATATTGAGGCACAACACGCCTCTCAACTGCGAAGGCTAGCGCTCACCCCAGCAGGCCGGGCAGTGCTCCAAGCGCTGGGTTGGCCATCACCGAATCATGCGGAGCAGCCCCAACGCCTCCCGCCCAATATCAGGACAAGACTGCGCGTGACTCCCATACCGCAACATATGCACCCCACCTACAACCGAGGCCAGCGGGAGGCACGAGTTCATTACATCAATAAGAAATATGAAGCCGGCTCTCAGGTTCGTTACACAGACGTCGCCCATGACCTCACATCAACCCGCACCACCCTTGTCGCTCTCAACTCCACAGGGCAGATTGCAACTGCGGCTACATACCGCTCATGCAAGGTCGACACTGCCGAAGCCCTAGCAATCCCCCACGCCGCAACAACCCACTCAAGCATTCACTCCCTAACAATCATCTCCGACTTCCAACAGGCCTGCCACCTCTACCAAGCAGGCCTTGCCCCACCTCAGGCCATCCCTCTCCTACAACGGCTGCCCGAAGATCTTACAATCACACTCATTTGGGCACCTGGTCAAGCTGGACTCCCAGGGAACGAAGCAGCGCATGCTGCCGCCCGAGCACTTCACTCCCGAGCATTCCCATCCAAGGAACCGGCGAGCCGGACACCTTAGTTCTCTTCACCTGCTTACTCACACCCCTCGACACCACTTCCAATGCCCTTCTATCTCACTATACCCACACACGAAGAACATACCCTCCTCCTCATCACACGCTCACCAACTACGAATCTTACACATACCGCCGACTACAAACTGGCACATTCTTCAATCACGCCATCCTACACATCGCCCCCACCCACTGCCAGCACTGCAATACCCCTCTCACCACTTACCATCTAGTATTCTCCTGCCCATACTCACCTAACCCCCTCCCCTCGCCCACCCTGGAGCAGTGGGAGACTGAGCTGACCAGCCCAGACCCAGTCCGCCAGCAGGCCCTGGTCTCCTGGGCTCTCCAGTCAGCGCGGTCACGAGGTCTTCTGGACTAAGGAGGCTTCCCACACCCCTTCCCCTTCCCCTGTTGCTCTAATAAACGTTCACCACCACCACCACCAACACCAACACTATTTATACGTTGTAGAAATGCTTTCTTACTGTTCGCATAACGTTCGGCGAAATGTCATGGAACGTTTTCCGCTGTTTTGAAATGTTTTTAACACAAAAGTGTTTTATTCCGGGATTCACGAAGATTTCGCTTACGTCATATCCGTCACGGAAGTGACGCCAGTACAACGAAGCAAGCGGCCTGTAAAGGGTGACCCCTGCACTCAGGGTCTTCTTGCGGGGAAGCAACCATTAGTACTGAAGAGTACGTCATACTTCGAGTTTTTCGTTTTCGGGTTTTATATTTTAACACGGAAGTGTTCTATGCCGGAATACACCAACATTTCACTGACGTCATATCCGTCACGGAAATGACCCCAGTACACCTTTGCCGAAGTGACCCGCCAGTAGAACGTCGCTCACCAAGCACACCCACAAGACAGCCGCCGACCCGCAAACCACGCTCAGCTGCAGATTTCGCTGCACATTTCACTTTAATGTTTTACCGATTCCTATGACAGAAGAATGAACCACACGTTTTTTTTAACGTTATTAGCTTGTTCGCTGCAACGCTAGGGAAATGAATATGTTGTAAACATGTTTTCACGACGCATAAATAATGTTTGCCAAAACATTAATGTAACGTTTTTTTTATATCATTACTTTATCCTTTGAAGAAAATGATGTTAAGAACAGTGTTCTAACATTAACACCAAACAAAAAATAACGTTCTTATGTTTTGGTGCTACTTGGGATACTGTGCCCACCTGCTATGGTCTTAGCGGAGACTCTGCTCGAATTCTTCGCAGATGTTCTGCTCAAACGCTTTTAACTGGCTATAGCATCAGTTCATGTATGCGGCTCGTAGCTGCAGTGATTGGCTTTCATTCCCCACCTTTCTTCTCTTACCCACGCTCGGCCCTCTGCTCTTCCTGTCTGAAATGTTCTTCAATCAATCTTATCGAAAAAAAAAATTACACAGCGGCGAAAGATTTAGTATGTCGTAAGCAGGCCAGCTCGGAATTGCGGCCTCAGTGCCTACCCATGGTATTCCGAATACCGCAGCCGGGTGGCGAAAAGAAGGCGGAGCTGCGCCTGGATCAAAATATGTCACCCCAATACGGAAAATAGGTGGGTTTTACTTCGTCCGCCGTTCCAAGCTTGCTCCGTTTCATTCATTGTTAGGAATCGACTGTGGTGTGTCTGCTAACGCGGCTTGCAGGCTTCAACAGCCCACAACGCACTCGCCGTCGGGCTTTTCTGTACAGCTTCAGTGCTTTGCAGCGAAGACTCCTTTCAGGAAGAACTCTGCGCGTCCGCACATGTCCGACGCGCATGTGACCTCCAGATTGCGGCGCGACCAGGAACCCTCTTGTGCATGCACAGGCTCGACGCGGCGGCATCGACGCGGCGGCCATCGCGGTAAATTTGACCTTCATTAGACCTCAGCTGCGCCGTACCCTTAGCAACGCATCACGTCACTCGCCGGGCCGAGCTCCGCCGACGGCCGCATTCGCCCAATAAAAAAAAATAATAATAAACGGCCGCGTTCGCCCTTGCTTTCTCCGCTGCCGGTTGGCGCATGCGCTCTCCGCAGCTGGTTCACGCCTCACGACGTGACTCGCCGTGTGCAAGCGAGCTTGGCCATGAATGAGAGCGAGGCCGGGCCGTCTTCTCTGAGAATTGCGCGAGAGCTGGAGGCTTTGGGTCGTACGTCAGCAAGCGGCGTCTGACCACCCCGCGGATATCACCTGGCGAGCTGTTCGGCCCGGTAAACGCTGGAAGCTGGATCACAACCGTAGACAAAGGCAGGATTTGGGCGAATAGTATAATAATTACAGCTAAATCAAATCTCAACGAAGAGAAACCAAGACTTAGCCAGGCTAAGCCAAAGCTTTGGCTTCGCATATCCAAGGTTAGCTGAGCTAAGCCACAGCCATTTTTTGACGAGTGGACCAGTGCGCTTTTGGACTTAGCGGAAAACGCTAATCCCTGCCCGTTCAAATTGTCATGTTTTAAGCCCGCCAGTGCGCTGCTACCTGTATCATCTCTTTTCTCTACTCGCCATGTATTAAATAGTTAAGTTTGGCATTTGCCTCTTCGTTGTCAGAACGCAGGCAACTCCTGGACCAGGGTACCACCCCTTCCGACCCCGTCGGGAGCTGTAGCATGTGGCACCAGACCCAGGTGGAGTTCCGCCCAACCACTCAAAAAAGACATTTTCCTAGCCCAGCCAGACCCTGCAAGCCGTTAACCAGCTACGCTACCTCGACACGATGGAGGGGCTGCACTTGTACGCCTTTTTTCCTGTAACATCATCCACTGAACATTGAAGTGCCCATAAATCAGTGTTAAAATGGCACTGAAGGCTGATCATAAGTTTCGTAGCTCTCTCTGCTTTTGTTTGACTGCCAACAAAGCATTGTTTGCTGAAAAATAAACGACGAAAGCTCACATTTCTCTCTTCTGTTTCCCTTCCTATTTTTATGACCTTGAAGAGCCCATCAGAAAGTTCCCACAGCAAGACAAGAAGGGAGGGTGAATAAACGTTTATTGTACCTAACAAGAAAAAAAAAAGGAGCGACGGATGACAATCCAAGATGGGTGGCGTTTCTAGTCCGACCCCTGCTCGTCTGGCCCGGATCACCGGGCCACAATGGTTATCCAGGAGCTCAATGCATAGCAGGACCTCCCACTGCTCCGCCAAGGGCACCAGGATATCTGGCAGTTCCTCGACACTCATGAATTTCCACACCATGCAGTAGAGAGTGTTGGGCGTCCCACAGATGTTGCAGTCATAACTGTACAGACTGGGGTGAATCATATGCAGTTGCGAACCGTGAGGGAAAGAGTTCGTTTGAAGTATTCTTAGTTATATGTGTCATCTTTTGTGAGTTGTGAATGAGGAGCATTATTTTTAATTTTAATAGATCGCCACCACCTTCCTTCAGGGGAAGCTACAGGTGAAGCTCGTCCACTACCCGAGCAACATTCGCAAAGTCCGGTAGGAATTTACGTGGTCACCAATTACAGGCGCCACCAAACCAACAATCGAAAACACTCAGCAACTCCCGAAGGCGCCCCTTGGAGCTCTAATGCAATACCGTGGGCTACGGGCAGTCCTCCCCTTAGTACAGCTTATTTAGGGAAAAAGAATGCTTGGTAGATCATACTCCAATTAACCCCCCACTACGTACCCTCCTCCAAAGAGGAGGAAAAATATGCATTTAATATACATCTATTATAGTGACATTGCATGCTGTGGGCGGAGTCCTTAGTCCAGGGCCCCGGTTGATTTTGCTGTCATCGTCACCCGATTCACCAGGTGTAGCTAGGCTTCGAGGTGAGAGTTGGTCAGCTCTCGGATTCCTCTTCCTCCCTAGCGATAGGGAGGAGAACCCGCCCCTGCAAGACCACTGAGCCATCTGTTAGTTTGACTGCAGAAACCGGTTTCTGCGAGGCCGCCAGTGGCGAGACAACTGCCCCCACTGCGCTGCTCTGGGAACCTGCTCCTACTCCTGCGTGACGCACGACCTACAGCAGACTTAGGAAAAGGCTTCATCTACAACAGCTCCGCTGCTAAAATCAGAAATCAATCTAATATTTGAAGATATTTACCCCTTCAGCTGGATACAGAGGGTGTACTCCACTTAACCCTACAACTCCTTCTTTTACATTGTAAAATGGCCGATCAGCGCACCTGCCGTTGTCTGATGGTCAATCTAATATTTGAAGATATTTACCCCTTCAGCTGGATACAGAGGGTGTACTCCACTTAACCCTACAACTCCTTCTTTTACATTGTAAAATGGCTGATCAGCGCACCTGCCGTTGTCTGATGATGGCCTGAATCAATGGCTTCGACATACCATTTCTCTGTTCCTCAACCCCAGAAATTTCGCGGGGCACTGCGGCTCTCCCGGCCGCCCCTTGCATATGCCATTGCCTCAGTGCACAAGTGCAGTCAAGAGATTTATGAGGATGCTCGTCAAAGCCACTGTTCCTTCCTACTGTCAGTGCCAGCATACGTCTGTTCTAAAGGTCACCGGGTCATTTGCTTAATCAACTATCGACGAAGCTAGCCGTCAGTACTACTGATGATATACTACGGCCACCTGTGCGTGTAATATTAACTCTGTTTTCAACATATCATTCTAGACGGCAACAGCACACAGGTTTGATCGGGTTCGCACCCATTTGGAATTACTTCAGTGCTGAGTAGCTCACTGCTCATTGAGCTGTCGTTGCTTTTTCGGGGCTGTTTTGATGGATTCAGCCAATTTCCGAAAAATGTTTTTGGAAAACATGAGAAATGCCATCTGTACTCTGTAGTGTTCCATTTCTAAACAAACAAAGCATCATTTGTCGTTGAGAAAAAGCCGAAAGACTTATAAAAGAAGTGAATAATCTTTTATAAAAAGTTATTCAGCTTTTAGTGCACCTCTAATAAGAGCAGCCAAATAGATGGTTTCCCTCTTCCTCGCATCAGCCTTGACCAAAGAACCCCACTTATTTTTAATTCCCATAATACAATGTTATCCAGAATTAACCACCCTCTTCGATCACAACACTCATGCCGTCATTCAACTAACAATCAAGAAAGGCAAACTCTTTCATGTAAACACACAGAGGCCTGACTGACGCACTTATCACCAAGCCTTTTTATGCTCACTGCCTGTATGAACTCTCGTTGGAACTGATTATTGTGTTTGTGCAAGACGGCCCTTTTTGAAAAGTGGGGCACATGCACACGAGTGGCAGTGAGCACACAAACGGGATGTGGGAGTTCTCTTTAAGGAAATGAAATGCTCTCTTAAGCATACGTTTAGGCACCGGCCAGTCTGGCCGACATAAGCACGACCAGATGATAGGGGTACTTGGTAAACAATACACATGCAACATGGGGCATACTTATTGACGTGGTTCAATGAGCATTACGTGGTTGTGAATCTAACCTCCTCCTGTCTACAACAGCACAGACTCTACATAGTATTTTTTTGGTGCCGGATGGCAACCTGCACCCCACACCTGGAAGCTACCTTTTTTGATCTCCGAGTAGTCCTGTGAATGTACGGAATGACGGCGTACTCTATTTTGTGTGTCATGCTTATTGCATCCTTTTATAATTGTAACACGAAAGTGTTTTATTCCTGGATGCACGAAGAATTCGCTGACGTCATATCCGTCAAGGAAATGACGCCAGTGCAATGAAGCAAGCGGCCTGTAAAGACCCCTGCACACAGGGTCTTCTTGCGGGGAAGCAACTTTTAGTACTAAAGAGTACGTTATACTTGGGGTTGTTCATTTTCGGGTTTTATATTTTAACACGAAAGTGTTTTATGCCAGGATACACCAAGATTTAACTGATGCCATATCCCTCACAAAAATGACGCCAGTACACCTTTGCCGAAACCACTCGCCAGCAGGACGTCGCTCGCCAAGCACACCAACAAGACAGCCACCAACCCGCAAATCATGCTCAGCTGCAGATTTCGCTGCACATTTCACTTTCGTGTTTTACCGATTCCTATGACAGAGGAATCAATCACAGTTTTTTATCAGCTTTTCGAGCACCGAGGGCAAGGTACTAGGTGGAATGTCTGTTTAGTTTTTTTACCTGTTCGTTGGAACTTGAGACCATTGAGTATGCCCACGATTTGAACAATGCTGAACGTAGGCTCAAAAGGCTATTAAATTCTTTACCCACGGACGTCCGTGTGACGTCCGAAATACAACCGAACATCCAATACCCAGTTCGGACGGCCACTGTACGTCCATGTTTGGATGTATATTTTCGGACGTACAGTGGACATCCAGAAACGGATGTACAAGTCCGAATGACATCCGTCAGTGGGTGTACAAAGTTACTACGGAGCATAAAATAATGACTGAAATTGAATATAAAAGCAAAGAACGAAAAAGCTACTTTGCTTTTCAGTTAAAAAGATTTTGTACATCAACACCCTGACTTGTATATGGAAAGATTCATCTGCATATTTCTAAAATTAAGCCTAACTTTTTTCACTTTTTTGAAGCACCTCACCGACTCCAATGATGGTCTTTGGGGAAGGATATATAAGAATTGAGAAACGTTAACGAAACATGTGAAGCAAGTTCACTGTGTTCATGTATGCCCGCCTGCCCTGTAGCGCGTTGGTCTTGTGCGGTGTAGTATTCGTTGTAAGAACATATTTTTACTGAACATCCAAAATACATCCAATTTCGGACGTCCGACTGGGCGTACGGGAAGTGTTAAATCCGGACGTCCCACGGACATACATGGTACGTCCATCGGCCTTGAAACGGACGTCGTACGGACGTCCGTTATAGCCAGAATGGACGTACGTTGGACGGCCGACGTACGTTCGGTGGTTGCTTGGGGTAGTTTACTATGGCCTGAATGGTAGTTTTTTCAGCAAACATGGCTTGGGTCAAGAAACTGGACACACGTCCTTCATGGCTTCAAAAGGGAACTTTAGTCCCAGACCCCTCTATATAACACTTTTAAGATGTCTACAGAGTTGCAAAGAATGGAACCCCTTTCAACAAAAACTAAATAATCATCCACGTATCTGAAAACTCTTTTTACTATCCCTAGCAGGTCACGCTCCAAGGCTCGACATAACTAAGAAAAATGTTGCTTAGTATTATTGGAGCCACCTTCGAACTGATACATACTCCAGATTTCTGCAGAAACACATCTCCATTAAAAATACCCATATATCCAGAACTCAATGACAGTAATTCAAGAAACAACTCTAGACTAATACTACTCTTGTTCCAGAGCACGGTGTAAGATATACCAGTAGGTGAGGACACAGCTTGCAAAACAAACGTGTACTCGTCGGTTTAATGAAGTCACAAAAGTAATGCCGATGACGATGATGATGATGGTGGTGGTGGTGATGATGATGATCAAAGGCCTCCCCTTTGAATCGTGGTGACGGCATGCGCCATCTAGCCTATCTTGGTAATTTAAATTTAGTTAACCCTCAACTCGTATTTATTTTTAATTCTGCCTTGCCGCTACCCCTGGCGGGGATGGCACTTTATCGACTTCCCTGCTTTTTTTTCCACGAATACTCTAGCCGCTGCTTAGTAATACCTATTGCTGACAAGTTAATGCTTCCATCAACTGCTAAGCCCAGTGCCTCAGGAAGTAGGACTTTTCCCCCCAATTCTAGCAGGCTGAATATTTTGGCATTCTATTACTATGTGGTCGTTGTTTCTTTATCCCTGCCACATCCCACACATGTCTCATCTTGGGACGAATATTTGCTCATGTAGGTTCGAGTTCTCAAGCAGCCAGCCCGCGCCTCAAAGGGCAACGCCCTACCTTTATTGTTGTCGTAAAAGTTCTGTTTCCGGATCTCTCATTTGCTTGCTTTATAGATTCCCAGTGATACCTTCTTGTTCATCCTCTCTGATCACATGAGCGTCTGTTTCCTTCACTTGCTTATTAACTACCCCCCATTGTTTATTCTCCGCGGTCAAGTTATATTTAGTCGCCAGCTTTCGCGTCCTCTTCTGCCATTGGGTGTCCACACTTTTAAATTACAGGTACCTGTGCACTCTGGCTGCCCACTTCTTCCCATCTAAATGTCTAAGCCGCTCCTCAAAACGTATTTTACTTTGCGCTTCCCTCGCCTCAAATGAAGCCCAACCCATATCGCCTTGTACCGCCTCATTTGTAGTCTTACTGAGCTCCCAGTGCTAATCTTCCGACTTCCTTTTGGTTAACCTCCAGTCCCGACAGGATATCTGACTTTAAGCATAATACGGCATTAGAGAACGTGAGCGCCGGCACCATTACCCCTTTCCAGATGCCTCGCACTACCTCGTACTTATTGTATCCCCAAAGTGCTCTATGTTTCATTGCTGCTGCGTTTCGTCTCCCTTTCAGTTTGAGGTGTTCTTCATGGGCATTCAGGTAGCCTTTTCCTTCATTAAGCCAGATCCCCAAGTATTTGTACTTATTCACTAATGGTATGGCTTCCTGTTGAATCCTTAGTGGCGCTGTATGAGCTTCCTCGTTAAACACCATAACCCCAGATTTCTGTGGGTTAAAAATGTAGGCCTATACTCGGTTACAACTCAAGAACGGTACCACCTCATGTAGTGTATCACTATGCCAAAGCGCCGGACCCGTGACGTCAGTGCGCACGCGTTTTGAAAGGAGTTTGCTATGAATGCGTGATATCGTCTGTCTTGTCTCACGCAGTTTGTTTGTCGACCGTCACTGGAGTCGTTTATAAGCATATTAAGTCCAAAAAATCACGGGAACGGCTCACGCCATGTTCAAAATATTCCCAGTAACGCCCTACTTGCGCCGCGCGGAGAAACATCCGGCTACGGTGATAAGGCACAGCGGCAACTTCCGGTGCCGTTCTTAAATTGTCACCGAGTATAGGTACGTTGCCTCATCCACAAATGTCGGCCAGTTTTTGTAAGCCTTCCGCATTATCTGCCAGCAACACTATGTCGTCCGCGTACATCAATCCCGGGATCCGTTGCTCCACGAATTTTTCGTTGCTTCGGTACGACAAGTCAAAGCCTAGTCCACTCTCCTCCAATCGTCTTTCCATTCCTCTAATGTAAAGTGTGAACAGCAATGGTGAAAGGGGGCACCCCTGTTTTAAACCTCTTCGAATGTACACGGGCTCTGTGCCCGTACGCCCTTACCATGCAATATGCGCCTTGTTATCCTCATATATTGCCCTGAGCAGCCCTACAAATTCTGACCCAATCCCCTCTTCTAGTATATGCCACAACAATCCCATATCTATTGTCATAGGCTCCATTTATGTCCAGAAACATGAGCCATTGTCTGGCCTGTGCTGCCGAAATTTCGATGGTCCGGGTTAATACGGAAATATTGTCGTCTAAGCGCGACCCGGCCGAAATCCATTTTGCATGTTCCCCTGAAATACCGTTACTTTCCACCCACTTCAACAACCCGGATTTGATGGATGGCGACGTGACTGTAATCGGCCTGTATGAGTTCGCCTTGTCCTTCTCTCCCTTGCCTTTATAGATCACACTCATTCTGCTTTCGCGCCATTGCGTGGGAATCGTCTCAGATTTTATAGCGCGCTCGATGGCTGTATACAAGCAGAGGCGCCGGAACGATTTTTTGACTGGGGGAGCCAAAAAATCCTACCATAGACGTCATCATCATCGTCATCATCATCATCATCATCATTATATATTTCCTTGAGGACTCACACATGCGCAGTATTCCAGATGACAAGACTAACTAAATATACCATACAAAATCCAATCAAATTTTTATCCAACGTCCCGGATGCTGGAGAGCAGTCAAAAATCCCTTTAGTGTTTTGATGGCTTGTGCGCCCTCTACAAGGCGACGGTAGCACGCAAAGTTCAATATATTTTATGTATAGCGGTACAAAAAAGCACTGCACGCTCTCGAAACATATGAAAACAGTAGCAGAGAACTTACAGAGGTTGCGTAAAATGCCAGATCATCTTTCGATTCACCTTTCGACTGGAACGTTTAGGAACCGCTCGTTGTGCACCGTCCTCGACAAACTGCCGGCTCACCGCTCCGACGTAAGGGTGTCGCTCGGTTTTACTTCAGGTTGAGCCTGGGGAACTTAAGGCTACTCCCTTCGCCGGGCCCCGCGTTATCATGGCCCTCCGCTCAGTGATTCGCTCGGCCTGGGGGACCACCTCCAAAATGTTGTCCAGGTACCCGCGGTAGGCGCGTGGCTACCGAGGGTTAAGCGCCGGTGGTGGACGGCGGGACGGCCGCGATTTGAAGCGAATTTCGTCTGATCGTTAAGACCTTCTGGGAATAAACCAACTTTCCCAGAACCGTCCGAGGCTCAGCGCAAGCAATGGGTGCTCTTTGATTGGGGGGAGCCGTGCTCCCCGAGCCGTCGCTCCTCCTGCTCCCCCTGTTCCGACGCCCATGTATACAAGTGCGCCTTTCCCGCTGGTCCCAACTGGTTGATAATCTCTATTGGGATTCCATCCGGTCTTGTTGCCGTATTTTTGGGAACATTGTGTTCTGCCTTTTTCCAGTCAAAAAATTCGGTATTAAATTTGTCATCTAGCTGTCGCGCTCCTATTGGCCACCTATGTCCGGTTAGCCGATATCTGATACCTGATACCTGATACCTGATACCCATCTCTCACTCGCGCTTTTAATCTTCGCTTGTACTAGTTTTTGCACTTCCATTTTTTTTCTCGGTACCGGCTCCACCGTAACTGCACCTCTTCATCCTGATATCCCATTTGTTTTGCGTCACTGTGTAATCTAGAAGCCCGCAGCGCCCTACAGTGGCATAGAAAAGAAGCTGTCCGAGCGCCGGCCACTCGCAGGTGTTCGGATCACGGAGAAAGAAGTATTTGAGGATGAGAATCCGCTGGGCTGGAGCCTGGGACAGCGCGGGTGGGCGGCGCGTTGATGTCACTGTCTGGCGAAAAGGAAATGCAGCTTGCGGAGCAGCACAACAAATGACGCGTCAAGCGCGTTGCCATAGTTTACATATTCCTCTACGGACGCGGCGCACAAAAATAGTAGGTCTCTTTTTTTTGCCTGCTCCGAACAGCTCTGAGCAGTTCCAAGCAGCCCAAAGCTGCTCCCGCCATAGATGTTCTATGGGCAAATAAAATACGGAGCTGCTTGGAGCTGCTCAAAGCTGCTTTGAGCAGGCAAAAAAAAGAGACCAAGTAATATCATCGAATATATTGTGAAAATTGTCAGATTTCTTTCTGTAAAATAAATAAATAGAAGTGGTGCACGTTCTATCAGCAGTTATTAATAAATACTGCCCTATTTACAAGCCGTACCGCGCTTGAAACAAAGCACTAGAGGAATCCCGGAGCAGAAACTCTATGGGAGCAGACGACGTCTGCCGACACCGCCTTCTCGCCACGAGTGTTTCACTCTCGCCGCTCTCGCCTCTCGCGGGCTTCTCAGATTTTCGGGCGTTTTTCATGTTGCACAGGCAGGGCTGGGAAGTTAGGATAGTCTAAATAGGATAAGAACCATCATTCACTGGGTCTCAACCAAATGTTTTTTTATTGTAGGATACGCGTTCTAAAAAAATCAAAGCCCCTTCGTCTAACGACAACGATGTTTGAAACGCGAAGATTTCTTCCGCCGCAGACCAACTCCAGTGAAAGTCCAGTCGGTCCAGTCGCGCGAGGGATTCGTCGGCGTTGCCTGCCCATGACGGCAGCCGGCTATGTACTGACTGCCCTTGAAGCCTTTTCCCTTTGGCGCCTCAGGACAGAGGGCGCGTCGGTGCCGTGCCCGGTAAGGGCCCTAAAATTAGTGCCCGGCGCCGTGACTTTATCGCGCCGCCGGAGCAAGCCCTGTTGCACCTCAATAATTCTTGCTCGGTGGTTCACATCTTTTCGGCTCCTTGTCGGGCCTTATCGGCAGCTTCCGTAACCGGTCGTCTGCTTGCCGCGGCTTGGCCAATTCCGCCGGCCGGTGGAGCAGACGATAATTTGAAGAGATGCAAAAGCCTTTGCGCTCACCCCAGTGTTTCAATATGTTCCAGCATGTGTTTTGAGTCAGTAACAAGCAAAAAAAGGTATAAAACCCTAAACTGAAGGGAATGTGTGCCGCGGTAGCCGTTGAGCACTCACAGAAGTAAGATTTCATGCTTGCACAACGAAAAAATGGGGTGCAAATGCCTTATTGAGTAAGCACTGCAATGGCTGGCAAGAAAACGTGACATTATTTAACGTTCCCTGCAACAGATGAATGCGTGCTCTGAACCCACCTCAAGCAGAAAATGATGGTTCTTGCAGTCAGCATTTCTTTGAGTGTGGTTGCGCAAAAGAGTACTTTTCGGAGCTTGGAGGGGAAGTACTACTGAATGTCGAAGAGGTGCGCACTCGCAAACAATGCAGTGCCGTCGATTTTACCATTGGCTACAGCCCCCCAGGGTCAGTACAAGCAGCGACAAAAAGAAAGCGTCTGCCGCCGGATCAACGCCCTGACATACAAGGAAAGTAGCCCAGTTTCTGAAACGGATTAAACTAGCAGCGAGTACGCTGATGTTTCTTCGTCGTAAATGATGCTGCACAACTCGGGTAAGCTCACGCACGAAGCAGCGGAGACAAAGCAATGTTGTCCAAGTCACTGCCGGTGTCCAATATCCAGAGGGGCTGTGCGTGCGTCTAAATGATCTTAGGACGGCCGAACTGTCGCAGCTGCTTTAATAATGCAATTAAGATTAAGTATTAAGATCGCGTTGTCTGAACTCGCACAGTGAGCTCACACAAACGTTTTTTTACACGCATGCTGCTGGTGCCTGCGAACCGCCTTTCTTCGGAGTCGTCGGTCAAGCCACTTGAAGCCTAGGACACTGCGAAGCTTAGTTAGGAGTTCTGCCACCAGATGTCCTTCCAATCAAAGGTCTACTACGAGTGGCTATCTTGAAGGCACCGGTGCCAATTCATCATTGTCCACCGTAATACATTCTTTCATACCAACCAAAAGATGGTTTTGAAGGAGTGAATAATACGTCTTCGACGTCAGTACAAAAGGCACCAATATTTAATGTTTACCTTTCAACAAAAATTCAATAATCATCTCTCGTGTTTTTCACAAAAAAGAAAAAACAGTTCAACAAGCTCCAGAGAAGAGAGACAACCTTGCAAGTAAGTACATAGTAAGTAGATTCGTGAAGCTGCCAAGTGGCCCTCTTGGACACCACTACACAGAAGCATTTCTTTTTATGCATTTCTGAAGTGTAGAATACCTCAGCATGCAGTTTCTGGGCTGTTCTGATGGATTCAGCTGAACGTTCAAGATGCAGCGCTTCAAGCAGGGGTGATGCATGTTTTTTTCCTTTTGGCCAGGTTAACATTTGCCTTCTTAAAGTTCTTCTCCACAGCCAACAGGGCCTTTTCCTGAAACGTACCTTCAGGTAATACAAAAAAAAACAGCCCTCCTTGTCAGCGACAAGAGCCCGAAGGCTGTGCAAAACAAAGTACCCTGCTAACAGCTCACAGGCTTGCGCTTTTGACGCCCCCAGATGTCCGAGCAAGAGCATCAACACAGCCATAAGCAGACATGTCCCAGAGGCAGAGAGAAGCAGGTGTGTGAATGAATGTGTCGATGCTTTTGCTCGTACATCTGAATGTGAACATAAAAAGGCTTGGTCATAGGTGCACCAGTGTGCTTACATGTGGAGATAATGTGTGCGCATGTGCAGTATTGATAAAAAAAGTTTTGTACGAATGTGTGCCTTTCGTCAATAAATCTCAGTTGATAGTCAGTGCTCATCCTGTCTGTTTCTTCTTGCGTATTTGTTAAGCCACGCTGTTTTGCCACAATGTTGAATCTCACTGGGAACCATGTCAGCAACCAAATTGTAGAGAAGGACCCAAATAACTGTTAGTAAAAGTTTTATTCTATAATATTCTTACAAAAGATGGTACGCCGCACACATTGTAGACTTGATGCCATAATTGTAACAGGGCAGGGGAACATATCAGCTGGAAGTGATTGCAGGTAACATCGCTCAACAGCACACCCACGGCTAATTTATACATGTGATGCCTCAGCTGTTGTCCAATGACACATGTGCATTAGATTTATAACACTGCTGTTCTACCATTTATATTACATTTCTTGCAGTCCAAGTCATTTACGTTGCTTCTCCAAAGTTTCAAACAGTCGTAATTGCAAACCTATCGCATATACACGTGACACATACGTGAAAAATGTGCAAAGACAGCGAGACAGAAATCATTTTGGAATCATGTTCTTTAAACTGATGTTCAATCTGTTGCCCTCAAGAATGATGACACAGAACAAACAGCCTGTTTCCAGACTCAACCAAGTATCACACACAAGTAGGCATTACAGGACCCCAACTCACCAGTGTTGCAGTAATAAAAAAATAGTCAGCAAATACGTAGAAAAAAAATTCACACAAGAACATTCTGTGGAAACTCCAAACTACAAACATGACGACCCTGAAAATGATGTGCCAGTCTAAATTTATGCCTTAGCACACAGTCTGTGAGCTCACAGGTTGTTACCACAACACAAGTCATATAGAACTGACTGACTGATGATTAATCAAGGCAAGGAAGCATAGTCATAAACAGGTGATGTACATTGTCTAAAAAGTATCATACAGCAGCAGTAAAAAACTTGAAACATAACAGGCCTCCCCGTAAAAAGGATTCAGGGCAATTTCCTCGTACAGTAGTGCAAGCAAAACACCAAGCAACAATGGCAACTGTTAGTCATCAAAACATTTGCTTGAACTTTCACCAATCTTATACCTGTAGAAACGCCAGCGAGGGTCGTTTTTGAACTCTACTTGTCACAAGCCTCTATCAGCATGGCAAGCAAAACTGGCCAGGGCACATGTTGTTTACGCTCTCACATTTTTACTGGTAGCAGGTGTCAGTTTCAGTACAACAAGAATTGTGCTTGAGCTCTTTAGGCTCACCTCTCAATAATAAAGTCTCTGTAAAATCTGGCTGGAGGTTCCCCTCAAAGATGTTACAAAGTGGGCAAAAAAAAAAATGGGGAAAAAGAAAAAAGGCAGAACACTTACCAAAGCATACTAACTTGCACTACACTGTGAATATCTGTCGTTTTTTCTTGCCATAATGCCTCTATAATTTGTAACACCTGTGCAGCGTAACTTTTTGTTACACCTAACCTATCCCTATCCAGCAACTTATCTCAATCTAACATGTTGCTCAACAATGTTGTCAATACAGTGCACGAATTGTTTCGCTTCACAAAACAAAGACAGGGCACCTCCTGCTTTTTTTTTTTCCCCTCAATATAAAGCCAAGCTAGTCGAGTCCAACAGTACAGCCCTGGCTAAGACAGCACAGCCTAAGAAGAAAGAATTTTTTTTCAGAAAGTTTGCAACAAGCCTTTGGTGAACAAATGTTTTCTGATCTTTTTACACAAGCTGTCCAATTACATAAGGGCCACCACACATTTAGCATTGTCAAGTTTGTTCCATGCTCCCAAAACAAATCTCCTGAAAATTATGGGCTTAGAATTTGCAAGAACAACTTTACATAACAGGACAAGGACAATATTTTGCATACAAAAATGCTTTCTTTCATTTTTCACTGCTAGACAGGGTCAAGATGCGAGACTATAGCTTCATGGAACAAAAGGCAAATTCTTGCAGTTGCGTTCTCAAAAAGCAGCATTTGATATGTAATAAAAGAACGGTTTCCCAAACAAACCACAGACATCATTTAATCTTGAGTCCACACCAATAAATACCAGCAAGTGACAGTCAATTTTCAGTTTATAAATTTGGCATTCACCAAACAACCCTAAACATCAAAAAGTCAGTGTTAGTCTTCTCTTGTAAAATGTGAGAAATGTAACCCTGACTAATGCCCAAATGCATGCACAAGGTACAACGGCTAGTGTTAAAAAAGGCAAATGTCTTCATCTTCACAGGTGGGTTGCAGCGGACATGAACACATTTTTCTACGCTCATGAATTTTAAAGAGGCTTCAAAATAGGGCCTAAATAAGATTATGATGATGTGCACAAAGGACAAAGTTCAATAAAGTTTCACGGGTAGCTAGTTACAAACCGAAAGGTATGCCTCCGTCTTTCTTGGAGATGCGAGTGAAAACTGCTTAGGTAGGAAGCCAAAGCTACCAACAGGTTGGGCAAATCTAAGTGTATGACAGAAGCCATGAGCTCCCTCCACTGTCCTCTATTTCCAGTTGCAGGTTGATTCATATCTTCATCTTCACCGAGTAAAAACAGTGCAGCCCCGAGACTTTGAAATAAACATATTCACAACGAGTCAGGTTGAAGGAACGCAGTGATTTTAAAACCGGCTGCATTTTTCGTCCACAGCTTATAATCCTTACTTGTACTAACAGCCCAGCTGACAATCTTTCCACAGCTTCATGCACGCAGCCAACTGGACCAAGCAGCCATAAATGTGAAGGCAGCTCAGCTGATGAAGCCTTGAATAGGCTTGGACATGCCACCTCTTTCTGATGCAGCGCTCAACCTGCTTCCACTTCCTCCACATGACACTAATATAGAGAATTATTTCTGCTGATGCAAGCAACAAAGAGAGGAAAGAAACTCATACTCTTGTTGATTTGAGTGACACTGAATAAGATTTACCAAGCTTCGAGTCTTTCCCATAAGCACCATGCCAACAATCCAGTAATCGCATGCGCTTGACAACAATGAAGTGCGGGAAAAGAGTGATCTAATGTGGCACAGTATACTGGTCCTGTCACAGGGACAATGACATCCACTACCTGCTGCCAAAGTTTCGGTATGCAACAAACTGCCATAACATTATTTGCAGCACAAACTAGAGACTCAATGCACAATTTCAAACGTACAGTTTAAAATATGGTTATTAGCGTAAGTACAACGAATACAGGAGGACACGGATGGGCGCTACTTTTAACTGTTTATCCATAATAATTAGCATAATTTATTCGAACCCTCTCGAACAAACCATTGGAAACAGTGCTCGTCTATGTGCCCTTTCTTGTGTTTGTTGTACTTGCGCTAATAACCGTCTTTTTGGCCCCGCTATACGTTACGTTACAGTGTAGTTGGTTCCTTACCTCTGAAAAAAATCCTCCACTTAAATAAACAAGCACCGAGCCCCAGGCAGTGAAATTATTTCTGATAATACTTGCATCTGATACTTTTGTGTCAGGTAGCCCAAATGCACATACTTTCCCCAAGCTTGAAGCCTAAATATTGCACTCTTCCATTTTTATTACTTCCCATTCCTAGTGTGCACAAAAATTTGTATCTTCCACTATTTTTCCTCGCATAAATCAGAAAAAAAAAACAATTATTCCCCTTTCCAAAAAATATACATATATATGTGTGGGTGAAGGGGCAACAGGCACTAACAATAGCTGTGTGCATATAATAAGCTCTGATAAACACATAGCTTAATATAGAAAAACAGTTGCCAAAAGAGCTAGCCAATAATATAAAAAATAAACACTGAGACATTCAATCCTTAGCTATGGGTTCCTTCAATCAGTGGACAAAATTGCAAAGAGTGCACTATCATCTCCACAAATATAAACTTTATGACAACGTATGTAAACTTTGTTCAAGACCTGGCAACACAGCCTTTATTTAATTCATTATACAAACAGCACAAAACACTAAAAGCAAAAATTCTAGATTATAAGCTAAAAAGAAAAAACACGTGCTCTCTGTAAATTGTATTATTGTTGGATGCAGCAGACAGCAAAAGCAAAAAAGAGAATTTAGCCACCCTGCAGAGTTCCTTCTTCCAGGGCTGCTGCTTGCAAGTGAGGGTCGCTGAACTCAACCCAAAATTATTTTATTTTTTCAATATCTACAAAAATGCACAAGAAACAGTCAAACCCGGCCCATGTAATCTGTCTGCTGTAGTATTAGACTGCTGTGTAGAAAGATTCTTTCACACAAACAAGAAAGCAGTAAGAGACCAAACTAGACTGTGCACCAGGCATACTATTTATACCTTTTGCAAACGTGTAATAGCAGGCAGGTACAGTAGTGCCATCAATGCTTGTCCAGTAAACCATGTGAATGCATCAAACAAGGAAGACATTCCGCTCTACATGCGCACCCCTTTTAACACCTTCTTTTTTTCCTCTCTTTCATTTCCTTCTTTTTCGCCTGCCAGTGCCAGCACCAGCATTACCTTCAGAGGTTAGAAAAATCATTCTGTGAGTCTCGAGGGGGCAAACAATGCTCGAAATAAATGCCACTGATACAGACCCCAGAGAGAAAAAAAAAGTTGCCAGGCATGGTGCCCACGTGCTAATGTGGTAAATGCATCTGTGTGACAACCCACTCTTACGTGCGAAAGATTATTGGTTGCACATTGGTCCTTGGCGCAAACTAATCCCCCTATTTTATTGCTAGCCACCGAAATTCCATTTTCTTGGCTGCAGCACTCTGCAAAGGGGTTGTTTCATCGCACAGTGGCTGTACCTCGCCTCATATACAAGGGTATGGTGTTGAAGCGGGTCCGACACCTGTTCCACTTTATGCTTGAGGTCATTTACCATTCCGTCTACATGCTAATGTTATGCAGCACATTTGTGCAAATTTTCTGTATTAACAGTACTTGAACTTGAAACTCCACGTTAGCCAGCACAGCATTTATAACATGTCCTATTTGACGGCTGGTACTTAGTGAAGGTTACAGTGCTGCATTTATTAATATGAGGGCAGTACTCGATGGGGGCAGTTACTGACGTGCTTTGGTAGATAAAACTTTGGTGCTATGTGAACAGCAAGGTTTTATTTGGAAAGGAAGTCATCTGAAACAATTCTACTCAGCTATTCTACCTGCGAGAAGAAAACCCAACTATAAAAACATGTTTCAGCAGCAAAAAAGGGGAAAAAATCTTAGGTGCACATAAACGTTCAATACTGTCTTTTAAGCCTGTTTAGACATTAGGCAAATAAAACATACACACTAACAGTAACTGTACATGCATACAAAATATGCCAGAGGAAAACAATAGATAGGACCAAAAACAAGTGGAATGTGTACCCTGCAAGTGTTGTCTCCAAAAATAAAAAAGAAGAGGAATGTGATGCATCACGGTCAACAGACACAGCAGATTGTTTTTACATGTACCTCAGTAGCTACACACAGACACCCTTCTAAAGTTCAGCTCAACTGCCCAGCAAAGACACCTGATCAACTAATTGGACACAAGTTACACTCCAAGCTAGTCTTTCCCGAGACATGCAAGTGGCTCCACTAAGAGACCAGCCGCAGTGGCTCAGTGGCTATGGCGTGCTGCTGAGCCCAAGGACGCGGATTCGATTCCCGGCCGCGGCTACCCCATTTCTGATGGAGGCGAAAAGTAAAAACGGCTGTCTGAGATTTCAGCACACGTTAAAGATCCCCAGGTGGTCAAAATTAATCCGGAGCCCTCCACTATGGCACGCCTCATCGCCTGTGTAGCGTCGGCTTGTTAAACCTCATAATCAATCAAAATTTACAAAGAGCGCAAAGACGAATACAAACCAGATCGATCAGCCCAGCGACAGCTTTAGAAACTGTCTTCTCTTTGTTGCTTCTTTTGTGTGTGTTCACTACAGGGCATTCACACAACTTCTCAAGCTTGCTGAACCCATTAGCTGGTTCTTTTGAAAGCAACGGAACACAACACCACCATACGCTGCCCGTTTCAACACAAAAGCTAATGCAGCAACAAGAAGAATGTGGCTGAATGGCTGGGCTTTACCAATGGAACTGGGTACTTTGGACGTCAATGAGAAATGTAGGCAGACCTTTTGCATGCCACACCCCCGTGCATCAATGTTGCTTGATATGTTACCAGTACTTTGAACACATGCCCCAGAGGTCGAACTGACACGAGTTCCAGTCAACAGCCAACATCTCAGTTAACACATCCCACAATGCTTCACTAAATGCCTAGTAGAGTCCCCGATGTGATAAACTTATTACATTATGGTGAAGAATTTTGGTAAAAGTAGAGTGTTTACTGGTGCCCTAAATGTAGTAGAAAGCCGGTACAATCCATTTTTTAAGCTAGGCTCCAATACAACCTTTATAATATGGAGTAACAAGCAAAGCAGCGGTAACACTTAAAAGCAATAGAAATAAAATCACAACAGTTAACACTGTACATGTCACAAACACACGTTATCACAGAACCCACTTGTGACATACTGTTGTTCTTACACCAACAATTCACTTGCGTTCCTTTATCGAGCATAATTAAACAAAGCAGATAATAAAAAACTCCCAAGACAAGCTTACAAAGTAACTCGTAGTTTTGTTGTTTGGGCCTTGACAACACGGTTCTTATCAATGAAGACAGAAAACCAACCTTTATACTGCTATGGGGTGTGCTAATGGCTTGCTTTAATTACGAAACAATACTGGCCTATCAATAAAACAAAACAAATTTAAAATAAAGTTATGTTGACACCACGCGTAGCTTGTGATCAAAAGTTAACAATACACAATGGCAATGGTCAATTTACACAAAGGACTCATAAACTCGGCACCACTTTTACCAAATGACTTGGACAGTGTACCTCTGTATGCTAAGGATGGCCTTCCAAGCTTCAGTAAATTTATTGACAATACAGAACAAAAAGGCCCAACCATTTAAGACCTCAAAGCAACACCCTGGCTACACATAACGGAGGGGATTAGATTAATTCAGATTACCTGCTGTCCTTCAACCTGCAGCAAACATCAACCTGAGAGAAGTGAAATTTGTTTTTTCAGAGTGAGGGGGTTGACCAAATAAAGCTTTGCTAGAAAGAATAAAAAAAAAATCAAAACTAATCCACAAAAAAGTGCCCCCCTTTTGCTGAACAGTGAAGGTGGCATTATGTTTGAACTTCTGCGGATAGAAATCTACTGCCAGATTTGAGTAGTGCTTTCAAAACACCTTGTGTAAGCCCTCTCACGCAAGCATAAAACCACAATGTTTTTTAGCAAAAAGCTGTGCTTTTTTTTTTTTGTGCACAGAAATTGGCGAAGCAGGTGATCTACTTTTTTGTTTCCTCTCCATTTTTTTTCTGATACAATTTGTGAGCTAGGATGCAGTACATTTTAGCAGCAACTTAATTAAAAGCAACCTACTGAAAGTCGCTAGGTGCTTACACTTAACAAATACACAAGCCCCAAAAACCTATTGTGACTTATGTCACAAATCAGCGCGTGAAAAATGGTCTTGAATAATGCCAATGTAAATGGCATGTAAATGTAAATGCCAACATCCTAAATAATGCAAAAGCAAATGAAAAGCACTTTCAAATTCTTTGTATACCACCTATAAATAGAGCTTCCAACACCAACTTACTCTTTTCCCAACACTCGCTACCCGGTAAATTTGATAAACCCTTTCACAACGGCAATCTTTAATTCAGGAAATTCACATTGCAGTCACTTCTCTAATTTCTTTTATGAATAATTTAACACTTTGCTTTTGTGACCACACAGAAACCTTCGTTTGGTGCATGCATTCTAAGTAAGAATTAGTGCATTCTTAAAAACGGGGTGATAGTTATGAGAGTACAGTTTTCACTGCATGTTTATTAGGCTTTAGGGGCAAAGGAGACAGTACTTGCTGTAATCACTTGGCTAATCAACTAGAATTTTCTAACTAAATTTGTATTATATGTACTTGGTTATAGGCTACAATTGAAGGCAATATTACTTATGTGGCACCTACAGTTCCAACCATTCAATAAATTTCCTACAAAACAAAAGTAGCATTGCAGGTACTTGAACACTGGGCTAGCGATCATGAGATTTTGACAGGCATCAGACATTACATCAGGTTACAACCTCTTACTACGGCCCACTTTCCACAAACACTGCCTTGCATTCAAAGGGTTCCACGGCCTTTTGACACTATCAGTACGCGAAGTTCAAAGGGCAGAAGGGCATATCAGTCTGTTCAGTTTAACTCCTGATGAAGAAGCATTTAAAGTTGATAATTCATATTTTGTAGCAGCAATGTCTCTAAAGCAACAACAACTGATTGTTCATTTTTAGGCAGGATTGCCATATGGATTGCAAAAAGTGCAAAACCTATCTTCCCGATGCCTGTAGAGGCTGATGATGATAACCCCCGTTTTTTACAACGGTGTGGATGATACAAGGGAGCATGAACATTGATTTTGGGCAAGGTGTTTTTGATAGTACAGCAGCGCGCACAACTCGATCAATTATTTCTCAATTCTTTCCCTATTTCAATCATTTACATCCACCAATTAATTTCAAATCTCTGACAACTGTGCCCACAACAACAAAAACTGAGTCAGACTCATCCCAGCTGCTTTTTTAAAAACCCTCAGGAAACTGAACATGAACAACCCTCCGACAGCCTCTTCAGCAATCATACTGACATTATTAAATAGTAGCACAGCGATATTTTCAACAGTGTTTTCCTTCACCAACCGTATTTCCCTTTAAAAATGCACGTGAGGTCTTCCATTACCTGTAATTCAAAAACCTTTCGACATCAGGCAAGGTCCCCAAGCATTTCACGCTGCAATCAATCTTTTGAAGGTGGAGGCTAGGATCACTACAAGAACCATAAAGACAACATGCAACTTAGCTTTATTTGAAAGACTGGGCAGTTCGAACCACTTTGTTTGATGGGACACAATGCTAACATTGCAGAGAAATTTAAACGAAAAAGGACAGACTTCAGATTACCTGCTTGCTTCGTAACCTCTACCTACTATGTGCCGAAATTTCCTTGCAATGTCCATATGGGAGGAGACACCAACAGACAGTGTGCTGATTACATGCCAAGGGGCACCGTCTGAAAGGGACTAAAAATCCAGCGTTTCAACTCTGCAACGATGTGGCTGGGAGTACCATGATTGTTTCAGGCAATAGACTTCCATCTTACGTCTACATTTGACTAGAACTGGACAACTAGAGCTCAATTGAACTCCCCATATTCCATGTGAAAACAGCCAACCCTACTTCCTGATAGCTCCAGTTGATATCATTGTCTGATGCCCCAAAACAGCGCAGCCGCTTAAAAAAAAACTGCTACCACCTCACAAAGCAACTTCGCCAGCTGAACAAGACGATTGGCGCTTCCCTCAGTGCCAGGCGAAAGATCAATGATTAATGAGGTCAGGTTGGTAACCCCCTCCCCCCAAAAGCCTTTGTTGCTTCTGCTGCTTGTTGTGGTGCAACCATAGGTTTCATTAGCTGTGGGAACACTTCACTTGCAATGCCAAGCATTTGCTGCCAAACTAAGCCCTTCTGATGATGCTTGGGTTGCCTATATTACAAGCACATCCACCTTACAATATAAATTTTTTGTAGACTTCATTTTTCCTAAACTGGGCTGAGGAGTAACGTTTCGAATTGGGGATTCACAACAGATGAGCAAGAAACATGACCAATTGGAGGCTGCTTAGAATTGAGAAAATACACCATACAGTAAACGCTCGTAACTTCAACTCTGGCGAGACAAATACATAGCTTTATACCCTAATGAAACGAACATATTCATCGAATCATGTGACAATATCCAATTAAGGCCAAATTAACAGACGTCTCAGTTTCTAATGCCATTCTTGCAGCACAACAAATAATTTCTCTCCTGAGAAAAACTCAAAAACTGTTCAACAAGGTTTCACAGAGACAACCAAGTAGCGGCGAGTAGCTGTGCCAATCAACGACATGAGCGCTGATCATCACCTGCGTCTGTTGACAATGGAAATTCTGGAAGTTTTGCTGTCAGAAACATTCATTTTGGCAATTCCTTTTTAATCCTTTCATTCACATATGGAATATCATGTTTGCAACTTTTCATTCTCTTGACAGTGGCATTATTTTGTAGAGAATTCTGCAATTCCCTATGGCAGTAATATTGAGAACTAATAAAAAATTGTCTAATTTTTTTCAGCTTCAAGAATAAAATTTTTTTCAGCTTCAAGAATAAAAAATAATATGGTGTAAAAAGCATTCTAACCATGTAGAGCAGACGATATGACAAAAAAGGCCAACTATTAGTGACTCACAATAACTGGCTGCTTTTATCCCCAAATGATAAAATGACGCCCATGACTAGTAAGATATTAGGAATGACAAGCTCAAGTGGGAATACCCTCCCTGAAAGCGCACACAAAAACAGTAGCAGTGGAAAATAAATACGTGCATGCGTGTGTATACATATATATATAGAGAGAGAAGTTTCACGTTTGTTCTTAGAAGATAATTCAAGAACCGAGCCACTTAACAGATTGCCTTAATTTGTAAGCATGAAACACATCAAAGAAAGGCAAAGAAAATTTGTGTGGCAATAGACTTAGTTCCCAGCTATATTGTCATTTCAAAGAAAAAAGAAGCTACCATATTACTATATCTTTTCCACCCTACAAGCAGTCTTAACTATTTTGTGGTCAGGTTTTATTCAAGCAGATGTGCTTCATGCTTCCCTTCCCCCCTCATCCAAAACATTTTTGCAACAGCCGAGGCATATCTGTTCTCTGGCAGTAAAATAAAAATGACAACAAACTTGGCATGCTTTTTTGGTGCATCGAGGAGTAACTAGTTACTTGTTCAAGCTCAGACTCCATTTACACCACTTTTTCATTCTAAATGCAAGTAATATTTAGATTCCAAATCCAAGCAAAATTGAAGCACTACTGGACAATAACCGAAATATCACAGGTTAAGAGGATATATGATTCAACAACCTCCACTAAAAGAAACAGTCAATGCGTGCCGCTATGCCCGATCCTCCACAAATGCGCACGCCGATACCTCTGTGCTCGATTTGCACAACTAGTTTTGGAACTTAAAAGAAAAAAGGGCTAGAGTTGGGGAATGAAAAATGCTGTGAAACCTGCATAGGTAAAGGTAAGCTCACAAAAATGGAACTAGATGGCAGCCTGCCTCGAAGAGTGCTGCACTTTTGCTGCAGATTTTAAATAGGCCACTATGGTCTCGTGTACAGTCACGACATGCTCTCTATCCCAAATGAAAGGGAATCACTTAAAACACCTCAAACCGAAACGGTTTTCCTGATAGGGCCCTAGAACGCTTGAAAATGGAATGTTTATATCTACCAGCCTTACTACGTAGGCTGCCAAAAGGAATGCTGGCAACCATGACAGTGGGCCGCACAGCGAAAAACTTTTCACTGTAGGCAAAATGAAAGGAGGTAGTTAAAAACTTGTCCCCAGCCAAAACACCAATAAAATGTAGTCCTTCCTATTTCTTTATGCGGTTTTTGAATCATGAACTGGAACCGACAGAGCCACTTGTATGTGTACAGTAGTGTCACATTTAGACACTAAATGGCACGACTTTTCAGACTTCAGAAAGGTTAGAGCGAAATTACCATGATTTCTGCCAATTTATTTAGAAATTCATTGTGGTTACCTCATTATATAAAACGCTGGCTTTCATATCAGCTAGAGGACATGTACTCCACAAAAACCGGTTGTCTGTCCCTTTATGGGAGATATGCTAGCTCCCCAAGTGTATGGTCATGACAGTGAAAGGATTAGGGTGCTATTGAAGCACAATTCAAGTTATCACGCACTGAAAGAGCGCTTATTTCTATTCCCGTTTACTGCGTTGTTCGTAATTCTGAATGACAATTGGCCTGTTCAGCTTACTTTTTCTTGCAACTTCGAGAACTACGCCTCCATTTCATCAGTGTTTCACCAAATTTCCTCAATATGGTGGTGCCATTGGCAGTGGGCACAACAAAGTTCTAACATTAGTGAGGTCATCCAGCCTTGAGTACACTCAAACAGCCTTCCACGATATTTAGGCAGAACTTCTTAACATAAGCAAAATCCAACATATACTATGCTGAGAACTTCAGTTGAATTTCAGTGGTCCTGTGCTTCACTCCAGTGTAGTCTGAAATGGCTGCAGCAGTCGACACATCAACCAGCGGAACCGCCGTTTCAAGGTCTTGAAATGCGTTTCGAACAAGCACAGTAACAAAGGTGGCTGTCAGTACCAGCTTGCATTTGCGTAACTCAGACCTCTCGCACTCGGAGGGAAGCTCAATTAAAAAGTGAAGGAAGGTCAGTTGCACCAAACACTTCGGTATAGTAGGATGTGTAGCTGCGACCTGCAAAGGAGCTGTGGACCCCAATGACACGCACAATTCCACAATTCCTTTCCACAAGGTGCTTGCGTGGTTTTTTAATGAAATGTTGATAAGCTTCCAGCTAAAAAAATCGTAAACATAGATGAACATGATAGTTCATAATCATACTGCAGGCAACACTAGTAAACAAAGATTGTAAACTTTGATGGAGAGCAGACAATGGAAGGACAATACCGAAAGTGCACAAAAAAGATTTGTCAATGGCAAGGATTTCTGGTCTGCGATGCACAAACACGGCGACGATGCCTAAATTTGGGAAGAAGAGTGAAGACTCGAAATTAGCCCAGGAAAGGGGTGGCAAACTTCGAAGCGTAAACGTGACCTTTCTGTCATTAGCAAAAAGGCAATATTCGGATGAGATGTCCCTCATCCCACAACCTTATTATGACAGCGACAGTTTACTTGCCCCTTTCAAAACGTGTTTCAGGACCCCTTTAAGGGCAGCTCAAATGCCCTAAGCTCAGCTCAAACTACATAAGAAGTGAATTTTGGGCAATCCAACTCAAGAAAGTCTAGCAGAATATTTTGCCACAAACTTGGAAGTGGAAAGAAACCTCCGAATGGCCGGCGGGCACTTTTGCATGGCAAAAAGGTTCCTGAACAATGTTTGCCCACTGCTGCAAGCTCTCGACTCGAACCATGACGCTCACGCTATAGTGAGGGACATCTGCAGGCTACTGTGATACGCTGGGAGGAAGACCCTATGCATGATCCTCATGCAAGCAGCAGGGCACCAGATCCAAGCTGAAGGCACCTGCTTCCAAGCCGTGGCATGGATACTATGTTCTCTCATGGAGATGTTACAGAACATTCAACACCCTGCACAATAAAGACAGCAAAATTTTCCATAATCAGTGCCCAATTTTGTAGGTTGTGCAAGTGCATATAAATAGACTTTATGCAAGAGTGCCACTTATATCGAGGGTGAAACTGGCCAAAGAGCCGTGTTTATAGGTGTTATGTTTACCAAGTTAGCCTGTTTATAAACAAGTTATGTTTGTAGATGGTTCATGCTGCATGTAAGCTACTCATTTGCGATTGCTGTCACCTCGCCTGAGCTCAACACGAGCAATAAAGTAAACTAATATGGCAGATTAAGACCATCGGGAATTATTTTGCTGGCTTCATTTGCCAAGTACCCAGGTGGAAATGTGTTACCACTGGTGCACCACCCTCAACACAATGCACAATCACAATAATGTCCTACACGTGCTTGTCAGTGTGAAAGATGCCAACACACAAACTTAAACTTTGCGTTAGCTTTCACTATTGTCGCATAGTAGTTCCCCAGGCTAGTACATTTTTTTTTTAAAGAAGACAAGGCCAGCATCTTCCCTGTCTTTAGTGGAAAACGCATAGACCCTCTAGACAACACCCCTGCCTAGAATGCTTTATTCATTGTTTTTGCACCTACATTTCACTAAAGAGGGCAAAGAACACTACAAAGGCACTTCAGTGGGTGGCTAAAGCCTGACAGCAAGTGGGTGCTCATTCAGCCTCACTGCTACACCGTGCTCTTGAACATGGCACAAACAGATATGGCAACCATTAGGGGCAGCACTATTTTTGTATAAAGCCTACCATATGCACTTACGAGATATGAACCTTTAGCAGTAAGTACCGTTGTCAATATACAGACTGCTACGTAGAAAATAGGCCACAACTTTGCTAAACAGGAATTCCATGAACAGAATTGCCACACAAATGGAATTGCAGACTTGCATTTCTTTGGTTTTGTGTTCGTGCAATGTAAATAAAACTGCAAAATTATTAAACCTTCACACAGATGGAACTGGAAACAAACCAAGGGTACAGCTTTCGATGCATTAATGGGGGTGAATTAGCTAGGTGCTGGGGCAGTGAAACATAGTAAACCGGTGCTAGTCCTGTGTGTCCTCTTCTTTATGTGTACAGCTTTCACTTTGATTCCCCCCCCCCCCCTTTTTTTGGGGGGGGGTACAAGCCTGCTGTGTGCATAGGCAGGGTTGGCTACTTTGGACCAAACTGGCCCCTTTTTGAGGGCCATGGAAGATCGACATCATGGGCCTACTGGCTTCTGCCACTTCTACAAAATTACTGGCCTAATGTTGGGACTATTTGAGCTGAAAGTCTCGCTTATCCTTCAAACGCGACTGGATTGGCGTAAGAAGGAACACCCGCTCGCCCCTCCAGTTTGGCCTTGCTCCCAAATACCAGATTTTTCTACAAAGAAAAGAAAGCTTAGCAGAGGTAGCAGAAAGCTTAGCAGAGCCTCGTACTTGCTAAGCTTAGCAGAAAGCTTAGCAAGTACGAGGCCCTAAAACTACATTTATCCACAGTTTCAAATAGAAGCTACAACGTGAGGCTCCAAGAGAGATGTATTGGGATGTAATGAACCTGGCCCGTCTTACTTTTCTTGATCTCATCCTTGCGGACATGAAGTGAACAGGCTTTTCCAAGGTGACGACATTGACCCCTTTGGTATGTTTGAGGAGCTGGAAAAGCTTTTCAAGAGCTTTTTGAAAAGGATCAGCAATCTGTGTTGCGTTAGCATGAAGGCAGCTTCGGTGACTGACCTCCACTTCTTGGAAGATGCTGACCTCGGAGAGACTTTTTGTGAGTGTCTCCAGAAAATATGCCTCTGTGCTCACGAGAAAGATCTGAAGCGCCGCTGTTTTACCACTGCCCAGCTCTTCAAACGTAACCTACAGAAACGGTTGCCACATGCCGCCACGCTCCTCAAAAAGCTGAAGGCCGTAGGTTTGCAATCGATCCTCAGACCTTGTGCCACGAAGTTGCTATGGGAGTTCGCATCCAGGGTGTTTGCGTGCCTGCCCTACCAGTTGTAACGACAGCCAAGGCACCTGCAGCAGCTTGAAGATGTCTGTTCACATCAACCACTTTTTGAATTTTAGACCAAGGTACTCAGCTACAAGGAACCGTCAGGCTCGAACCTTTTGGCCAACCTTGTCAGAGGTGCAGTGAAGGTGCTTGTCTTACCGATGTCTAACACTCGAGCTGAACGAGCGTCCTCAAGCGTGACGCTAACGAAAAGCGACACTGCAAACCGAATGTCCGACAATCACCTGGTTACAATTTTGAAATTCAGACTGCAGCTCAGGAATATTACTCCCTCGAACTCTTCATTGCCCCACAATGATTGTGAATGCGAGTTAAACAGGTTATGACTGAATCCCAGAAATGTGGGTTTGCCATGTTCATGCTCTAGTTATTTATATGTTTGCCAAAAGGCTGTTACTTGTAGTTTTTTAAGTTTCCACTGTGACTTGTCAAAGTTAAATCCATGATTTTGAGTGTCATGTCCCAGTCATGTATAAAAAAATACATGACTGGGACATGACACTCAAAATCATTATTGATTATTTTTCACTTGCATGTGTGGCTGAAGGCAAAATCCCAATTTATGCATATATCCCAGTAGCTGTGATATTGCAATGTTCTTGGCTTAGTAATTTATATCCTCGCCAAAAGGCTGTTACTTCAAATCATTTATGTGCCCACCATGTCCTTTGTATAGGACGGTGTTTTCTAAAGTAGGCTGCTTGAGTCCTCAAGCCTCCTATGTGCCCCAGACCTAACAGCCAAAGGAAGTTACAGTTGATGTTAAATTAAACAGTTCCTTTACTATACCAGTGATGACAATGAAAACCATGCCCCCTGAAAGTAGCTTGACAAGCCTTTCACAAAAACCGGAAAGCCGTAGGGTCACAGTTAGCAAAAGCTTGAAAAAGGCTTCGTGCTGCAGATATGAAGAATATGGAGCCAAATACTATCAACTGAATTTTCAGACATTACTGGGCGACTGAATTAAAATCAAAACAACTCATCCCTAGAGACCGCCTACTTAATTTAAAGTTTTTTAACAGTATATACAAAAGACCCAGTTTGTTTTGCTTTGTTACCGTTTACCTGTTTAATAATAAATTCAGTTTGCTGCACTATGCTCACTAACCAGTGTTCATTGTACTGATAATGGCAGCCAATGTTGTTTTCACCTTCCTGCTGCATCTATAAACTTTTATTGCTGGGCTTGGATAAAAAGATTTTTACAATCCCCTTAAACTTTTTTTTCAACCTATCTTCCTTCTATAACATGGTAGGCACAGCAAAAAGCAATAAGCAAACTGTTTAAGACTTGCCTTATAGGCCAGCCAATTTTCTTTAACATGATTTCCTTAAAGCAATTTGAGGGGCTAGTCGGTCTTTTGACATGATAGGATAAAATGTGCAAAAAAGGATAAGATGAACAGAAAAAAAGACATCACACAGCGCTGCGTGGTGTCTTCTTTGTGTACGAGTCTTTTTTTTTCTTGCACAATTTATTCTATCGTGATTTCCTTCTACGTTAACCGCAGATATGGCAAAGAGGAGTGGCAAAGATATAGTAAAAGTATGGCAAAGAAACTGTGGAACCCTTGCCTAAAGGCTAGTCAGTCTTTTCATAACTTGACAGCTTTGTCTCTGCATACAGTATTCGGTTTCCATTAGAACTTGCTCTTGGCCAAGTTAGTAAGGAATCTTATAAAAGTAACACAGCACTACGACGATCCAGACTTAAAAAGGAAGACTTCAGTCCCGTCTTCTTCACTGAGTCGTCTACACTGTGCTGTGTTGCTTTTACAAGTTGATGCACACTTATCAGCACATGTACAGCGAAATCCATGTAACATGAGGGTCGTATGTTACACAAATCTCGTATTGCACCCAAACAATGAAAGAAAAACACAAAACACATAGTCTTAAATGATATCTCATTTTTGGTACAGCTCATACGCACACAACCAGCAAACACCAGTATTAAGAAATGTGCAACTGGGAAGTAATCACTCAGTGCTTACTGATATACCTCTGGTCAAAAATTTAGAGCAAAATGTCCACAGTGAACAGCAAGACACACTCGGCTGTCGAGCAGGAGAAAAACTAGCTAGGCACTGAAAACCTCAAAGCCACTAAGGTACAACAATTAACAGAGCTATGCGGGCAAATATAATGACTTGCTGTCAATGCTTTCTTAAAAACACAAATCAGCAGCACTGTCACCAAATAGCTCTTTAAATAGCTCAGACACCACTTGTAGTCAATGCACAAGGAGTCAAAACAATAAGCAGTCAAGTGATCCAACCCAACTACATTCCTGATTCATTCCCGAGTTCTCTCACCTGTGCATGCATCTTTTCTTTTGTCTCAATTTTTTTTTTTTTTGACCTATAGTCTTAAGAGCCAATGGGTGTTCAGGTTGTGGACAAAAGGTCACATGAGCGACGATGCCTCTGGTGACTGCAGTGGAGTCCTTTTGCGCGAGGGGGCACGGGACGCACAGCCTAGGAGGCGGCAGCGGTGGGCGAGTAGAGGGCTGCACTGTCCTTCTTGAGCACCAGCTCGAGCAGCGTGGGCAGCGCGTCGACGTTGAGGCCCGTGTCCTTGACGTGACGCAGGCGCTCCTCCAGGTGCCGCTTCTCCTTGCCCACGGCCCACCAGAGCCGGATGGAGAGCACCAGCAGGGGAACCTCCAGGTCGCTGCCGCTCGACGCTGCGCTGGGCCGCGACAGGGCCAGCTCAGCGTACTTCTGCGCCTCGGCCACGTTGTCCACCGCATTCAGGCAGGCTGTCAGCACCGCCAGCGTCGTGAACGTGTCCGGGTCCGCATCGCCTGCATACAACCGGGCAGGAGGAGGAGGCCATGAGGCACTCCCACCCAACCGCACAGTAGTATAGGCGAGAAATTGGCCAAGATTACGGCGTAGCTAGCTCACTGACAAAAAAGTGCAATAGCACTGTGCTTTGCTGCAGCTGAAAGAAGACAAAACAAAACTCTGATTTGAAAGAACTAGCTTTTGGTAACTCACTAAACTGAGTCCCAGCCAG
The DNA here is from genome assembly GCF_048455015.1 of Haemaphysalis longicornis. NCBI lineage: Eukaryota > Metazoa > Arthropoda > Arachnida > Ixodida > Ixodidae > Haemaphysalis > Haemaphysalis longicornis. The sequence continues at coordinate 397,049,238 of NW_027526203.1, forward strand.
GAGAGATGTTTCGTTGGCAAAAAAAAAAGTATATATGAAAGGACTTGGAGACTTCACACTACACGCTGTCAGCAGCGAAGTAACAGGGCATACTAAAAACAGAGTTATCAGTCTGTTAGCATTCAAGTGGCACATCATACGGAAGCACAAGCACTAGTACAATCACACAATCACATTTCTTGGCTTTGGCTGGCCAACGGCACACACCTGTAACATCATAAGGATCTGGCGAGAAAGTGGTTGGTGAGTTGCCTCATCTGTTTCCCCTAATATCTAGTTCAGTTGTATGCATTAATATTGGTATCATTGTTAGTGGGTCAACGTAGCCTTTTGAATCAACCAAGCCTGTACTTTGTCTTCATGGTCCCTTTAAACATTCCCTTTCATCACCAACATAGCAAACGACAGCAATAGCTTTGCTGAGTTCATAGGTTTGGTGCCTTGTGTACAAGTTGATGATTGATTGTGGGCGTTTAACGCGCCGATGCAACGCTGGCGATGAGGCGCGCCGTAGTGGAGGGCTCCGGATTAATTTTGACCACCTGGGGATCTTTAACGTGCGCCGAAATCTCGTACACACGGGCGTTTTTGCTTTTCGCCTCCATCAGAAAAGCCGCCGCCGCGGCCGGGAATCGAACCCGCGACCTCGTGCTCAGCAGCGCAACGCCTTAGCCACTGAGCCACCGCGGCGGGTCTTGTGTACAAGTGGTAGCAAAGAATGAACACCATGAAGCACTTACTGCATGCAGCTGCGGCACATCCGCCTGCCCCGTGACGCAGGGAGCAGCGACAACATGGCAATGACAGCGATCACTAACCGAGGTAGGGAACTACAGCTAGAGCTCATCATTACTCACCAGAAGGAAACTCTTCCCCAGAACAAAAAATATACATGAGGGAAACAAGATGGACAAAAATTGCACCAGGAACCGTAACCCGCACTGCCAGTGCCCACTGAATGCTCACCGTGATGCAAGCTTCCACCTCTCAAGGTGGCCTAGTCAGGGAGACCTGGGTGGCCTGAACACTCAATGCTTTAAACCACTACCACAGGCACACCTATCAATGTAAGAGGCGGGCCTGGCCCATGCGGCGTATGCTGATTGGTGCATCACACGCTAGCCTCGTTTATAGGGGTTTAACGCATCAAGAGAAGGGTGCCTTTACTAAGGCCACCTTAAATTCCCAAAAGGAAGGCTTTTGACACGCCTAGTGTTTTTTTCTTTTCATGCTTGTCCTTTTCTGGCCCTTCTAAAAGGAGGCCTTTTTGCATGAGTTCGGCTGCTGAACTAGGTCATATGACCAGCACCCAAGGAGCTAGATAAGTGGTGCCATCTAATTAAGTGTTCTGTAAAATTTCCCCCATTTTAGTTCACAGAAATTATTTGGTGAATGCACCCTCCTTACAACACTCCTTTCAACACTTTCACATTCAAAAATGGCATAGTCCATCTTCATTCTCACAACAAACCTACATTATTCTTTGCTCCTCAATCCTCTCACTCAAAGGGACCATAAAACAGCTTAAAGTTCAATGTTAAACCCATGCATCCTTGTCCAAGACATTTTTGTCAGGACAATTTTGAGAAGGCTGACAATCCAACCTCAAATATCTTGAACCACCTAAAAACAAACTGCCACGCAAAGACATGATTTCGTATTATTGCCACAAGTGCAGCATTCAGCAATAAGCAATTAAGTCTCTACTCTGTCATGTACTAACAGCTGTACAAGATCAGGACTTTCAGGGTTCAAAGACCCCGATTCAGAAATACATATACCACATATCCTCAATTACAAGCACCATTTTTTTAACACTCACCGTTCTCAATATGGGAGGGGTGCTTAGGTTCAAGCGAGTTTCAACTTTTCATTTCATTTAAGGGGTACTGACACAAAATTTTGAAGGGGAAATAACTTCGGAGATAGATTGGTGTGAACACACATACATCATCTGCAAAATATCAGCGGCGAATACAACCTAGAACATATTTAAAATAAATTTTAAAGTGTGCGAAACGCAACCGAGCAGCCAGCAGAGGACCTCGCGCAGTCGACATCCCCTCAATATTTTGTAAATAAACAACATCCAAACACGTCACGAGTTTGTGCTTGCCACTTCCGCACTGCCGGCGTTTTTCGCCGACTCGCCGCTCCAGTCGGAGGGCGGAGCTTCTGCTCTCGAGAACAAACGACCCGATCATTGGTGGCAGAGGCGGCGTGATTACGTCGGCTCATCGGGCAGCTGGCCGCGACCAAAGTTCTACAGCGATTCCAGGCAGTCTATTTTTTATTTACATTGGACGAGACAATGCGCCGGAGACAAAAAAAGCCCACTGAGCGAGCCGCACGGTCGCTGTGCAGGCGGCGGCCACGGCCGCGAAGTGGTGCAGGCCGGCGCAGGTAGCTCGAGTGATAGCTTGTTACCGCTGCACGAAATTGGACTCAATTCCCAACCATGGCAGCTTATATGAGGAAGGAGTTAATGATGCGATGGCGGATTGCATTAAAAATTGTCATCTGCACCGCTTACGAGAGCGGCAATCGAATATCCGCCGCAGTGCTAAGCCAAACACATCTGTAGGCGGAGCTGTAGGCAGACCGGCCGGCTGCTCTCAGCGCGCGTCTTGCCACCCACTGCCTCGAGCGTCGGGTGTCATTCTCTAGCCGCAGCAGCATTTGCACTTGCAGCGCTTGCGTCACATCCACGGTCGCTTTTTAATTAAGCGGCTCACAAGATCAGTACGTGGGGGAATTCACAGAAACTGCTGGCAACGCGGATTCGACAGTGCTATGGCAGCTCTGCTCTGTGATATCCCTCCGACGGTCACGTGGTCAGCTTTGTTCACACAAAATCCATCGTTTCGCGGCACCCACTGAAACCGAAATTGTGACTGGCCGCATGCCTCTAATTAAACAACCGTCGCACGCTGAAGCAAATGAGGTTTCTACAGGTGATAAGTAGGTCACTAGCTACTTATCGCAACAACAACAAAAAAAAAAAGCAAGATGCAAAATTTTTGTGTCAGTGCCCCTTTAACACTTCGGCAATGAAAATGTCTACCTTGCTCTCCATAGGGCTAACAAAAGGAAATCTACAGCTGTGCCTCCACAGTGTAAATACATTTTGGCCTTGGCTGCTGTGTAACCAACAAGAATACAAAGCATGGGGTGTGAAGTTGTGGCGAAGAAATTCTGCAACGTAAAGACATTTTTGGGGAAGCCAGGCATACAAAACACTCCGCGAAACCTTTCATATGGCCGCACAATTTACGATGCAATAAGTGGGATTTTCGCAGGAAACTAATGCATCCTTCTCACTTTTCATCAGCGACATAACAACTAAGGAGCAGCCTGAAAAGCAGGATCCCATTACTCCTCACTGATATGCCCAAATTTGGAGTGGGAGATCCTCGTTATTATTGCCCTATATCCATCTCAGTTTGCATTGCAGCCATACACACAAGAAGGCAGATTTTGGCTCATTTCTACATCAAGTTCTCAAGTATCAAGTGGCATTGAAAACAGAGTTCCATGAATGAGGTGGAATGTAACATGCATGAAATCATGACTCTGCAATGTCATTTTGTTGCAATAAGTGGCAGTCTGACTTGAAAAAATTTTCTAAATATTTTCTGTACCCACAGTAATCAATGCAAGGCTAAACCAAAGTAGAACGTAAAACCCTAAAGAACATTTCTGTATCTTGTATTTTTTAATAAGTAATGCTTGAACTGTGTTTTCAGCATCTAAAGCATCATCATTCAATGTTCTATACTGCTCCTGAATGTGTGCAGCCTTTTGTTTCATTGCCTCTGTTTCAGTGCATACAAATCATTCTACCAAACTAGGCAACTTCAATGTCTGTATAGTATCACCGAGTTCAATATGGAGAAGCTCAGCAACTCACCGAGGACTTTTTCTTGGACTGAATAGGCATTCTCCAGGAGAACCGAGGCATCCTCAAACTGGCCGGCAGCCATCAGCCTGTGGGCCCGGCACACTTCCCGATGCCATGTGAACTCGGCAAACTCCGGGGAACGTCGAAGCTCCGGTGAGCCGTGAACGCGGGAGAGCAGGCGGCGAAAGGCCAGGCTGCGCTCAGTTATCACCTCAGCCGTGAAGTTGCCCAGGAGGGCTTTTCGGGGAAATGGAAAGTCTCGCAGCGCCACACACGAGGGATGGCGCCGCCGAAGGCCAGCAAACAGGGCCAGGAAGTCCGAGTAGCGACGCTCCAAGACGCCCGGCAGGCGCTCCAGCCCTGGGCTCTTCTTCACCAGCACAGTGTAGCACTGGTGGGGGAAGAAGCAACGGCATGCGCCAAACAAAGCCACACCCTCAGGTGCACATTTGCTCTGCTTGCACACACTGCAATGAGCATCAACTATACCTAGGGCCTGTGCAGGGTACCTAATACGACCACACAACCAACAAAACTGATAATGATTTTATTCCATGCAGTCAATGTTTCACTCCCTCCTAATCACCATGAACAACTGCTATGCGAAACTAAGTAAAACAGCCTGCTGCTGATACTACTTCATACTTATTTAAATTTAATAGGACTGACAACTGGAATGGACCTTTTTCCAGTAGCGTAGCCCTCAAGCGGCGGCCTCCCAAACCACATTTAGGGGATTATAGAAGAACACACCCCCTTTTTTCCGCCTGTCCTGCGCAGTTGAGGAAGCCATCCCAGGGTTTTGGTGGCAGAGAAATTTTTCGATGGCAGCCGTATCCCTTACCTGTCGGCCGCTTTCAGAACTCAGAAAACGGACCAGCACTTAGATGGCTTGGCGTTCCCAACTGGATAATCCAATACGGTGCCGTTGTGTTTACATTTTGCCCCCAATAATGGCGGATCGGCCGCTGGGAACGATAGTAGCGCATGTGCAGCACGCTACTGGAAAAAGGTCCATTTCTCGACCACACGCCCATGTGCTATCTAGTGGATATGAAAGCAGCACTTTATTCAGTCAAGAACTTGTAAATAATTCCTAATTAAAATTAGGTACATATTTCCAATTTAGCACCAAAAAGTAAAGAAAATTTAAAGGTGGTGACATTCAGCTCTAAACTGGTCATTACAATTGTAGGCGCATCACAAGGCCTGACAATGCTTTAGCCAGCTCAGACTTTACTAAAGTGCACCAAAAAACATGAACACAAATCTTTTAACCTACCATTATGGTTACTTTTTAAATTTAAAGCCTTTTGTGGTCAAAAACTTGTACCGGCAGCGGTCTTCACATTCAAGCAAAGGTGACGCTAGCCACTTCTCTACAAATGTTCAACATTTTTCCAAGCAGCCCACTCATTCAAGCTCATATTTCCCAAAAAGAACGCATTGTACAGCCTATTTATTTTAATATCACTATAATTGACAGCACTTGTCTCGTTATTTACCAATAAATAAATGCAGTGTCTAGAGTTACGTCCAATGGAACCCAGAACTAAAATCTAAAGTTACCTCCGACAGAACCTTAAGCCAGTGTCCATAGTTACGTCCAACGAATCCAAAATTGAAAACTAAAGTTACGTCCGACGGAACTCGAAATTGAAAATCAAAGTTATGTCCAACGAACTTTAGGCCAATGTTTTGAGTTATATCCAGTGTAACCTGTAAATGAAATTGAAGTTGTTACGTCCAACCTATTTCACGGTAAAACAAAGTCATTAATGGAAATTAAAGCACCGTTTGATGTAAGGTCAAGCAAAAAAAAAAAAAGTTTACAGCTGACAGTACCAAATACTGTTATGCTCTATGTAATCTACGCAACATTATTGCAATGGTCCATTGTATGATACGTGATGTCAAATTAGAAAAAAAAAACACGAATATTGCTACTTTACAGCCGAACCGGTGCGGAAATGGTAAATAGCTGAAACCACTGCTTACGTCGGTTCTCGTTGGTCGAGCGGTCTGGAGCGTGTTACTTGTACCTGTACTAATGCAGCAATGTGGTTTGGAATTCCACTAGGGTCATTGGAGTTTTTTTGCTTTAATACTAATGCACATACACTTGTTTCCACATCCAAAACACAAAAAGAAAGGAGAAGATGGAAATTAAAAAAATAGAACCTCTTGCCGTGGGTGCAGTGCCAGTTTGTAGCATCTGCAGCTCATGCCAAGAATGAAGTTGACATGGACCAAGAGTCTTTTAACAAATATAATTAATTGATTAGGGGTAGTGAAGGGAATGCCCTGTTATTCTTATTTCTTACCCCAAAAATGAAATCTCGAGTAATTTTAATTAAATCTGGCTGACTAATGAAAAACATATTTTATGAAAGCAGTAACTATCATGGGCAGAAGGGGTGGTTTTTACACCCAACTTTTATGTGGAGCAAATGGTCACTTTATATGCAGAAGATGTCAGTAAAATGATAGCCACTGAGGTCTGAATCTGAAATTTTCTCTTGAAGGAAATGGCTCGCACACATTTTTTTGTCCAGGCATTGAGAACACTCCAAGCTTTATTCTTTGTATGTATGCTTTACAGAAAACACATAGGTGGGCACACAGTAGATGAGAAAGCATTCAAAAAACTCTATACAGGTGCGGAGATAAGTATTTTTATGTGCTGATCTTTTGTTTCTGTACTTGGCGGCGAACCTGGTGCGCATTTTTCGAGGAAACTGCAACAAGGCTGTCTGCCGCGGTTGGCGCTAACAAGGGGCAACGGGGGCTGAAGAAGTCGGAAGCGCAGCCGTCTCTCTCTGTTTATCGGGCACCGACTGTCAGGTTTTTCCTCTTTTACGATGTTCCGGGTCGCTTAGGAAGTGGCCCGTTCAGCCGATGTACTCACTTTAATTGCCATTTCGGACTAATTTTATATGGTGGAATACAACATACATAACTTCAATTTCATTTACAGGTTGTGCCAGACGTAACTCAACATTGAATTGAAGTTTTGCCGGATGTAACTTTAATTTTAATTTTGGGTTCCTTCGGACGTCTCTCAAAACACTGGTTTAAAGCTCCATCGGATGTAACTTTAGTTTTCAATTTTGGGTTCCGTCGGACGTAACTCTAGACACTGCGATAAATAAAAGCTACCTTTACGTCGGTATAGATTGGTCGTGTTTTCTGCACACCTTGGTTCAGCCCTCTAGTGGCCCTTGTTATACTGACAGGCTGAGAAGTATAAATGCCATACGTATGCCACTTGTCACTGTTTTAGTTCAAATCATGTTTTAACAGATGAGCTGTTTCAGCTTGAGTTGTAGCCATGCCGGGCATCGCAAAAAAGTATGCGCAGCAAAGTGGAGAGGAGGAAAATGCTAGTCCAAGAAGTGTGAGGGGAAGTGGTGAGGAGGCAAGAAGCCGACGAGCAGGTGTGGGGAGTGCCGGTCGCAGCGCAGGTGCTCGGGTGGGGAGGCATACGTCGCGGATTGGCTGCGCCTAGTGATGACGTAAGCTCCGACGAGCAGGTGTTCTCGGCACGCAATCGGCGTCATCAGCGTACTATCTACTGATAAGATGGGCAGACCTAAGAAGGTGCTCTTTCCAAGGAAGAAGCGGAGCATCAGCAAAGGAAGCCGATCGTGAGCATGTCAAGCAGTGTTGAGAAGATCTGGAATATCGGGCGAGGACTGCCGAAGCTAATAAAATCCGGCCACCTTCACAATTGAGATGTGAAGACAGAGGAAACAGCGAAGCTGACAGAAAGGGCAGACCACTTCAAGTTTGACCAGCTGGAAGCTTCTATCATGCCACACCCCTCCTTGCAGCGTCTACGCCTACATCTTTCTAGCGTTCAGCTTTAGGACAAAATGAACAATGGTTACATCTCTCGCAAGAGGTATCTCTGAAGAACTATTTCCCAGAAAACTAGCTGCTTTGGTTTTGTTCTCTATGTGATAGGGGAATTTTGTTATGTACTCAATTGAGAACCCCAGGGCTGAAAGCCGAAAGAAAAGGCCGAAAGGGCTGAAGGGCCAACTGCAATAAAATTTTCGGCCCTTCAAATGCACTGTTTTCCGGTAGTATCACTTCAAAAGGTGCTAAGCACAAAATCTGGAGGCCCAAATATACGTCACTGCACAGCAAATAAAGATCAAAAATTGCTTTTTTCTAAACCAAAACTCGAAAAAGGGTGGCCATTACTGTCAAACGTAAGTGACGTTATAGTCAGGAATAGTGTGGGCGTGGTTCGCGGATTCTCCCGCTGCCACCTGAGAGAACACGGCACACATTCGAGGTGTTTCGGGTCATCTGTTTCTTCTAAAACGCAAAGCATGCACGAACAGGGGTTGGCAAGTCAGTGCAACCATTACTGCTTCACTGTGAGCGGTTGAGACATGCCTATAGTCATCTGGTAGAAGGTAATCTCAGGGCATCATAGTGAAGGTGGGAGTTAGGAAATAGGTACATAAACAACAGTGTTAAATGCTAAATAGGCGCTCACACAGGGCATATTGGCTGTGTTGGTCAAACCACCCTGTGTTCATGAGAGAAGAAAAAAAAAAAAAGCTATCGTGGAGGAAAGCGCCGAAACCTCCCAGTAGCGGGTGCGAATTCGGTGTCAGCGCGTATTATCAAAGCTCAAATACAGAATTTTATTATTTTTGTTTACACGGGCAGTTTTGTTCCTGCTAGCAGAGCGGTGGCACCAAATCTAAATGTAGCCCCCTTTTTTTTCTTGTTTCTTTTTCGTTACCAGTGCACAAAATGATGACAACAGCGGCTAGTTTTAATTCATTTTTGACGAAGTCATTTGAACTGAATCAATTCTGCGCAGTGTGCCGCGTAGTTGCCATAATCGCACATGCCCCGACCGTCCGCAACAACAGCATATCGTCCCGCATACTCATAGAGCCGATCAGCCGGGCCAATAGGGCATCGTCTCGCGTCGGCCGTACTCGTGTCTCGCGTATTCATAGAGTCGACTGAGAGCCTGCTGTCGCCGTCATGACCATGAAATCAGGCGTTTTGCAACTGCCGTACTCGCTCGCCGATGGCGTAAGGCCTCACAACGACCGGCCCTGCCTCTCTTCAAATTTGCTATATTTGTTTAGGCAACCCAGAGCTTCTTACGCTTTTCGCATTTCGGAAACATGTGAAAGGAATTATGCACGCAAAAGGCATGAATTACACTGCTCACTCGTGTGAGGCCACGCGTAAAAAGGACTACTGAGAAGGGGTGACGAGAGCAACAGGAGTGCCGAGTGTAATGTCACACCGCAGTGGTTCACCGCAGTGGTGACCAGTTGTGGGCACACTCCGCTAGGTGCTGCGTCCGCCGGGGCAACGTGTTTTCAAACAGTGTCAATAAAAGTTCTGCATAACTGTGGAGTTTAAAATTAGGTCACAAGAGACTTAAGGTGTGTACACATCACAGTGAAAAAGAATTTGGGTAGGTAAACTTTCGTTTCAGCTGCTCTTTAACTTATACTAAACTATAGAAGGCATTTCTTTGCACAGCCAATTCCCAGGGAACTTATTATTGCATAATTCGAGGGCAAAACTTGTCCCCAACATTTTCTGACATTACTGCACATGCACATGCACAACTAGGCAACATTATAAAATTAAATAAACGTAGGCATGCTTCCAGTTTCGTATGAGGAGATTTGTCATTTCTAAGCAAGCTGTAGAGATTCCTACTAACAGCACTACTAGTCAAATACTATCAGGCGGTGCCAGTACCTCGCATGAAGTAATAAAATGCATTCATGTGCGAATATTTAAAAATTTCGAATATCAAAGTGAACTATGCGATACGTATTCGATTCCATCTTGAATAAAATAGCTCTATTAGAAAGATTCTAGTAAATCTTTGAATAGTTCGATGTTTGAAAACAAAGTTGTGCCTTATTGAGAACTAGAAATGCCCCGCTAAAACACACACAATGTATGCTTTGTAAAGTCAGAACTAGAGTACTGGATGTACGGTACTTTGAGTTAGAGTGCTTATGATCGACCGCTGCTAACATGCACTGGCGTTCTCTGCTACCGGCGACTGGCTTTCCCGCACCACTTTCGTCACAAGTGGCTAAACGGCAGGAAGAAGCGCTCCTCAAGATTGTTTCTTATCTCCTTGGCTTTGGGCGAATCCCGCCCTCGACCTTCTTTTCACACCCTGATACCGCAGTCTCACTCAAGCTGACATGGTCAACACTCTCTAGATAAGAAAGCCCTCCTGCATACCTACTAGCATAGTCACCAGTTTTCTAATCAAACGATGCACAAAGAGTATTTTTTTTTTACTTACAATGTTCCTTCTTTTTTACATACAGTGCATCGGAAAGGCGTAATCTTGTCTAGCTTCGTATTCTTCGGAACCACGATAAAGCTTTCTCACCAAAAATACCCTGACCCTGTGCGCTAACAAACTAGTTTGCCAAGGGTGCCGGTTCATTATCAGGCTATCAGGCACTGGCATCAATTTTGGCCTCAACTGTTTGCATCCATTTATCTTCGCAGAAAAGGTCCTTGAGCGTGCGGCGCAAGTGTTTTGAAAGTAAAATTCCGGCACTGTTAGTTCAGGGAAAGGAACCCACCAGCAGAGGGTTTGAAAACAGAAATGATACCATCGCGCCATGAGAGCACGCCTGATAGTGTTTATAAACCAAGCTAATTTTTTGTGCCTCGTGTTGCTCACTCAATAGGCCATTTTTTTTTTCTCAAGCTTACATGGAACTTCATGAAACTTCCATTTACATTTATTTTTAACAAGAGGATTATTTTTATCATATAGCATGTTTTATATAGCATGTGCTCATGCATAGCACGGACAATACTGGGAACTCGACTGGTAGGAGGTGAAGAAAGGAATTGACGCTGACTGCTGGAGCAAAAAGAGACAATGGCTGCCCAGCTCAGTTGCGGCTTGATGATGATCGGTAATCGGGTATGGCTTGATGATTATCAGTGATGACTTATTGCTTTGCGGGTGTTCAGGGCGACAGTATAACAGATAAGTAGTAATGGCAGCAATGTAGTTATGCCCCTAATTACATTAATACACACTTGTGATCACCACACGAGATTGATTGATTAATTGATTGTAGGGTTTAACGCGCCGACGCAACGCAGGCGATGAGGCGCGCCGTAGTGGAGGGCTCCGGATTAATTTTGACCACCTGGGGATCTTTAACGTGCGCCGAAATCTCGAACACACAGGCGTTTTTGCTTTTCGCCTCCATCAGAAAAGCGGCCGCGGCGGCCGGGAATCGAACCCGCGACCTCGTGCTCAGCAGCGCAACGCCTTAGCCACTGAGCCACCGCGGCGGGTACCACACGAGATGAAAGTTGCCTCATGAAATTTAATAACATCATAAATCCAAAAGCAACAAGATAGCTTCTATATGCTTGTTTTATGCCACAGAAAAATTTTGCAAACATTTCAAATGAGTTTTTCGCTTTCCTGCAGGCTACTTAGTGAGCTAGTTACAACAGAATTGTACTACAGTACAATGCTGTAGTACTGCATGCCACACAGAAATAAAAATCTCGTACACGTGTGGTGTATGCCTACCATGTCAGTGCTCCTGTTAATGGAAGAGGGGCTTTATCAGCACTCCATTAAAGGCACATTTCAATCAGGCAAGCATTGCACGACTGCAAAGCACAGCACTAATGGTGTACCCACCACAAATTTTTTGCGTCCTTCAACAACTGTCTTGGCTGAAACGATTTCAAAGACCACTTGCTGAGGCCCTGCTCTGGATGGAAGATCGCCTCCAGAGGCCATCAGGGTATTTGGCTGTGATGTCTTTGACCACGACCCTAGAAAACAGAAGGAAAACAATTTTGCAATAAGGCCTCCCACCATACTTCTCCTGTAGCTTCAGATGTGACTTCCGACATGGTATTAACAGTACCTTTCAACTGCCAAAGGCTACTCAGCAGGAGAAGAATGAATAGCAAGAAAAAATACAACACGCTTACACACAACATCCCAGTGCAAGAATCTTAGCTGGTGCTAAGCTCTGAGCTTAATTCAACCTGACAAAAATGCGACTGCAGCAAACATCAGCCCGAATATTTTAGTTTGAAAAAAAAAAAAAAAAGAACTAAATACTACATTATTAACTGCAAGTATATGGCAACCGGTGGACAATATGATAACAAATTATACATAAATAATGCCCAACGGATTGCACGCTTAGTACAAATTATTTCATTTACACATTGACGGACCTTTTGTTCACTAAGATTTTTTTAGGTCTTGTTAAAACCAAGCTTTGCATGTTAACATGGTATGCTTCTGTCCAGTGAGCCGGCTTTGCTTCCCCCTTAATATCCAAAGCTCAGAAAGTATTTAAACATGAACTTGACAATTTTACTCACCAGGTTACTCTCGCAGTAATCCTGTTCACATTTTTTTTTTTTACTGAAGCTTCTACACAGGCAATGGATAATACAAGACTGCTAAAGCCATGATACTTAATACAACTTGTATTATGACTAGCAAAATGCAAATGAATGATCTCCATGTTTTTCTTTTACAGAAACACAATGAACTCCCATTACGGACTACGAGTACTTGTTCAGGCTACTAATAGTCCAGCTTATCAGAAGATCCCTCGTAAAAAAAAAAAAAAAAACTGGCAGCACACCCAGGTGCATTGGAAACGGTAAATGGAGCAGATGTACAGTGGTGAAAATGACAAAGAAAAACCGTTTGTTTCACTCAACTGGATAGAAAACTGCCTTTAAGAGCTCTTGTTTGGTTTCAACTAGTCAGCGATGGATGTTTGTATCTGCTGTGCAAATCGGCGTGCCATCACGAATGACGCCATCTCGCCTAATGAGCTTGAAAATTTTCCGCACCTTCCCACAGCTGAAAAAAAAAAAAAAATGCAGTGTATCTGCTTGCTACAACAGTCTTCTGCTGCCCCTGCCACGCAACTGTCTCTGCTCTCTGCTCTGTCCCTGCTCTCTCCCTCTTCCAACCCTCTTTTCCTCCCCTCCTGCTCCTCCTATGATAAAGACAATGGAGGTTTGTTCAATTCAATTTTGCCGCATCCACACTGCTTGTGCACCACCTGTTGGAACATTGCGCATCTCCTCCTCTATCTTTTGTTTTTTGTTCTGCTTGGAACAGCACAAACCGACATGCTGTGTTTTTACTGCTTCCTCTTATCTAACTTGTATTCGGAACCATGTTAATGTGTACTTTTTGCATTTGCATTTTGTAAAAAAAACATTCAATGCATTTTTCATTAAAAGAGCCATTGTACTCTTCGTTATCTACTTGTTTCCTTTGTGCTTAAAGGGACAGACAACCAATTTTTGTCGAGTGTACTTTCTTTATCCAAAATGAAAGGGCACCCCCTAAAAAACCTTAATCTGAAACAGTTTTGCTGATGGTGCCCTAGAACATTTGAAATTGGAATTTCCTTGATCCACCAGCCATACGTGTATACCACCAAAAGGAACGCTGGCAACCACGACAGTGAGCCGTGCTGCAACATACTTTTAACCGGACGCGAGATTAAAAGAGGTATTTAAAAACTTGTCCCCGGCTAAAACAAAAATAATGTGCAACCTTCCATATTCCTTAATGCATTTTCTGAATCACAAAATGAAATCGCTGGAATTGTCTGAACACGTAACATAGTGTCACGTTTACAGGCCACATGGCGCCACCTTTCAGAAAGTTTTGTGCAAAATTAAAATGATTTCTGCCTGTTTATTTAAAAATTTCTTGCGGTTACCCCAGTATATAAAATGATGGCTTTCATATGAGCTACACGACATGCACTCTACAGAAATGGATTGTCTGTGCCCTTAAAAGTTATCTGCGCTAGGAGTGCGGATAGGGAGGATAGGGACAGCCCACCAAAACAACAAGCAAAGGCAGTGCTGCTTTAAAATTTTCAAAAGAATGTTTAAAAATACCTATACAATTAGAACGCACACAAATACTCGTGTTAAAATGTTTTCATGATCAGGACACGTCCTGTAGTGTCACGTTCCTGCACTACGAACCGCCACCTTTCAGATTTCAGAAAGTTTAGTGCCAAATTAAAATTATTTCTGCCGATTTGTTCATAAATTGCTTGTGGTTACTCCACTGTATGAAACGATGGCTTTCATATGAGCTAGAGAACATATACTCGGAAAAAAAAATCGATGGTCTGTCCCTTCAATAATGTGGACATTTATGAGCCATGCCAGCAGCAAGAAATGTGCTAATACGAATGTTTGAATGTTTTCATGACTGAAGAGGGCAATGGACGGTCAAAGAAGCAAATGACACAGCCCTTGCACCTCGCTTCCATGTTCGTGTTTCGCAGTCTAGTTGTGGATAGTATTGCCCCACTATATCGCATCAGCCTCCGATTCCTGCACAAATATTTTGTGATAATTCATGAGGCTATGAGGCATGCTGTAGTAGAAAGTTGCTGGTCAATTTAGACTGCTCAGTGCATGTTAACAAGCTAAAAGTTTGTATACATGAGCCTAAATTTTGCATCAGCACTGGTGAGAACTACGTGCCTGGGGCTTGTTCCAAGTTACAGATGGGCCGGGCCAGCTACAGCAATGTCTTTGAGAGGTCTGATCCAATTGACGTCGTGCAATTCCTGACTCGCCGCCTATCCTGGAAGTTGGGACCCACAGGAGGTCCAAAGAAGCCCTGGGGCTTCGAATGTCACAAAAATATTTCAAGCAGCAGCAGCCTACTTTTCACAACTTATGCACTGCTATGTGGTAGAGCGCCTTGTGTGAGCAGAATGTTTCACATAATGGTGCCAGAACATTTTGCTTAACGACCAATACCTGCTGTCTTGAGCTGCGACCATGCACTCCTACTTCCTCGTCAAGAAAAAGGTGTCAGTGTACAGCCACAGTGCCAGACAGGCATCGAAGAAGTGCTTAGGGCTTGTGATGTTCAACTGACTGGATAATAACACAGGTGTAAAAAGGAAAGCCAAACATGCTTTCGAAAAGGTTTTGGTCTAGTGACAACATACGCTTTGCTAGGGTAGTCATAAGCACGGGTGATACCACCAAGATAGGTTAACTGCTATGGCAATGTCAACCCTCAGCTATACGTACGTCTCTGCAGCTTGATATTAAGCATATAGGCTGCAGTTCCCATTGATTGATTGATTGTGGGGTTTACCGCGCCGACGCAACGCAGGCGATGAGGCGCGCCGTAGTGGAGGGCTCCGGATTAATTTTGACCACCTGGGGATCTTTATCGTGCGCCGAAATCTCGTACACACGGGCGTTTTTGCTTTTCGCCTCCATCAGAAAAGCGGCCGCCGCGGCCGGGAATCGAACCCGCGACCTCGTGCTCAGCAGCGCAACGCCTTAGCCACTGAGCCACCGCGGCGGGTTGCAGTTCCCATTCCTCAATGGAACAATTATGGCACAACTGCCTGCCTACACATAGAGCGTAGAAATTTTTTTTTTTCATCAGATGAACTACCAGATTCATGCAAGCAAGAGCATGTGTTCCCCACTCCCATTAATAGAAAAGTGTTGGTTGACGAGACAAATTCCACAAATCCTGATGTAATCAATATTACGAGACAAATTTCACAAATCCTGATGTAATCAATATTACGCTTCCTAAACTCATTAGCAGTTTAAACATTTTGTTCATAAAACCCTGTAACCACCGTACCTTGAATTCAGCAAAAGAGACACTGCGTAGCGGTATGATTCATGCTTTGGAAGCTGCGGGCTGCAAGAACTACCACCCCAGTACTGACAACCCATGACTCCTACCAAACGTCTCTGTTGAGAATGTTTATTTATGCACACGTAAAAATCGGAAATGTCATGCTTTTCTCATACTCTCGCACATCGAAATCCGTAAAGTTAGGAACATTAACGAATGAGAACTACCAATAATTCCACCAAATAATGTTCTGATAACGGTTATGACGAATATCAGTAAAAGGCTTTCGTGGATAAAACCAGCGCGAACTCAGACAAAGATGAAGGAAGTGCAACACAAGGACAGCCGCTGGTGCAAAAGGCTTTCGCTTGAGCATAGTAATTAATCATTGCCAGTGACTGGCTAGTCACAGCGGAGGCGGTTTGACCCGTTCGGTAAATAGCTAGACGGCTCTCGCCGTGAGTCGTGGAGCGGTGGTGATCTGGGCTGGAACGTCAGGACGTAACTTCAGCAATGATTCTGGACGTAACGCTTGCCACAGCCAAAAATAGAACATGCATACTACGCTTTAATGCATGCGAGCTGCAGTCAGGGCAACGGTAAGAAGCATCAATCAGCCTTCAACTAGAGGGAAGCACGGTACCACGGTACCAGCTTCGACACCACTGACCAGCCAATTTTCATCTGGTCAGTCGTGTCCGACATTCAAACGTGTTTGTGATGATCGTAAACACAGTCGGCAAATATTGCTAATCCTAATTTCTCAACCACCGTACTCTTAATTAGCATAAAGCTTGGGCAATGAACCGCAAGCATATTAGGGGGCAAGAGTACAGAGCACTCACGAATAGTTCTGGAAGATGACGAGACGAAACACTCGCCCGTGTCGTCGGCAGCCTCCGAAAAGCAAAGCGTACCCACGACCTGGGAACAACGCAGTTCGTCCAGGTCATCAGATAATGACGAGTTCAGTTCCTCCGAGCTCATAACTACTCAGTAACGACGTCCGCGGCAATGCGTCGCTCCACAATCATCACCACATTTCTGCCTTAGCAGCCTCGGTTCACGCCAGTACCTGCCGCGGCCAGCCTTGAGAGGTGTCCGTGGCGCAGCTCCGGGAGCACACGCCTCAACGAGTCAACCCTGCGACGAACGAACTGAGCACTGCCGAAAGATGGATTCTTAACTGGTTTAACTTAGCAGCGCGATTACGTCGATTTTTTTACCGCTCGAAGCCGATTTTCCGGTTAACTTTGCGGCTAACGTTGCTTACAGCCATCTTTCAAAACGAATTTTGGTAAATGAGTGCATCGGCGCTGTCACTGCTGTCACCACAGCGTGCGACGGGCGCTGTCTTCGTCGTTCACTACGGCCAATCAGTGAAGTTTGCTATACTTTTACGTGCATTTAGCATAAAAGACTTATGCAAAAAATTTGCAGGACAAAAATACTCATATTGTTCAAAACGAAAATGAAACAGGTGGAAATCGAATAACGAAACCGAAAAACACTCCTCAGTAGTTATGGTCATAGTGAGAAACTCTATGGTTATGGTAGCTAGAGACAAGCGACTAGCCACCATGGAAGTCTAGAAATTGCCCTTTTTTCACATGTTATCTGATCGCGTAGCTCATTCTCTCCTTATTCACGCATTCGCTATTTCCTCGCAGTTTATTCGCTCTTTACCATCATAGCAGCGCTGCGGATTTCATACAGCTATATTGCTGTACCTTGCGCACCTCTTGCGCGCACCAATGCCTGCCTATGCGCACAACGTCGGCGCATTGGTGTTAGTAGCCCCTTGGTTGGATGCGACATGTCTTCCTACTCCGAAATCTTTTTCTCGGCTGAAAGCTATGCACCATCATTCAGAAAACAGAGTCGCGACGACTTACGAACGCGATGATGATTCCTTCGCACTGTCGTGAAATGCGCATAGAGAGGTGAGGCAATGAAAAATGTTAAACATTTAACTTTAATGCTGCTTTCCTGCGTTTCACCAAAGCACTGCTGGAAAGCCATTTGACGTACGGACCTTGTCTTGTCGATCATGTTTCATGAACGTTTGCGTTGACATTAGGGTAGGTGATAGAGTAAATCGTTTCCTGGCGTGCACGTATTAAGACAAACAAGGTGCTGTACCTGACGCGAGTTTTTGTTTTCTTTTCAGGAATTATTGACACCGACGAATGGCAGTAGAAATATTCGACGTCGACCACTTGGCCATATCTGCTATCATTACTGTCGGACTGCAGCTTGTGTTCTTTGTCATCGCAGCATCTTTTCACTTTGATAAATTAACAGATTTTGCTGGAGGTGCCAACTTCATTATACTAGCTCTGACAGTATTTATTTTAGCCCAGGTACGTACAAACATTTGTGTGTGCATGTTTTTTTGTTGTTACTGCTGATGTTGTTTTATAGACCTTACAGCTTTATGTAGTATCATAGTATGATCGCACAGTGCAGCCTATGACGCATTTCTCATAAAAAAAAATTTCATTAAACTTTCTTTTAAGTTTGGTAGTTAAAAACATGTATGCCTGATATTTATGGAGCTGTTTCTATGCTGCACTTCAAACTCGATTGTGGTTATTTTTCCTGGTTTATATCTGGAACGTAGCAACAGCCAAAAAATCGAAAACTCCGCTTCCTCCTGACCTTCCTCACGTGAACGACGAAGCAAAAAGTTCGTCTTTGTTTTGTATTTTTTTCCTTAAACTTCTCCCAGCCTTCCCGGCTTCCCAAACACAGTACGCACGTGCCATCAAGTTGGCTTTCTTGCACCGTGCCGAACATGTTTGGGACAGTCAACTGCATCTTGCATGAAGCAAGTGTATGAGTTAAACTTCATGTATTAGGCCATTGCTTTGTAAACGTCAAACATCAACTTCCTCATTTCCCGCATAGGCTGCACGATTACATTTACCACTCCACATTGGGGTCCTGAGATATTCATGATTGAGGACCACTGGTGCAATCGTATGTTAGACAGATATAATTATAGTGTATCAAAAAAAAAAAAAGATAGTGCTTCTGATAATGTGAGGAGAAGTCATATATCCTTACAGCTTCATCTTAGAGGGACCATGAAGGCCAAATACAACTTTGTGTAACTTGAAAGAATTTTGTAACTCAATCAACTCCATTTCAGCCCCAAAAGACATTGTTCCCAACAAAAAGAAAAAATAACTATTGAAAAACTTTCAAAACTAGCTTTTGGTACCTCCATTCCAGCCATGAAAGGCATTTTTTCCAAGAGAAAAGAATGCAAGAAATAGCGAGAAACTTTCAAATTTCGCGCTACAGTGACATAGTACGGACAGGAGTGACGTGTATGAACAAGCGCAAAAAAGCAGTTCCCAGTGTGTTAACTGCATGTTAGCACTCAAGTGGTATGATGAAGTGGAACTTGAGGCACCATTACAATAGCACAGTCACGTCACTTGGTGGTGGATTTGGTCGGCGGCCACCAGTCGCACGAACAAGTCCCTGTAACATCTTGAGGCCATCGCAGAAAGTAGCCAATGAGTCGCCACTGCTTCTTCTGTCTTCCCCAATACATAGACTAATTGTTTGAAGTTTGTGTTAAAATTAGTAGCATTGTCATTTGAACAAAGCCATCTTTTGTGTGAACCAGTTGTGTATTTTGTCTTTGTGGTCCCTCTAATGAGAGTCTAGTGCACTTCAGAAGTGCTATAGCATTTGCAGGTAGGGTAAACTTCCACGATTCTGAGGTGGTTGTCAATCTTCTGAAACTTGATTTTTTTTATTAACAGTGGCTCTACTGTCAGGTTATGGGCTCCCA
Source organism: Haemaphysalis longicornis (assembly GCF_048455015.1). Lineage (NCBI taxonomy): Eukaryota > Metazoa > Arthropoda > Arachnida > Ixodida > Ixodidae > Haemaphysalis > Haemaphysalis longicornis. The sequence continues at coordinate 397,068,630 of NW_027526203.1, forward strand.
ATAACCTTGGAGAAAAATGGAGGGGGCAAGAATGAGGGATGATTGGCCCTTCCCCTCACCTCCCCCCAGTTTTCTTTGTATGGAATCCGCGAGGGAAAGTGAGGAGGAGGTGGAAGAAGAAGGAAGTGCGGCCGGGGAGTGTCTTCCCCCGCCTCCTCACTTCCCCTTTGTCGCTCTCCCACGCCACCTTACTTCCGTCACTTCTGCTGACACTATGCCATGCCAATGCAACGGAAAATACTTGAAGATAAAAACATGTTGTACTGTGCACACAAATCTTATGTGCCACTTCAATGTCATATCTTGCTGCATATGTGTGTACAGAAATGGAGTGTGAAATGCTGCCACAGTGCAGATTATAAACACGAGTTTTTACATTAGTAATGCTGATTAAATATGTTGATCAGTTCTGAACATAATTCTGAGATGAGCTTGTCCACGTGAACATCCACACAAATTGTTCCAGGGGAGGCAAAATCATGCCTGGGTATGGGGTTGGGACAAAACTAATATCTCTGGAAAAAAAGAAAGATTATAAAAATAAAACAAAATATACTGAGGAAGAATTTGTACAAGTAAATAATGCAACCAGTCGGCCCAGGATTACACGTGAGCTGGGACCAGCCAGTTTATGGTTAAATTTCCAGCTTGGCTCAGCTGGGAATTTAACCATAAACCAGTTGATTCCAGTTACATTTACTCTTGGGAGGTAATTAGCCAGTGCACCGGGTTAACTGTGAAAATAAGGTTCTTTACAGCCTCAGTTTCCAATCTAAGAACAGGGGTAGTATTTTAGGGAAGATACATGTGACACTTCCCAGGTCACATGCCCAAAAGGATATGATGAAGGACATTATTGGAGGAATTGCAGAATGGGGCTTGGGGTGCAGCCTGACCCCGGCAACCATTGCCGGTAACGCACTCCCTCACCAGAGCAGGATTGGCCACCCTGGTGTAGTAACGACCACAATCTCCGATGAATATGCCAGTTAACCCACGGCCCTCAGTCTCCAGTGGCTGCGAAGCAACTGACCACGGCGGCGGTCAGACCTGTGATGCAGCAGAGGGTGCTAAGAATACCTGGACCCGGACAGGCCACCATTGGAATTTGAACCTGGTAACGTTTAACACGAGGACCTTATCTAGTGAAGCGAGTCTAGAGGTGTTGTTCGAGGAATTAAAGGGCATTAAATGGGATGTTATAGGGCTTAGTGAGGTTAGGAGGACAGGTGAAGCCTTTACGGTGCTGAAAAATGGACACGTCCTATGTTACCGTGGTCTAGTGGACAGAAGACAACTGGGAATGGGATTTCTAGTCAATAAAAGCATAGCTGGCAACATAGAAGAATACTATAGCATTAACGAAAGGGCAGCAGGTCTTGTAATTAGGCTCAATAAGAGCTACAAACTCAAGGTGGTACAGGGCTACTTGCCACATCCAGCCACGACGACCAGGTAGTGGAACGCATCTATGAAGATGTGGAATCAGCAATGGCTAAAGTAAAAACCCAGTATGCCGTAGTTATGGGGGACTTCAATGCTAAAGTAGGCAAGAATCAGGCTGGAGACGAGGCAGTTGGGAATTATGGTCTGGGCTGTAGAAATAGCAGGGGGGACCTACTGTATTTACTCGCGTAATGATCGCACTTTTTTCAAAAAATTTCATATAAATTCAGGGGTGCGTTCATTACGTGGGGTAAATTTTTCGCGAAACATTTTTCAGCACAGAAAACGCAAGCAAGTTGTGGGTCAAAATGTTTACGGTAGGACTCATGGACATAATAAAAATAATGAATAAAAACATAATAAAGACTCCCCACACCACCGCCAGCCGCGTTGCAAAGTGAGGCAAAATGCAGTGTTTTCATGAATTACGGAATGCGCGTGAAAGAGTTTGCTGCGAGGTGACAACAGTTCGGCCAGTAAGTGGCTTCCACTGTCACAGTGCGGGACATCAAAACAGACATGGCTGCCGATGCAGCAACCTGAGAACGTTTTTTTCTTTGTCTTGTAAGTACATTATGTGCATTTAGTGAGAGTTTCTTCCTCATCAATATTGAACGCATGCTTGCCGATATCACTAATATCCGCAAGTCTGCTGCAATAACGTAGTCATGTCCTCTTTGAAAGGGAAGGAAACAGAGGTATGCATGACTATCATCAGCTAGATTTGGCACACATACGACATATTGGTCCGGCAAGTTAAGGATGCGTTCATTGCGCGGCAAATAAAAAAAAATCGAACTTTGACGACAAACTTCACAGGTGCGATCATCATGCGAGTAAATACGGTACTACTCGAGTTTGCAGAACGGAAAAACCTACACATAATGAATACCTTCTGCAAACGGGAGAGCCGGAAGTGGATGTGGAGGAGCCCGAATGGGGAGCATAAAAATAAAATAGACTTCATATTATGCGATAACCCTGGCATCGTGAAGGATGTGAAAGTGCTCGGAAGGGTAAGGTGCAGTGACCACCGTAGGTTAAGATCTTGAATTAGGCTAGATTTGAAGAGGGACCGGAACAAGCTAGTACGAAAGAAGCCGATTAATGAGCTAACAGTAAGACGTAAAGTGGAAGAATTCAGGATCGCGCTGCAGAACCGATATTCAGCTCTTACCTAGGAAGCAGAGTTTACGACACAGGAAGCCAGCGACAACCTTACACGCGTTATCACGCGTGTAAGGTTGTCGGGGGCACGATGGCTAGACAGGATACTGGTAAACTTTCCCAGGAGACGAAAGATCTAATTAGGAAACGGCAAACCATGACAATCTCCACGCCAGCTGACAGAATAGAACTAGCGGAGCTTTCGAAGTTAATCAATAAGCGTAAGACAGCTGACATACGGAAGTATAATATGGAGAGAATAAAATGCGCTGTAAAGAACGGAGGTAGCTTGAAAGCAGTAAAAAGGCGTCTTGGTGTCAGGAAAAATGTATGCACTTAAAAACAAGCAAGGCAATGTCATCACAAATAGGGATAAAATAGTCACAGTAGCCGAGGAGTTCTATAGGATCTGTACAGTAGCCGGGACATCCAGGATAATGCCGAACAAGAAAATAGTTCAGAGGAGATAGACATCCCACCAGTAACGACCGAAGAAGTAAGGAAGGCTTTGAAAGAAATGAAAGAGGACAAAGCATCTGGTGAGGATCAGATAACAGCAGACCTCTTGAAGGATGGCAGAGAAATTGTACTTGAAAAACTGGCAAACCTGTATACGCAATGCCCAAAGACTGCAAGTGTACCGGAATCTTGGAAGAACGCGAACATCATCCTAATCCATAAGAAAGGTGACATGAAGGACTTAAAAAATTACAGGCCGATCAGCTTACTTTCAGTCGTCTACAAGGTACTTAAAAGGGTAATCGCTAAGAGAATTTCTAAAACCTTAAATTTCAGTCAACCTAAAGAACAAGCAGGGTTCCGTAAAGGCTATTCAACAATGGACCATTATCACACGATCAATCAGGTGATACAGAAGTGCGCTGAGTATACTGAACCCCTATATATAGCCTTCATAGATTATGAGAAAGCATTTGACTCGGTCGAAACCCTAGCAGTCATTCAGGCATTACGGAACCAGGGGGTAGATGAGCATTATGTAACAATGCTAGAGGATATTTACAGTGGGTTCACAGCTACCATCATCCTCCATAAGGAGAGCAGTAAAATACCTATAAGGAAGGGCGTCAGACGAGGAGACACAATGTCTCCAATGTTATTCAGAAGTTACAATGTTACAAGAAGTATTCAGAACGTTGGATTGGGAACAGGTGGGAGTAAGGGTTAATTGAGAATACCTCAGTAACCTCAGATTTGCTGATGACGTTGCCTGGCTAAGTAACTCGGGGGACGAATTGCAAAGCATGCTTTCCACACTGGACAAACAGGGTAGAACCGTGGGCCTGGAAATTAATATGAGGAAAACCAAAGTAATGATCAATAACCTTGGGACAGCACAGCTGTTTGAGATAGCTGGTGAGGCAGTGGAATTGGTAAGCGAATATATCTACTTAGGCCAAGTTGTGACCCCAGATCCCAACCATGAGGCAGAGATAATTAGAAGGGTAAGAATGGGGTGGAGTGCATACGGCAGACATTCTCAGATAATGAATGGCAGCCTACCATTGTCCCTGAAGAAGAAAGTGTGTGACACCTACTCACCTACTGGGCAGAAACTTGGAGGGTTCAACTAAAATTGAGAACGACTCAGCGGGCAATGGAGCAGAAGATGATAGGTGTAACATTAAGGGACAAGAAGAGAGCAGAGTGGGTCAGGGAACAAACGCGTGTTAAGGACATATTAGTAGAAATTAAGAAGAATAAATGGACGTAGGCGGGGCATGTAATGCGAAGGCAAGATGACCGTTGGTCATTAAGGGTAACAGAGTGGATCCCTAGAGAAGGCAAGCGTTGCAAGGGGCGGCAGAAAGTTAGATGGGCAGATGAGATCAAGGAGTTTGCGGGGATAAATTGGTCGCAGTTAGCACAGGACCGGGGTAATTGGAGATTAATGGGAGAGGCCTTTGCCCTGCAGTGGGCGTAGATAGGCTGGTGATGATTATGATGATGATGATGATTGAAGGAAGTACAGATTAGTGTGCCCTGATGTTTGTGTCTTTTGTTGTTATCTTTATGTTTGTTTTACTTTACTTCGTTCAAAGCAAAAATGAAACAGGTGGAAACGGAATAACGAAACCGAAAAATACTTCCTAGTAGCGATACCTACCAGTAACAAGGTTAGGCCAAGGAGATACTGCGAATTTTTATTGCGACAATTGCAGTTCACTGGAAACAGTCAAGCATATCTTATTGGAGTACCCTGCATACAGTCAAGCAAGAAACGACCTCTCACAGAAGACCGAGTGCCTCAAGCACGGTTTCCTAACTTTAAAAGCGCTTCTGGGACCATGGCCATCTCCCTTGTCTCAGCAGAAAGTGCTAGCCGCATTATTTGATTACTTCCATGACGTCGGTGTCGCTGAGATGATATAGGACTAAAACGTACTCACACTATGCAACCATCTATAGACTTTTCACATGTCGCACTCACGGTCTCAAACACACACACTACCTCCTTTTTTTTTTTCATTTTCACTTCTGTTATTTCCTTCTCTCTTTTCTCTCTTCCGCCTTACTTCCCATTGTAACTTTATTCCCTACTCTCCTTCCCCGCAGAGTAGCATGTAGGCGACAACATGTCGGCAGACCTGTCTGCTTTCGTCAATATTGAGAGCTTTCTCTGCCTTTTTACAGTACTCTGTGCACCAAAATTTTTCAAACTAGTTCCCGTGATGCTTAACACAGCATTAATGATGCTTAACACATCACTTAACATAGAGATAATGATGGTACTGTAGGAATCACACACGTCACAGTTGTTTATTCACCCTTAAATATGAAAACGATATTTGCAACTTGTACGTACAATGAGATGTATTTAGTGGGTTCAGTGCAAGACACCATGCAAAAAAGAAATTAGGCACTCCACATCATTGTTCGCTAACAACTGAGATGCTAAGTGTGAACCAGTGAGTACCCAAATAATCGCTGTAAGCCCAAAAATGAAAAACGAACTATTTCAAAGTAATGAGAATAAAATTCTTAAATTGAGTAAGAGTAAGAAAAATATTGAATAATGAATCTCAGATATTAGCCAACACTAAATTTTTTCTTCCCATTACAATAGCAGGGTCAAAATCGTTCTTATGCTTACTGTTCACAGCTTAGCTTTGCTCTTACAAAATTGGCTTGATGGGGTAAGTTTATGAATCCATGTGCTCTGGTATCAATGCACATGTATTACCTTAGTATTGATACACACGAGCAGAATAAATGCTTCCCCGCATAAGTGTGTGTACCAGTCAGAAATCTCTACTTATTGCCTGACGAGTGACCCTCCTTTTTCCAGACATACAGTCCAAGACAATGCCTCATCACTGGACTTGTGTGTCTGTGGGGGTTGCGGCTTTCGGCATTCCTTCTTTTTCGCATAATCAAAATTGGCCGGGATGAGAGGTTCCAAGAAGTTGGGAAGAACATCGCCCGTTTCGCAATCTTCTGGACTTTTCAAGTAAGTAGTTAGCTTAGCAGTGAAGAAGAAAGCAGCATGTCCTGGGCCAAGCAGGCATGGTTGAAGCAGGCACATGTAACAAAGCCAGGGCTTTGAACAAAGAAATTCTGGTTTGGTTTGGGTTTGGATGGCTTCATTTCATTCTGGTTCAGTTCCAGTCAAACTAACAAAATTAGCATAACAGTTCGTCATCTGATTTTGTGACCATACATTGATAACCAAGTGCAATAAAAAATGAAATTGAGACATTTATTGTCTGAAGCCGTGCGTGTAAAGGGGCCTGCATGGCTACAAAAATGTTGGTGTATGAAAGCATTTAAACACGTGTATGGAGATTGCCATTAGCTAAGGACACAAAAATTGCTCTAGGAAAATACATTAGGGACAGAATATATGAAGCATCCTGCCCCCGTTGTTGGCACCGCAGTATGTTATGGCCAGCGCAACTGCAAATGCGCTCCAGATGTGGATCTCATTGCATTGCATGAAACAGCATTTTCTTGCGTGAGAACTCGTAGAGCTTGGAAAGCATTGTCTTTTTTTTTTTTTTTTTCCACAGCTTGCGTCAAGTGCTTTAAATAGCTTGTTATCTTGTACTGCCCAGAAGGCCTTCAGGATTGTTGCATTTTTAATGCAAAGTATTCTTTGGCTACTAATCCTGGTTTAAATACCGTGGCTTTCTGGCCTCCTATCACAAATGTACTTGAATGTGTTGTAACAGCTTCCATCAGCGTAAGAAGCGCTGTGACACTCAGGTGCTACCTACTTGCCCTTCTCACACAATTTTCTTATGTAAGTTTTACCGAATCCTTAGTTTTGGATGCCTGTAAAGTAACAGCAAGTAATTCTCCCAGGCCAAAGAGTGCTTCGCATTTAAAACAGTCCGCGGAGATGTACTCTGCCCGTATTTGTTTTTTGTGTGTATGCTTTCCAAATTATTTACTTCAAATTCACTCCGAACGAATAAACCGCTACTCGCACAAGCCATCTCTTAAGAAGAACCAGTTATCCGTAGCACTATTTCCTTTCCATTTCTTTTTCTATTGAAATCACAATCTTCTTTATATATCGTGAATTATGGTGGGCTTATGACCGGCGGAGTTAAAAGCTGTGTACTGGCTATTCACCTCTGTGCATTAGGAAGTGACGGGTTTAAATACCTGCGGATGATTTTTTTTGTCAGTTGTAGTCTAAGGTAACCGCATGGTAACTGCTTGAATGCTACCTATCAATTCAATTGTTTGGTTGCCATGCTCACTGGGTGCATGGTGTCAGCCAGTTTCTCGTCACAAATAAGCTTTACTCAATGCTCAGCCACTGCATTACCGCTATGATCATCAGTGCGTATTTTGATATGGCCATTGCCGATGTGTGCATGTGTGCGATTATGCCTCCATTCCACGTGACATCAGTCTCGCTTCTTTTGCTATCATGCGGAATCTAGTGACAGATGATGTGATTACAAACTGAAAGGGTAAACTAGCACCAGACAAAGCTTTTGGAAAGGGGTCTTTAATTTGCCAACTGCAGCCTCCCACTCTGTAACGAGAGTAGCAAAGTAATTACGAGTTAGGCTAGTCGGTAAAAGTCTACCACTAAAAACAAAGCAGTGCTAAAGCAGACAAAACAGCCAGAAGACAGACGGGATGAGTTATGTACAAACAGTACGGTACCCATCCCATCTGATCTATTATACAAGACGCCATGGGGCTCTGTACTTTTGCAGTCTGTACCAATGTGAAGAATTTTCATATGGAAGGTATGCCTGATATACAGGGCTGTGTTCTTCTTATTTTTTTTATGTCAATCTTTGATTACTTAAAAAAAAATAGAATGCTTGTTTCAATTATTAAATTTTTTAGGTGCTACTTCAGCCATTCATGTTGAAGTGAGCCAAGAAACCACACTTTTTTATTGCCTACTTCCCAGTCACTCCACCTTTATGTCAGAAGCATTCCTGTTCAAACTGGGAAACAGCGCTTTAAACGAGGACAGCGAAGAAGAAGACACAGACACTAGCGCTAAATATGAACCAACTAGCCCAAACCCAAACTCTAGTTAGATTCCTGTTCACTCTGTTCCAAACTAGCATCTGCTTCAAATATGCTCCTGTAGAAACAACTGCAGGATGGTTATATGTATTTAAATGAACCATCAATCGATTGTTATTGAGTATATGCTCTTTATCTCAAATGTAAGTTAAAACATCTTGATCTTAAATGACTTTGCTCGTGAATGCATAGTGCCCTAGAATGTTTTGAGGCATAATTTTTAAATCTGCTAGCCTCGCCGAAGGTCAGTATGGTGCCAAAAAGGAACCTGGCAACCAGGACACAAACCACAGCGCGACTTGCAGTTACTTGCACCGCAAAATTTAAAAAATACTGTTTAAAACATGCTTCAAGTGACCTATTAAATGGCATTTTTGTATTCTGTATGCAACGTTTCGCTCTTGAGTCGTCTGCGTAATACGTTTAAATTTTACTCCGGTAAAGAGCTCTACCAGTCCGGGCAGAAAATAACGTCGATCTAGCAGAGATGAAAGGTAGCATAAAGCTTTTATTGGAAACTGCTCAAAGTGAAGAAGTTAACACTAATGATCTTCAGAAATATTTGTGTTTATATACTTTTGGTATGCTTTACTGGAATTTGAGCTGTCAAAAATGTTTTTCGCTCACGTATGCACCTACAGCTTGTAATGACAAGTTTAAGCCCCACTCATCTCCACCTTTCAATTTTTTGGTGCCAGATTAAAATTATTTCCTTAATTGATAATTGTGAAGTATATAGAACGAAGTGTATTATTGTTTTGTATGCCGTACATTATTACTTGTGTCGTATATGTTACGTGCCCTTCCTGCTTGGACTATTTAGTATCCGCAGTATGTATTAAATAAATAAATAAAAAATTTTACATGTTTTTGACCATCTAAAGTATCAACTTTCACGTGCACTGGTGAACATATGTTTGAGAAAAAATGGTGGACGGTCCTTTTAAAGGACAGTGTGCCTAGTGTTTGGCCACAAGTAAGTGATGCTCCCCCGTGCAGGCGGTGTGGGTGTACACGGTGAGCCTGCCTGTCATCTTTGTCAACTCCCCGCGCAAGGCCGAGCCCCTGACGGACGCCACCATGACCCGGCTTGACATGGCCGGCACCATTGTCTTTGTCATTGGCTTCCTCTGCGAAGCCATGGCAGACGCCCAGAAGTACAGCTACCGGCAGAACACGTCCAATGCCAGGCACTGGTGCGACGTCGGTGAGCACTGGCCCCCGCACCCTCCCCATTCTTTGTGTCCTCTGATTAGGCAGGCAGGCATGTGGCTTGTGTGTGTGCAGCTCACACACCTGCCTGGAAGCAGGAATGGCGAGTGGGAGAGATTCTGCATTCCTGTACACCGCCGTAAAACTGGGCCGCTTGGCTGCTGCGATTCCCATGTCTTTGGCAGTAGCCCCAGAACATGTGGGGCATTTTGTTGCTGTGGTCGTGTATGCCTTCACCACTTGCGGGATAAAATTGAGAAATGTGAAAGGAACTCCATAGTCTGGCAGTTAATTTTTAAATGGGAACTCGTTTGTGGCCCTGGTGGAGTGCCTACAGTTGTGGATCAGGAACAGGAAAGATATACAGTGAAATGCTTTTGATCAAACTGCACTCGTGCGAACATATGCGATGAGAAAACTGTTTTGTAATCCTCAAGTGACATGGTGTTGTACCCAATGCAAAAGTGTTTTGGTTATACACAGTCTTTTATAGGAACTTTCAGTTTTTTAGAAGCTGTTGGCTGGGCATCTTGGTCTACTTTTCAGGTCATTGCAAAGAATGCATCGTGATTTTTGCCCAGACTTTAAATTTGTATGGTAAGTGGTGTAATTCAAGGCAGCTGCTCTGTTGGATTCAACCTTACTTGTAGCCAACGTATCCTCCTGTTGCGTAGAGTTTCATACTAATGTATACGAAAGGGAAATCTGGCGCTGCAATCGCAAGCCGCCGTGGGTGGCGCCATTGCAGCTAGTGACGTTCCTTACCTACTTGGCTTAGCGAGCCGTATGGCTTCTTTTTCGTCTTGAAGCCAGAAAGGTAACTTTTTTTTTCTTCTGCATCGTTCATAAAGCTTCTAAATAATTACTGACAAGTAAATTTTTCTGGAAGTTCAATTTTGTTATAACGAAACAAATTTAAATAATCTTTTAGAGTAATATTGTCGCTTTTTTGCAACCATAGGCAACTTTTCAGCCTGTTCAGGAGCCATGCCAAGGACAAGTGGAACGTGCCTGGCCGGTACATGACAGAACGTTCACTAAGCGTGGCTCCCCTAGACAGTGGCACCGATTTCCCTCTGGTGTATATTAGTATGAAACTCTATGTCCTGTTGTGATTAACTTGCAGCACTTGGGCCCTAGTGCTAGTCGCTTCAGACAGATCGAGCAGCATGTGGGTTATTGTTTGTGTGACAAGAGAGATAAATGTACCACGACTAGACCCTAGACGGTATGAGGTCAACAGTGGGAAAAACTTGTATGAAATTTTCAGGCATATTATTTGTTCCCATGTGTATCCCATGCCCCCACGTCGTGCTACGCAGAAAAAACTAAACATTTTCTCACATATTCCTCGCACCACGGACCATGTACAGCGGCATTTAAGTCTTCACGAATGCCAGTACCATACAATTTACTCAGGTAATGAGTGCACCACCATCCATATTACCCCCCGACCCCTCTCTTCAATTAGAAAAATTTGAGCCAAAAGCCACGCTGTATGGCACAGCACTTCTGCCTCGCTGATTAGTTTTGGGCAGCTGCTGGGTTGTTTAAGGTTCCTTCTCGCCTGTTATCTAATTTTCCACAAGGATTTCATTTCCACCAGGCAGTGTGGCTGACCATCAGAGAGTTAGGGAACTTGTGGTAAAGATAGGATAATGCGTGTCCAGGACAGTACTGTGAAACTCCACTTTCTGCTTTTGACAGTAGCTGGCTAGAATAGTGAAAGAAAGGGGTCAAGAGTTCAACAAAAGTTCGTCTGGTCAGGCATTGTATGAAGAACCAGTAATGCGGTCACTGACCAAGTAAAAAAAATACAAAAGGTGTTTCACAGCAAACAAGGAACCGTTAGGGTTCCGAAACGTCTGTGTTCTTTTTTGACCTAATCAGTGACCACATTACTGTTTCTTCAGTGAAGGAAATGATGGCACAGGCATTGCAACGTAGCACGCATTGCAGTGCAATTGCACCTTGTGGCAGATCACCTCCAACTGTGCTCTTGAGATATTCCAATTATTGCTGCAAGTTACACATGTACAAATACAATATTATCTGTAGCTTTTTTGAAGAATCTTCTGTGTCAGAAGAGGCACAGCAAAGCCTCAACTAGTGCAGTCACTTTTAAATACCATCCTACCATATGCACCAGGATAGATAAAGATACCTCATTTCTTCAAGGCGTGAAAATTGAATACTCTGTAAGATGTTGTGAGCAGTGTCCAATGAGTCTTACAAATTTTATTCAAATGTGGAAAGTTTATTTTGGTGCTTTGTTTTGGGCTGCTGTGAATACTGACTTCAAATGAGTGACGTTTTCAATTAGATGAACCTTTTCTTTGGTGTCTTGAAGTTTGCCCAGTAAAAGTTTTACTGTATACACTAATCGAAATTGAGTCAACACACGCAAAGTGTGCCTCATGTAACTTGAGTTCAGCGTTATGAATAGAAGAGACTTCATTATCCTGCCACTATTCAGATGTGTACACGTTAATGATGGTTTTAAGAATAGTTTTAGGCATAGTTTTAAGTGTAGGATAATTGTGTGGGTAATTAAAATCGTTTCTTAAACTTTTAACTAACTAAAACCTATCTATTTTTATGTCAAAATTGTAGGTCATCAAAGAAACACTTTTCTGATGCCGCAGTTCTTATTTAAAATTTTATTCCAACAGAACATTTTTACTGCTGTTAAACAACTTACTGAATTCAAATGACCAGTCAATAGAGCACCTCATTTAAAGGGGCAATGCAAACAAAACAAAAGCTTGGTTCATTTGAAAGATTGCTTCGCTAGAATTATACCGACACCACTTTCAACGTAAACTTCGCTCAAATAAGCTATATAATTAGGAAAAAAAGGGAATGGCCATGTTACTCACTAGCTCATTTCCAGCACTAGAACCTATGACGTAATATGCACAGCTGTGCGATTGGCAGAGGCTGGCAAAAGCAAACGCAAGTTAGGCCGGGCTTATAAGCTTGCAGAACGAGCTAATTTTGCTTAAATGTAATGCATATTCATTATATACAGCAATAAGAATGGTGGGGTAAACAATGGAAGTTGCAAACGCACACGTAAACATACAAGCCCCAGTGTGTACTGCTGTTAGTACCGCGTGCACTATGCTCGTTATAGCTGCACAGCACTCCGGCGCTTTGGAGTTGCAAACGCACACGTAAACATACAAGCCCCAGTGCGTACTGCTGTTAGTACCGCGTGCACTGTGCTCGTTATAGCTGCACAGCACTCCGGCGCTTTGGAGTTGGCTCACACGACACTGGCCGATTGGTGTAGGGGATGTTGTCTTACGTGACCCTGTTTGTCAAGCATACCCAATGTTTCACTTCCAACCGCAACAAAAACAAGCCAGGTGCAAGTACGGTCGGAAACAAAGCGAGGGTGGACAGCAATCCTGCACAGTATGGTGGCACCTTCTAGGGGGACTGACGGTAAACAAGATGCTCCAGAGTCCGCTGCAGACTAAACAGTGTACTAACATTCGCTTGAAGACCTGTCCTTGTTGTGTCATCGCAGATGCCACAAAACACATGATTTGGCTGGAGAATCAAAATTTTCACTTAAATTGATTAATTTATCAGTGAATAAAGCATTGTTTGCTGTCGGACAAGTGCTCAGGCGCTATAAAACACCAAATCTTTCAAACAAAACAAACTTGTATTTTGTCTGCAAGGCCAACTGCACTCAAATTTCACCTCGGCCAATAACCACCAAACCAACTAGGACATGACTGGTAGCCCCTGTGGAAACATTTGAAATAGCTCCGTTGCACGTGATGCTGCACCTGCCAGTGGATCGCACATAGAGCCATGAAGCGGAAGTAACAGTGGCCGGCCAGGTGATCGTTCTTCCGGCCAGCCAGGAGAACCGATCAAGCTCCGCTGAGCGCACTTCTCTTAGGGCTGCTTTGAGGGCGACGCGGTGCGCGCAGGTTTGCTCTGGCTGGCTGGCAGCTTGCAGCCGCTTGCTCACCGGCTGCAATGTCACTTCAACCTGGCCGTAATGGCCTCGCTGTTCTCAATTTTGGTTTCAATATCGCCAATTTTCGATAGCCGTTTGCGCCGTGGATACGCATATTTCAGCTGTCATAGTCTGTATCTTGCAGTATTTTTAGGCAGACTATACAGAAATCAGGTTTTCAAGAGGTCGTAATTTTGAGGTGCAGTGTCTTACTCTGGACATCAACATGTTGTGGTGTGTGTGCAGTCACCATTGTCAGCATGCACTTACAGTCAGTACATCGCACTAGTTGGAGGCTCTGACGATCTTCTTTCGGGTGTCATAGTTTTCTCCTGTTCAGAGAATTTCCTTAAAAACCTATATTTTGCGTAATTTAGACACTTTTTGACATTTTATTCTAAAAATTGCTTCTGTTCACTGCTTCAAAAAGTTAGCTGTTTTGAATGATAGTAAATTACTTGTTAATTAGATGTGTGAAGTGGTCCACATCAACAAAAATGATTGTTTATGAGGTAATTTTATAATAGAATTCACCTATCCTAATTTTATTGCACAGTTCAAATTGCATGAGAGACACATGTGTGTGTGTGCATGTGTGTCCCCCCACAGCCACCCAAGGGGCGATGCGCCCTGAGAAAGAGGGGGCCCCTGGGTGCATGCAGGGCTGTGGAGGTACTCGCGGCACCCCAACTATTTTGGGGAGATCACGCTCTGGTGGGGCATCTTCCTGATCGCCACCAATGTGCTCCGGGGGGCCGAGTGGGTGGCCGTGCTCAGCCCCCTCTTCATCACCGCCATCATCCTGTTCCTCAGCGGAGTGCCTCTGCTGGAGAACAGCGCCGACATCCGCTACGGCTGGTGCGTACTCCGGGCTGGTGGGAAAGACAATTTGACCACTGTCTAGGTCTGGCACGTCCACTGCATCTTTTGCATTTTTTATTGTGGCTGCTATGTTCTCGTTTTAAAGGTCCTCCCTTGTTCGCTTCCACTGTGGGGCTGGTGGTACTGCCAGCGAACACTTAACAAGACCAAAAATTTAACAGTAGACATACTGTAAAACATACCATATTGTGGAAGAAAATGTAGGTCTACACAAGGGAACATGGAAAGATATCTAGGAGCCCAAAAATGTATCATCGGAGTATACTTTTAACATGGAAATGCTAGTGGAACAGGGCTTATAACAACTAAGCTCATATATCTGTATCTAGGGGAGATCTTAATTCTTTTGGTAAATATTGTTGGCCAAGGTTGGGAAAAGAGAAAAAACTGGTTAAGCATGAACTCAAGCAATCGTATTTCTCTTGTATCTACATTCTCAAAGAGAGCGCACTTGAAAATTGAGTTGCAACAATATTACTGCTCATATATAGCTTTAGTGTCTTTAACAAAAGAGAGAGTTTCCTAGCTTGCTTCAAGTGGCTGTAGCTGCAAATTTCTCTGCCATGCATGGGACATCTTATTCTTCTGCATCTGGTGATCCCACCTACCCTCTTGTTATCCCTTATTCATGGTATATCTACAGTTTAGAGGAACTTGGCCTCTCTAATTCTATAGCTATTTCCTTTGGTGGTAGAAGGCTTGTTCACTACTTCATCTGAAGTACTTAACAAGCTCTCTAAAATTATCTTTGCTACTATGGTACATTCATTGAGATCTCTTTACACCCTCTGCGGTGGCTTAGTGGCTAAGACATTGTGCTTCTGAGCCCAAGAACACAAGTTTGATCCCAGCAGTGGTGGCTAATTTTCTGGTGGAGGCAAAAAGGGAAAATGCCCGCATGTCGAGATTTTGGCGCACATTAGAGATCCCCAGGTGGTCAAAACTAATCCAGAGCCCTCCACTACAACACACCTCAAAGCCTGAGTGTAGCTTCGACGTGTTAAACCCCCACAATCAATCAATCGAGGTATCTTTACAAGAAAGCTGGAAATACTAGGGCCATTTGTCACTTATCAGAAGTGCTACTTTAGTTAGAAGTGTAACTAACAATGGACTAGTTTCAGTGGCAGTTCCATTTAGTCAACTTCCAATTATGAAGACTCCATTGTAACTTCAGCTGTGGAAGCATGCCCATGGTAATCGGGCTTTTTATTATTATTATTATTGCTATATGTTCTTGAGAAACGGGGAGAAAGGTAAAATATATGCCGGTTTTATTGTGTGCGTTTAGCCATCAGGAAATTCAATAATAATCACTCTGGTTGAAATGAATAATTACAATTTATTAGCTGGCTTTCTGATTATTCATCTTGGGGCACATGTTTATGTGTAAAAGAATAGAGGCAGGTAGGAAATAAAAGCCCATTTTAGAAAAAATATCCTATATCTGCCTTGTAAATAGACATATGCAGCTCCAAAGTTCATCACAAAATAAATGCATTAGTGGTCCACATCATACACTAGCATTCCAAATCATATTAGGTGTGTGTGTGAATATTTAAAACATCGAATTCTTTGCGAATGGCATTTGATATTTGATGCACAGCACACTTTTAGTGTTCAAAATATTGGAAGTGTTCAAATATTCGAAATTTAGGGAAAATAGAGAGCATTAAAAGTTGGCTCTGCTGCACGACTTGTGAACTTTAATGCTGTACGGGGCATGCCTTGGGTTGGCTTTCTTGCGACACTTAAGCTGTGCAGAAAAGCCTAACTGATGTAAGCCTTTTGCAAAACAAGTGTGTGCCAACTCTAGTGTATGTTAGTTGAAGTGGAACGCTTCTGTGTAAAGAGAAATGTATAGACCAAAAAGAAGTTTCCCATCTGTGCAGTGAGAAATTAAAATTATTACTTGTTGGCTCGCAGTAAGCTCATACAATCTACTAGCACAGCTAGCCCCTTCCTGGCAATGTGTGCCAATTTTTTGTTCCACTGCTTTGCCGTCTTGTCTAAATCTCTTACTTCTGATTCTTTGTATCCTTTTCTTATCAGACACTAGTGAATGGATACTCAGCTGAGTCAAGTCCTGGCCGCCTAAGTTGTTTTTATTATTTATGGTTGCTGTTTCAGAAACCTCATACACACTAAAGCAAAGATATTCAAGAATATTTTATTTGTCCCACAGTCAGTAGTATTTGTCGTAGGAAATAATCGATTTGATTATTCGATTCAGTTGTATGATTAGATTCGCGGTCCCAAATTTGGTATTCATGCACCTCTCATCATATGGTGAAACATTGGCATTCCATGCCGTACATCAGCATTCACACCAGGTCATAGAACATCAGTGTACTTAAAGCTGGATTTTGTGGCAGATATCTCTATCCACAAGCCAGATGCAGGATTTTTTTGTTATGAGCTCTACCTTCCTTTACTTCTCTTTTTTTTTTTTGAGTCCTTAACATATACCGAAATCTCGTACACACGCGAGCCTTTTAGATTCGGTGAATTCGAGCTACTCTTGGTGCTGCAGTAGCTAAACTGGAAAACAAGGAAACAATTATGATAATTAGTGTGGCTATTATTGTGTTTTTTTGCAGCTGCTGAGGTGCTAAAGAAGAGGAAAAAACAAAATGCATCTATAGTCGAGAGAGAGAGAGGGAGAGAGGGGGGCTTGCTTGCAGAGGCTCGTCCGAAAAGCTGCAGCTTTCCATTTGCCTCCAACTAAGCTTCTTCGCTGTGTAAAGTTTTGCTGGTTTTCTACCCTGTGCAGGTACAAGCTTAATGCCTATTGCTTCTGCCCACTAAGGCCAGTTTTTGTAAACGCTGAGGTGATGGTTGTCCATCATGGTTGTGTTGGAAACCTCTTGTGAACAGTTGAAAGGATGGATGACTCCACGGTAAAATGGAGAAGGGGATGATGACAGGCTATACATACAAGCCAAGTGAATGCACACAAAAATTGCTCATATGCCTTTTTGCAATTTTTATGTACCCTTGACTTTTCTTATAGGCTAATTAGTTGTGTGATGTGCTGCACAGAAAAGCAGAACATAAGTGATAGTACATTGCAACGACGGCAAGATTTTGTATCAGAATAGGGGTTCAGGAGTCAGAGAGGATGTTGGGAGGGGTATATGTGGAGAAATGAAGGCTTTGCGGAAACTAGAAATACTTTTGCAGACCCACATTTAAGGAACACTGGGCAATGGACTTTACACATGTGCAACTCAAAGAAATTTGCATGTTCAGATTTTCTTGAGGGCTTTTTTTTTTATTATTATTATTATTATTATTGCCCCAAAGTTCTGTCTCTAAAAACTGGTATGGTTTGTTTCACGAGGATGCTTGGATGCCTGTTTGCAATGGTGGGCATCAAACATCGCTCGGAACCACTCAATCAATCGGTATCATTGCCACAGTTCTAGGAGGGTGGGAAACGGTGACTCAGCCCCTCTGTGACATCCGACAGGCTGCAGGAGGTGCGGGACATGATAGCAGCTGCCAGCCTGCCCCTTCCCTTTCAGCGACATGCATATTATCTGGGAACGAAACTGACAAACTGGTTTACAGCAAAAACTACAACACAAATTAAACATTTTTGAGGGGCTTGTGGTGTTTTCTGTCCCTTTTCGCCCCACCAACCCCAACTCGGCAGGCCTGGGCGGGACTAACCTTGAATAGAGCTAGAGGGGAAGCAGGCATAGGTAGTCGTGAAAGTTGTCTTGGGTGCTTTTGGAGCCAACTGTGAGGCTGGCGTCTTGCCTGGACAGAAAAACGTTTTGATTGATTGATTGTAGGGTTTAACGCGCCGACGCAACGCAGGCGATGAGGCGCGCCGTAGTGGGGGGCTCCGGATTAATTTTGACCACCTGGGGATCTTTAACGTGCGCCGAAATCTCGTACACACGGGCGTTTTTGCTTTTCGCCTCCATCAGAAAAGCGGCCGCCGCGGCCGGGAATCGAACCCGCGACCTCGTGCTCAGCAGCGCAACGCCTTAGCCACTGAGCCACCGTGACGGGTCAGAAAAACGTTTTAATTCATGCGTTAATTATAGCTTATGAGCCAGAAGGGACTAATCACAGGGAAAAAAAAAAACCGAAAAACACAAATGTGCTTCAGTGGAGCTTTTTTCGAGAAAAGAAGTTAAAACATTACGATGCACTACTGTCTGGCTGCATAGTGTAATCTCTTTTTTTTTATTTTGTAAGATAGCTGCATTTATGGCAAAAGCCATGCAAAAAACTTGGATATAAAATATTTATCTTTATAAATGCACTCGTTTGCACAAAAGTATATCAAAAATTTGAATGAATGCAAGTTGCCATGGGATGTGTTTGGGAGTTATTTTTCCTCATAAGAGACTCTCATATCAGTTGTGTTGTTATTCTTTGTTTCCTGATGAGTGGTGTGTAATTTCTATGTGCAGCATGGAAGAGTACCAGCACTACAAGCGAACTACCAGTCCCCTGCTGCCATTGCCACCAGGGCTGTACAGGGAGGTGCCATCCTGCTTCAAATGTCTCATTTGTTTCGAGTTTCCTATTTACACAAATTCCAAAGCCATTGCAACATCCATCTAACACACTCTGCGGCAAGTAATGCAGAGACACAAAATTTTGATTGCCATTAGTAACTGGAATAGTACGAAAATGTGTTTGTGCTCGTATTGTAAATGACTAGTGCAGCCAAGCCTGACCTTGTTGCATTAGTGCCGATGAAGGGAGGCACTCCAGCCAGATACGTGAACACATTTTTCTGATTTACAAGCCACCAAATTAGTTTAAAAGGTGGCACTTACTGCGCTAAAGTATACTGGGTGTATCACACAAACATGTTGTCTTACATTGACATAGTCAAATTTGTTTTCAAGACTAAGTGTGTGCCTCTATCAAAATTATTTGTCTTGGGGACACCAAGAGTATAGCTTTACGACAAATTGGGCTATTTGGTGGCCAGGTAATGTGCAACGCGCACACAACAGAGAAGTGAGTATTGAAGTTCGTAAAGGTTGTAGCAGTTCTTTCACAGATGACTTCCCTCTCTCCTGAATTATGTTTCTGTGGTGTGACACTCAAGGGAGAAGACTTTACTTTCTTAAAACAGTTGCTTATGTTATGCATTACATTAATGACAAAATTCACATGATAGTTTGTGAGACTTGCTTTTTATGAGCTCAGGTAGATTAAGCATTGGATAAACAGTACTTCCATCACAGGCACTCTGGTTGTATTGGTATGTGAAATGTAATCATCAAGGAAGCTTCCTAAAATCAGAAGTCTGTCGGGTCTTGTGGTTATGCCACTAACTGGGCAGGCAGCAAAGCAGACTTACACAACTAAATCAAAGTGAGCATGGCAGTACAAGGCAGTCGGTTATCTGGTGCCACCACTGTGGAAACCAGCCTTCAGACAATAAAAAAATGTATGATGGAAAATTGTGAACTGCCAGGTACCTGGTGCAATGAAAGGCTTCTCAGACAAAGCAGCATTTTAAGTAAGAAAGGGCCTGCCTGTACAGGTTTTTGTCAGAGTCGCTGACAAACAGTGCCAATAAGCCCTTCAGCTACCTTTGTCATGCATAGCACAACAGTACAAGGAAAGGAACCAGGATTTATCATGCAGTAATGTACAAGCTATCCCTATCAACTCATTTCAGTCACAACCATAACTATGACATGAAAGGCTTCAGTTTTCGGCTGCTTTTCTTTGCTTGCAATGTTCTCACAGGAGGCCGCTCTGAAGGTAATGAAGTTCCGAGAGCTCTTACCATGCGTGTGGCCGACTGAGACCTACTCATTAGGGCAAACAATGCACTATCTCACTTGTTTAGTTTGTTCTAAATGGGAAAGAAGGAGAAACAAGCAGAAGGCACATGAAAAAACTGTAAGGACATTGATGGATCTCTTGGTACAAGAGCATGTGTGCTCTTCTCCTGCATGCCAGTATTACATTATGCCTTTTGAAGGACTTGTGGTCAAATGACCACGTGCTGAGGACTGCACAGATGCATGAAAAGCAGTTGTGCACGCGTTGCCTGCTTCTACCACATTTTATTTTTGTTAATCCTTGCGATGCAGAGACTTTCATTAAGGTGAACTAAAGGAACCTGGCAAATTCGTTCACCATAAATGCATGCAATTTTTCTATTGTGTCCTTCACAAAGAGGCAAAGGTGTGTGCTTGTTTTGATCATGAGTTCGTCTCAACAAAAGTCTGCTCTATATCAAGTCCATCATAGTTACGCATTCCATTGACACGATACCATAATGTTAACTGTTTACGTCAACTAAGGTAGTACAAATTTCCGATATCTTGTGTGCCCAAAAGGTGCTTAACAGGAATTTTTAGAGTGAAAGTTTAACAATAGATGCATGAACATTCCCTCGGTTATTTAGCTGATGTTTGTATGCGCACCTCTGTAGCCCCACGAGGAAGCACACTGGGAAACAGAGGCTCTGATTCCCAAAGAGCCGCGTTTTCAGTGGCCCACCCATATGTACCCTGTAAATGCTCCATAGTCAGAAGATTCATTGACTGTAGTAGCACACTGCTAAGAACTACCCCTTTCCCAGCTTGTAATTGCAGTGACTGCATGGCTGGTCTGGTGAAGCTCTAGTATCATCACCTCCAGAAAAAGGAGTGCATCGTTGATTGAGGGGGCTCAAAGGATTACCATGCCCTTGCAATCAACCCTGGAATAACATTGCTGACTTGTAATCCATCATATTCGGCTGCTTATGCGCATAACTACTTGTAATCTCACACCATCGAATCTGGTTACTTTTACATCCTCTGTGGAAATCTCTTGCAAAATATGGGAGGGCATCTTATTTGCTTCTAAACAATCTTTTAGCTGTTATAGCACTGTACCACACCATGTACCACTATTCATGCACAGTGTACTTAAACTGTGCGTGTGACATTATGAAGTGCACATGCGATCAGTTTGCTTGGCAGCTATGGATTGCAGTTGCAGATTTTGGTGTAGTGTAGTCATCCTGTTAGTGGTGTGAAAATTCTAACCAGTGCTGGCACCATAGACTGCCATGATAATGTAGCCTGAATGCTTTCCGTAATTCTAAATGCGCTTCCTAATGACTGCTTTGCGGCACATTGCTCTGATCCCCTGCTTATGGAGTTTAAAGGACATTAGTGTTGCTCACACCAAACAGCAATAGTATCCGCTAGAGAGTGTCACATTTGCGCAAAGGTCAAACATAAATATTCGCTCTACCATCTGCATGTGGAATGTCTTGCAAAACCAAGGCAATCTTTTGATGGCAATCTGTACTAAAAAGAATAAGCGGTGCAAAAACGATGGAACACAGGAAAGAAAAAAACTAACAGACACAGTGCTGTGTCTGTTAGTTCTTCCTTTCTTGTGTTCCGTCGTTTTTGCACCGCTTATTTTTTTTAATGTACCAACTTGCCCAATCTTTTGTTTTAGCAAATCTGTATTAGTGGCAGAGTTTTGCTAGGATCAACAACAACCAGGTTTATCGAGTTCTTGTTTTATACAAATATTATATGTATATTATGTATATATATTTAAAAGTATTTTTTCAAACTTCATGTAAATAACATATAGGTAATACTAAAGTTCTGCTGTCCTCTTCATGTTCCCTACAGTAAAAGGTATTCAGTATTTTTAGATTTACTATTATAGTAGAGCCTGGTTAAACTGTATCCGACTTAGAAACTTGAAAGCTAAGTACAAGTTGGTAGCACGGATTAAGTGAGTAGCGCAACACTAAACATCTTGGCATGGGAAATAAACTGGCTACCTTTATAGCAAGTGAGGACTATGAACTAGACTTTGTTGTAATAGCACTTTCAATTTCTGCTGATGAGAACAGAAGTATGTCATTGCTGGCTGTAAGATTAGAACAGCAGAGCTGTCTAATCGTACTTGAGCGGTTCTCACTCTGAAATCAATGAGCTGTTTTTTAGCAGCCCATACGAGATGGCTGGGGGCAGAATGAATCCACGATGCCTGCTTCCGAAAGCCACTCTACAGTTAGAACAGTAGCTCCATCCTTGTCCTTGTAGTGTTCTGATGCCAAGATAAGGCCATTGTTTAGGAGCCTAGGATCGGAGTAAGCAAACTGTAGAAGCAATTCCTGTAGAAGCAACTTGCTTAGCATAAAATAGCACATAACTGTTTTTGTAGAGTTTTCATTTTGAGAAGGTCCATGTGAAGAGCTTAGTAATCAGTTCATCAGCAAGCTGCGTGAAAAGGACATACACCTGCCTTTAAAAAAAGGTGTAAAAATAGGGTGTTGTATGGTAAGTGCATAAGCATGACTCAATGAGTGAATCTTGTGAGAAAGCATTGGCTTTTTGTTGAGATGTCCACCCTGGAGCATAATAGGCGAACTGGATATTGACAGGACCTGCTTCCAAACGTTACTAGCGGTTAATTAAGCAGTGGAGCTTTCTGGTCTCTATGAACAATGTTGTTTTTGGAGTTTTTTTTTTTTTTTTTCCCAGTGCCTAGTGGAATGTGTTCCTAATGTGTAATACTCATTTCAGGAAAATTGCAGTAACGTTATTGCTGTTTTTAGCTGTTGTATTTTTAATATAACATTATAAATAAATATTTCTGTTTTTAATACAGCAGAATAGGACTAACATTGTGCTTAAAATGTTGCAAAAACATTTAGGCTTATAAATTTTTGTGCAAGCTGAACAAGGCATGCAGGAGGTGCCACACATAATATAAGCCAAGCTGACGGTAACAGTACTTTCTGTATTAGGCAATTCATTAAAGCAGGCTAAGTGATGAATCTTGAAAGCATTGAACATAACTAAAAGTGTACTAATAAAAGAGTTATAGTCTCTATATATACTACTATAGTCTCCCAGAAGATTTCATTACTGTAATACTAGCTTCTGTGCGGGAGCCCAAAAATAGTATTTTCTGTATTGCAGAGGACCTTAAAGGGACACTGAAGTGAATTTTTCAAGCTTCTGTTTTTGCTTGCATTGCATAGACTGGCTCAAATAAGCGCAGTTTTCATCGTTTGTCTGGTGGATAAGGTGATATTTATTTTATAAAGCGTGAAAGAAGAAAAACTACCATGCGTGGCCGCACCAACTAAAGCAGTGACGTCCATACAAGATGCGATGTGATTGGACAATGTCCAAGATTAGAATTCAAAACAGTTTCAGTTTCGGTTCTGTGAAACAACATGCTTTGCATCCGACGTTATCGTTGGCTGGGCATTCTCAATATCTAAGTAATCGGCATACCGCACTTGATTGATTATGAGGTTGAATGCGCCGACACTCCACAGGCGATGAGGCACACCATAGCGGAGGGCTCCGGATTAATTTTGACCACCTTGGGGTCTTTAACGTGTGCCGAAATTTCTAACACATGGGCATTTTTGTTTTTCACCTCCATCAGAAAAGCAGCTGCCATGGCCAGGAATCGAACCCACATCCTTGTGCTCAGAAGCACAATGCCATAGCCACTGAGCCACCACGGCGGGCAGCATACAGCACTTCTGCCATGTTGTCAGCTGTAAAATGCATCAGATAAGCCTGCCAGCACGATTTGGAATCGTAATGATCACTAGCTGAGGCGTACACAGTGGATGAACGCCCTCAGCATCATCGGAGATGCTCAAATGCGATGCGCTTTTCCCCCACCTTTTGAGCTTGCCTTGCTCGTGCCTGTATCATAAGAGGCGTGTTCGCACCAGGCCAAGGGTCGGCCGATTTGGGACTGTGCCCGCAAGCATTCGGTGCTTATGGCAACACCACGCCAACGAGAACTTGCCAGTGCGTCAGTGTCAGTCTGCACGCGTTCTGTGAACTCGCTCATGGAGAAATGAACGTTACAGCACAAAAATTGTGAATTCAGTATAAAAAACATTGCCCGAAAACAAATAAATCAACTTAAGAAAAATGCGCTGTCGTTGGAACTTGCGATTTGCAAATCAACAGACCTAGAGTTCCAGACCACTCAGCCACCAGCCAGCGCTGCCGGGAATGGTAATATAAAGTATATGTTCTATAGCCTGTTTACATTTTTATTTAGTTTTAGCATTCCAAGCAGCTTAGATAACTATTTCTTGAATAACGCTCCTGCAGTAAGCGTCCCCCAAATTCCCACAAATATCTCACCTCTAGCGACTGAATTCCTTAGGCAGAACAGCAATTCGCAAATGTGTGGTCGTGCTGCTGGCCACTGTGCTTGTTCACCCAGCGCAAAAAGTACTTTCTGCACCCTGGTTTTACGCTGTACAATAAAAGTAACAGTTGATTTTAATTCCTTAGTACCTATATTAACTTCGCTGACTCTTCTCCCGCCTTCAATTGGCCTTAAATACTTCTGCTAGCATACCAATAAAGTCTTTTCACTCACTCACTCACTCAAGCGTTGCATGTGCACTTGTGTGGAGTGACTTGAACTTAAAGCTTAATGCAACAAACTTGCCAACTAAAGGCACAATCTGCCAGGCACACACGTGTCGTGGGTTAGTTTCAACTGAGCGAACAGATTGCGACGACCCAGCGGCGGCCGGCCGATTAAACACGGGGCCGACTGATTCTGTCGGAGGGTCGGCAAGCCGTGCACTAGCGCGGTCAAGCCAAGCCACCTTGTTTTGACGTCATACAAAATGTCATAGGAAATCGGCAAGGAGGATGTAGAAAGCAGGACAGTATTTTCGAATTGATTTTTCTACTGAATAAAGTCGCGTAAACACAGCAGGAGTGGTCAAAACATGGCCTAGAGACTCCAGACTACAATTTGCACTAGCAATCCCACATTGCTTACGAATAACTTCAGTGTCCCTTTAAAGGTTTTGGCCACTTGTACTTGTACCTAATGCTTAATGAATTGATTCATGATAAGTGAAAAGGGCCTCAGTGAAGTGCTTTGCAAAAAAAAAAAACAGAGTGATTGTGTTTTGATGTGATAACAGCTTATCTGCACCTTGCATTTGGGGAAAGAACTGTGGCCGTGATCACCGGCCAATAACACGTGTCTAGGCGGTATTCAAATCTGGATTTTATCAGCTGTGCAGAGATTGTGCAAGTGCCGGGGGTTTCCTTTTACCTTGGAAGGGTCCCCATAATAAGCAGTATTTTCAGAAATCGCACATGCTCAGGTATTACCAGGATGTAGTCCTATGCAGTTAGTATAAGTGTGGACCAGTTGTGGAAGAGAGCCAGACAATATGAGTGGCAAGTTTAGATGTGTTGCAAGAGGTGTTGTCGCATGTCCACCAACACCTCAGCACCTGAGCATGGTCAGGGTCCCACTTTGTGTTTGTACAGTGCCTCTTTGCCCACTCACTGAGTTCAATGATTGTAGGGGACGACACCCACAAAAGTGTCATGAGTGAAAGGTTCATGCAGCCTTTGTAAATGAGGCATGCACTGGCTGTGCAGTTTGCAACGAAAAGCTGGTTTTGCTTGTCTTTGCATGCCTTTTCGGTGGGCGTGTTCTTATTTTGTAATGTGGCACAGAGGCTCAGCTGGGCATCTCAGAAATTTCAGCTATGTAATCGATTGCCTTGGAAAGCAGCTTTCTTGGAGAGTCCCGCTTGTTCCAGTTTGGCCAGTCTGGCTTTGTGTGTTTGGCAGTGGCGTTTGTACATTCACTGCTCATGTTATTTGTAATCAAGAGAGATGATGTTCCAGCAGCCCAGATTCCTGTTTGCACCTCAGAACTCTGGTGTAGCCTTAGCACACTGAAACATTGATTTCAAATTACTGCTCCATGGCTTGGCACGTCTCAAGGATCCACGAGGTACTGTGCATTCTGTACAGAAAGGCTCATGCCACTGCTGTCCAAAATAAGCATCAAGTTTGTCTTCGTGTCATCCCTGCAACTTGACATCATCTGTGGTACACTCAAGTCCGAGTAAGACGGGAACACAAAAAATGTCAGCCTGCAAATTTCAGGACCTCATTGCTTGTAGGTACAGTATTGGCCTGGCTTCGTCATGAAAATTCATTATAAACATTGTATTACTGGAGCAATGCATTGATTGTTGATATTTGCATTTATGCTTTATTCCAGCATCACTGTACCCCTGACTTTGCCGCAAGAGTGCAGAAGATAAACACAGTTCTTTGGGGTTAAAAGTACAACTTTTGCGTTCAAAGTTCCCAGCTTTTTTATAAAGTATGAATCAGTGCACAAAAAACAAAAGAAAACACTAAAGTACAATCACCAAATAGCTGCTTTTGTGCATGAAATGAAACTTCTGATGCAGGTGAGGAGTGAAAACGGCCGTGTTTTGAGATTTCGGCGCACGTTAGGATCCCCAGGTGGTCAAAATTAATCCAGAGCCCCTCTCTATGGCGCACCTCGTAGCCCAGGTGCAGCTTTGGCACGATTAAACTCCACAATCAGTCAGTCAATGAAAAGAAACATCCTTATTTTTAACAGTTTGTCTGTGTGACGTGAGACATTTTATGTTCATGTAGCAGGCATGATAAAATGTGCTGCTGGGCTAGTGGGTTCGCGGTATTCACGGTAAAAGTTAGTGCAGATTTACAAACAAAATACAAGACTGACAGACGGGAAGTACCAGCCTCATCCATCTGTCTTGTGCTTTGTCTGTAAAGCTGTGCCAACTTTTATTGCGAATGTAGTAGATCTACACAGAATGCCTAGGTTCTCAAACCTGGAGGCATGACAAGTGCTGCGCAGCAAGTTGAGACATGTTCAAAAGGTCCATATAGTCATAAGTATTTTTTTCTGTGGCGAAAATGGGCCAGCTCGGGGCAGTTTTGCTATAGCAGAAAACGGTAGTTCTGGCAGCTGCCTTGCTAGCAATGTTGGGTCAGTGAAACCATCTACTTGATCACTTAGTGTGATGAAGCCATTTCCTATTAGAGGAAGAAAGAATACTGGACAAAAATACTTTACATTGAGATGAAATATCAGCAACGTAAACAATAACTTGATCTAAATTTGTAATTCATTATGATGGTTTCGTGCATCCTGTATTGAAATAAAAAGCTTTTGTCAGCTGAGGGGAAATGAAATCAGTATATATTATTAATCTTGTCCCATTTTACATTGCAAACTGTGTATTTTAAATCTTCAAAAAGTGTTCTTTCTGAAGTATGCCGGCTTCTTTTAAATTGGTTACGCTTTTGGGCATGTTTCCTGATGAGAGGCCGACTTATTAATCATAGTGACAATAATATGGTAACAGTTTTAACGAAATTTGTTGCAGGTGTAACCACTGCCCATCACACCAACTTTACTGTTGTGTGAATACTGTATATATTTCTGTGTGTTTCAGTCTTTTACTTTTACTTTATCTATGTGCACAGAGTACCTTGTGATACTGTGTGTAAACACAGGAATGGAAGAAAAAAAGGCACCACCTAGCAGGTGTCAACTTTTAGGTGCCTTTGTCGACACGAACCTTGTGTTTTTAAATTGTGAGGAGACCTTCAGCGACACAGACTGCATGATATTTGTGTTGCACAGTAAGAGTCCATAAGCTGTGGGGAGAACAATAATGTCAAAAGGGAAATTCTGCTGACAGAAAATGTATGCATATAGCTCGAGCACCTGGCAACTGGTTCGATCTTAACTTGTGGATTCACCTACTGCAGTATTTTTTTAGTCAAGAAGGGGAAAAATGTGAAGGGAAGCAAACAGAACAGGCCTAAAGGAAGATCGAGGAGCAGACAGGATAGCAGAAAATTAGCCCATCTGCTCTTTTTTTTTTTTTTTTTTTTGCTGTGTCTACTGTTTTTTTACAGGATTTTTTAAATGACTGTTCTAGTTGGCCTCAAGTTTGTTGCTTTTATTCAGTAAATAGGTTTGACTGTGGCTGCACAAAGCACCAGCTCAAAAACTAGTGGTGGTATTTATTTTAGAAGGGCAGCACTTGTCAGTTATCATTCCAGCTATGCAGTACAGTTTAAACAAACCCGTGGGTGGTTGTGAGCACATTCCCTTTGCAGTGAAGCTGCATATAGTAATCGTGGTTGCAGTAGGAATTTTCTCGCCCAATATCAGTTAAACTGAAAGCTGTAATTCTTTTCAGGCCTGTAGCTCGCACCAGTGCATGGAGCAGCACGCTTTGTTGAAGCACTTTCATCTTAGTTATGGAAGTATAGTGCAATGGATAGAACAATGTTTGGGCCCTGCGACAAGAACAGAATATAATGACTGGTTGTCATGCAGTAGAGGCTGTGCCTATGAAGTTAATGAAGGAAGCGGTTGCAAGATGTGCCAGCACATCACTTGTGGTGTAATGTATGTATTGCTGCCACCTGCCAGAAAGTAATTTCACAGTCTTGCTACGGAGCTGTTCTGTGTGATGAGTTTTATGCTTTGTACGAATAATTTTGCTTCTGCGCATAGTCATGCATATTATGCATGGAGAAGCCAGCTGGCAACTTTAATTGTGTTCATACATTTTGTGTGCAGCCTGCTGATAGATTAGTAAGGATAATTAAGATTGCACTGGTGGTGCTTAATGATATTTCCAGTGTTTGAGGAGGGGGTAGCTTGTTGTGCTTGCACGTGCAAGGGGAGATATGCGTCTTTATATGGATCAGGCTGTTGGCACAAACAGCACACAATCGAGCTGTAGGATCGTAATTCTTGTTCAACCACTGGCACTTATCTTGTCCTTCTGTAATGTTCCACTGCTTTTCATGCCATGAATCATGGCTAAATTGGCTGGAATTGATTTGCTTCATTAGGTATGGACAATTCTAGGGTGCACATAGCAATCGTTAGCAATGCATTACAATTACTGCTTCATTTCACGAAACCACAGTGTTGCAGCTACACAGGCGGCATACTTTTCTTTTAGTACTTGCTATGTGCACTCCACATGCATTATCAGGCAGGATACTAGTGTGAATTTTCTCAAAAATTTTTATATTTTTATTTCGGCCTTTTTTCATGCTTGAGGGATCCAAAAGCTTGGGCTTTTCCGCATCCAACGATTAGTATGAACTACAGAATAGTGTGAATTGTGCAGAAATGACTCGGTTATATTTTTTGCACATGTTCTGCACTATTTTAACCGACAATTATATGCCTGTTGCTCAAGTCATGACAACCATGAGTGCAATATACATCGTCCTCGCCATTATATGTCTACAGCCATCAGGTGTGATGCCTGCATATAAATGTATTTTTTGTTTTCTCCTACACTAAAATATTACAGAGGCTTAGTAAGGCTCATATAATGGCAGCTTTACATAAAAGCTAGACTAGTGTGATAGCCTTAACTACTGTTATAGTATGCTTGAGATTCACCCGTAGTGTTATCTAGATATGGTGCCAATGGTGTACATATACGCCTTTCTTTTTTAGCCTTTGAACTACTTCTTGTTATCTTTACGAAAGTTGCCAAGTGCTTGGAGCACTTATGAATGCCATCAAATTTTAATTGATATGCACTCTTTTTTCTTAAAGCCAGTCCATAAGCATGATTTGTTAGAAGTACAACCATTAGGGCAGAAAAAAATTAGAAAATAGTGCACGTTTCATGTTTGCCACATAAAATATCTGCTCCATATTTTATTGTTTTTTATTCAGGACTCGCGACAAAACAACTACCAGATGACTTCTTCCAGCATGGTCCTGTCTTTTCGTGGCAATTGAAATAGGGCATTTTAAGATGACATAACAATCTGAATAAGAATTCATACTCAACTTGCCA
This sequence comes from Haemaphysalis longicornis, assembly GCF_048455015.1. Lineage (NCBI taxonomy): Eukaryota > Metazoa > Arthropoda > Arachnida > Ixodida > Ixodidae > Haemaphysalis > Haemaphysalis longicornis. The sequence continues at coordinate 397,098,503 of NW_027526203.1, forward strand.
GTTTCAGTGTACATATTTAGTACACATATTTGTAAATACTAGGTCCAGCAGCTGGTTCTATTGGCTGGTTGTTCCAACTAAAGTCATTTTACCCCCACCCCCTTTCTATCCTTTTTCCCAAATCCCAAATACCCCCCCCCCCCCCATCCCCCCACTTCCCCTTTTTCTTTCTTGGTAAATTCTCGAAACTGACGATTTAAAAGTTTGGTGCTGCCTTGAAGCAAAAGTGTGCAGTTATACAGAATGTTATCAGTTGAAATGTACTGGTATTTGTTGTGACTGTGTACGGACACTGCTCTGATTGTACTAACCAATCTTTGCTTGTGCATAGGTCAAAGCAGCAGTGCAGATCACTATATCAATGCGTTCTACTGCTTGCCGTGAATTATGAAAGCCTTTACGTTTGCACCGCCTGCTTTATGAATGGACTTTTTCGCAGCCTGTTGGAACAGACTACAGTTGGGCTTAAAATTGTATTTGCGTAAACTTCTCTTACATTGTTACTATGGCCAGAAACTCCAATGCAGTAATATTGCTTCAGCCCAGAATTCTGGTTACCCCCCTCCCCCCCTTTATCTTGATTGGTGACTTAACGCCAAAACAGGAGTAAAACATTTACAACCTTCTTGGAGCTTTTAGCGTACAGTACGTTCCACACAGCTGAGGACTTCAGCTGCTGATAAATTCTGAACTCAAGAACTCTAATCATGAGCCAAACAGAAAACTCAGCTAAGGAAAAGCATGCTTATGTGACAAGCCTGCAGAATATTTTTCATACTGTGTACTTGGACAAAAAAAATGTTCATGTAAAATGTATATCAACTGTTTGTACAGGGCATTTATGAGAGAGCAAGCTCTTGGTACAGCTCCCTTGAATACTATTGTGGCAATGTCCGGAATGTATTTTTCTCTGTTACAACCAAAATATTTTTTTCTGTCTCATTTTGCTTTTACACCATTCATTGAGTAAGTTTTTTTTTTTAAGCTTGCATGTCTATGTGCCATAACCTACCGTTGGGTCATGCCGCAGTTGTTTTGTTAGTACATAGGAGTTCTATAATGTGTTTTTACAGCCAGTGCTAATGGAAATTGCTGAGGCATATTAGGAGTGTTTGGTTTACCACGTCACTGGACAAAATGTTGGTGTTATTTTTGTCGAGATGAGTACATACAACTTATCTAAAACGTACCACAGTTATGTCACAGTTATGTCACAGTTATGCGACATTTTGTCTGGTTATTATCGCAGCAAAAAGATTGCAGTGAACAGCACTGAACTAGAACTGGAAGCTGTAGTGAGACAGCAAAAACCCTTGTATCAAATGCGAAGGCATTTGTCAGTGCAAACGAGGAATATCTGTCTTGCAGTGTTGAGGATTCCCACTGATGGTAGGATGGTGTGAAAGGTCACCAGAAAGTTGTATAACTCTACTTGTATTAGTAGTTAAAAATGATTACATCCAACTAGCAAGTGGGCGACAAGTGATCTCTTTACTGTAGTCACTCGGTTGTTCAAACCGTGCCAACAAAACTTTCCCCCTTCAACAAAAAAATGCATTGCTTGTCGTGTAGTTCACAACAGACGTTAATCTCCATGCTTAATTGGAATAGACATGGAGGCTTTAATTCATGCAAATATACTAACAATATAAGCACCACGTGCGATAGCCCCAGCCTTTTTACTGTGCTGGCTTTTTTTAGATTTAGTTTCATGAAAAATGTTTAAGCCCACTCGTATCTCATTTTCTTGCAAAGCCGGAGTTACAGAATGTGCTCATGGACAGGCACTTACCCCTGAGGGGCAAACAACATGCGTATTGGCGGTGAGATGTTTGAGTGGCGCCCCCTGGCTCTGACGTCGGCTTAGGGACTCGCGCCGCTGTCGTCTGCTACACTCCGCTTATGAGGGGCAGCAGTGCCTGTGCTAGAAATCACCCGCTTTGATGATTTAGTGCATTAAGAGGCGTATTTGCTGTAATTCAGTTATTTTTGCCAGCTTCTGACACCTCTGAATAATTTTAAGCTGTATCCCTCACAAGTTTGCAACACACGAGGAGAGAGAGAACAACTTTCTTCAGAGCATCAGTCAGGTGCTTGTGTGTAGCTAGTCCTTTTTAGCTTATTTGCGAGGTTCAGTGCTCAGAGCTTCTCGATAAGTATTCAAAATGTGTAGGCTTCACAAAAGTATTTTTAAGATGCTCTTATGAGAGAGAGAGAATGCATTTAATGGTAAAAGCGAGGTTAGCCAAGCCATGAAGACTCAACAGTCTAATGCTATGCACGAAGCAGCGGGCCCCTACACACGCATCTAACAGCAGGAAATAAAGCGGCTCTCTTCTATTTCTTTCGTTGTTGTTGGCTTGTATCAGATGAATGCTTTTTTTTCTGTGCCCAACCCATTAATTTTTCTGCAGTCACAAACATCTTGTTACGAGGTTTGGGGATGTTTGTAAGGCTCACAAAGTTCGTGTGGATATTTTCTTCAGGCTGTAAGGCATACAGTACCTTCTTCACAAATTGGCTTTCGTTATGGCTGCATGCAAGAAGGTGCATATCCGCAGCGTGCGTTGTTTATTCACATGCAAATGAAATGAGAAGGTTTGTGCTACGCCACTGCAAAACGGCGCAGACAACGTTGTCCAGAGTACTCGAAGGCAGCTTTTATGCTCCAAATTTCTATCGTAACCATCGGTATCATAATGAACTGACTCTCAACCCAAAACCCGAACAGTTATGACATGATTATGGTGTTGAGGGCATAATATACTCACGAACGAACGCAATAAATAGTATACGTGCCGGTTGCCAGTATAACAAGAATCGAAATCGATGAATATGTCCAAGCAGCTCTTTATTGTTTTCCAACCCTTCCAAGCGTAAAGAACCAATCCTGGCCTACTCGGGACGGCGTTCCATCAATTGAAGAAAATTACTCTTGTCCTGGACTGAAGACCCCGCCACTAACCAGCTCGATCTTACTGTTAAATAAAGTGTTCTCCTCCTCCTCCTCCTCTTGAGTGCAGTTTTACCATAACGCATATCTGAATATTGGGAAGATATGGCTGCTGGAAATGTACCAAAATATCCCTCGAGGTCTGAACAAACATAGTGTTACTGTATTTTTACCATAGACTTGGCTCGTTTTGCTCAATAAGCCTCCATACTGGTTAGAAGCCTGGTATAAAGCCAGCACGCGCCTGTACACACATTAGGTTATTTGGAACACAACCTACATTTTTTGCGGCCCATATTGCATGTCTGCATACTGTCATGCTATGACAACGTAAAGTGATGTGGTACATTGCTTTCGAGCGTTCGGCAAGGTTGCAAAAAACTGTTTTACCTTACATTTGATTACCAGGAATCGTAATGCCTTCTACCAAAGCCGACAGTCCCGAAGGCCTGGAATTTGTTTTCGTCTTGCATTTTTGCTGTTGTCGGTTATGAGCAGCTGCCTGTTCGGTTTGTTGGAAAGATTGCTGAGCACAAAAGTTGACGCATAGCTCCGACTCTTCGCACTCCGCACAGGACCGGCTTCGCAAAGATTGGGGCGACGCCGGAAATGTTTTTCCCGGAGTGGTATCCAAAACTATACTTTAAATCACGCCTTGAACAAGTGCATGCAATTTTAAGTCTTTTATTTTGATAAAAAGTTACACACATACAAAATCTGGTGCAGACAAGCATCAAAAGTCAACCGAGCATAAAGAAACAGCAGGGAGGGCGAGCCCGAGTGAAGCAGATGACAAATGAGAGAATCCCTAAGCCGACGTCACGCAGACACGCTTCACAGCGCTGCCCGTGGTCGCACTCACCGCGAATACCAGTAGTATTGCACAATTGGGCGCATGCAATATGTCCAGGTATTCAAGTCACACATATGCTCTTACTGATAAAGCTGAGCAAGCAGTTTAGAAATTTATCAGAGCATGGAAGGAGGGGGTGGGGACGTAGGTAGGTTCTGTCCTTACTTATATCTACTACCTGGAATAGTAGTTATAACTTATAACAGCATCTCCAACGCATTAGTCATGATACTTTTGCCATATTCTTTTCACCAACCGAAACCGAAACCGAAAACTTTGCAACATGACGAGTACTGTGCTTTTGTTTTCCAAAATGATGTACCTGTATTGCCTGAATTCAGGAGCAACTCTGTTTGAAAATGGTTCACTGATTTTACCTCAGCCCCAATGTACAACTTTACAATATGTAAGACTTACTGACATTATCGACATCCTTGTTAATAAAATGTACTTATCCTGTTGACTGGTTACATGTGTCATTCCATCCTTGCCTTTGGGAACAGGACCTTTAGGCTGGTCTGCAGTTCATCTTTTTCAGACATCCGCATGTCACATTATTAAGTGTTTTAAATTTTAAATGTATGCGGCATACATACAGTTACAAGTATGTGTGCTACAAAATCACTTAAAGAGTTGGCCTCATTTTGATGCATCATTCGTTCTTCTTTTGACATGGTGAATGTGTGTTTTAGAAGCAATTAATCTAAGCTCTTCCTCCAATTTTATTTATAGCCTGGTGGATGCATCCTCAGGCACTATGTTTGCATTGCACAGTAAGTTAGTTGGGCAGCTTTTTATGAACGGCAATCGCTTTCTTGCACGTCCTCCTTCAGTAGAAACCTACAATCCTGCATCCTAAAATCTGGAACCTTCACTGTGTTTGTGTCGCATCAGATCCTTCCTTTGAAATACACAAAAATTAATCGACAATTGAAATAAAGCATAAAGAAATAGTTGGTGCCACTTTTGTCGTGCTGTTGGGTAATACTGAATTGCAATCAATCGAACGTATGTTTGGCTTGTTTCCCAAAATCAAATGTAAGGCTCTGCTGATTCAGACAGTCTGTCCAGCTGTTCCAACTATGTCTCATTCAAGCTTTGTGTTCTGTTCTGTGTAAATGCTTGTTGTTTAAAAGTTGCGGGCCAAATGCAGGTAAGAGAAAGGAAGCAATTAGTATCAAGTGCAAGCGACTGAACTTCATGAAACTTGGCCTGCTGCTTTACGAATGCATTGTTCTCCAAGGTGCAGTTTGTGGCCAAGTGGTAGGTGAAACTTGTGTGCCCTTTTATGTCATTGCATTTTAAAAGAATGAATCAGCGTGAATGAAATTAGTTGCATTTAGTAAGCAAAAGTTGACATATTGACCACTAGGAGTATATTTTTGCCTTTAAATGACTGAAAATAAAGTGTATTGGTATCTGCAAGCACGAGGATGCTTTAAAGCAAGTAGCAAGCCACGTGCTCTTAACACTTCTGTTTATTTGGTGCTGTGGTGTATTGTTGCCAAGCTGGAGAGTTCGACTCCCAACCGTTGTCACTGGAGGCAAAACACAAAATTGCCTACGTGCACAGGATCCTATTGTCGGTCCATGTTGTCAAAATGAATCCACAGTACTGCACCACAGCTTAGCTGAAAGCAAGCTGCTTACCCGTTGTGTGAAAATTTAAATATTTAAATACACTGCAGCCAGGCAAGCAGCCATAAAGAAAAGTGGCTGTAATGTGCAGCAACCCTCATTTTAGCAACTAAATTGAGATTGCGAGATTTTTACGCAGAAGTATTCTGGTAAATGTAAAAAAGCTACATATACCATCACAGCATTTGACAAGTGGGTTAGAATCAGTCTTGGGCAGTAACTAGTTAGTAGTAATGTGTTACTGTTAATTAGTTACTTTTTCAGTACTTGTAACTGTAACTAGTCACTTTTAAGTTAGATAAACTTGTAAATGCAACACTGTTACCTTTTTACTGAGTAACTGCAGCAGAAAATATTGTTACAGTTACTTCCTCTTTTTATAGAAAACTACCCAATAACAACACTTCTTAAACCACTGTAGAACAAACTTAAATGCTTTTCAGTTCTGTAGCAGAGTTGGGGCAAGTGGTGGGCTCAAGAGAACTCTAGCGCACAGCAGCGTGCAGTCTTGAAAATCAAGCAAATCTCCACCTCAGCTCCTTGAATCATCAGTTCCCTTTAGCACCAGAGTTTCGTAGCAAGGGTATGTGAAAAGGAAGCGGGAACCAAATTATGCATTTTGGTGTTTCAGTAACATACCCATAGATGAAAGGTCATCATCATCGTCATCCTATCTAAGCCCACTGCAGGGCAAAGACCTCTCCCATAGATCCCCAATTATCTATCCCAGTCCTGTGCTAACTGCAACCAATTTATCCCCGCAAACTTCTTGATCTTATCTGCCCACCTAACTTTCTGTCGCCCTCCGCCACGCTTGCCTTCTCTAGGGATCCACTTTGTTACCCTTAGTGACCAATGGTTATCTTGCCTTCGCATTACATGCCCTGCCCACACCCATTCCTTCTTAATTTCTACTAATATGGCCTTAACACGCGTTTGTTCCCTGACCTGACCCTTAGCATCCTTAGCCCCTTCATCCTTAGTATCCTTAGAGGGTGCTAAGGATGAAAGGTCAAGGGTTTAAAGGTTTGCAGGGTACTTTCCTGCAAATCCAGCGGTGCCTTTGCTTAAAGGATCGTTGCGTGATAACAAATTCTAGCCACAATTATAACATATCAAACTGTAGCTCTTCAAGGGTTCAAAGGCAGCTCACCACTTACAATTAATAATACTATTTCATTATTTCACAAGAACTTGATGAGTCTGATAGTCTTGGATGCAAGGCTAGCGAAAAGCGCAAGAAACCTAACCCTCCTAGTTTAACGCGAGAACCGTGTAACTCACACCCCCCAAAACAGACCCAACAGCCACCGCCACCACCGCAAATCCAAGACATGTTTTCTACACTCGCTACACAGCTGACCACCATAAACCAAGACCTTCACAATATTCGGGAAGAAAATCAGAAATTACAGCAAGAAATTGCATCACTTTGCACGGAATATAACACATTCAGGAAAGACGTCACCTCAATCAGCACTCCATCCAGTTCACTCGAGCACAACTATGATCTCGGCCCCATCCAGCAGGACAGGACTACAAACAGGACCGAAACGCCAACAATTCTATCCCAGCTTCCTTACCTGATCGCGCGGAGACAGCCTAACCCACCTTCAACGACACTCCTACAATGGAATTGCAGAGGCTTCAAACAAAAAGCTGTGGCCCTTACTCAATACATCACCACCCTTGATTCTAAACCAGCAGTCATTGTCCTCCAGGAGGCGAATTCTCACATCAAGCTCCCTGGGTATATCCCCTACGGCCCGCCAAATAATTGCTCCACCCTCACACTAATTCGTAACACCATATCTGCAGTTGCACACGTCACCCCACAACGGGGATGTAATCGTGTTCACCCAGCTCCTATCTCCATCGATCAAACGTAAATCAAGCCTCTACGTTCTGAACATTTATTGCCGCCCTACCCAAAATGCCCCCGATATTTCATCCACAATACACGATGCCATCGCTATCGCTAAAACCGGGCCCCTCCTTATTCTCGGCGATTTCAATGCTGCACATCCCCAATGGGACTACACGTACAAAACAAATAGGGGCGTCCTCCTGGCGCAAGCAGTCGATGATTTTCAACTCCTGCTGCTTAATCAGCCCGGCTTACCAACAAGAACGGGAACCAGAACAGCGAGGGACACTTCTCCAGACCTCTCTTTCCTCAAGGGCACCTTGGATGTACTATGGTCATCGACTCACGAGAACCTTGGATCTGACCATGACATTATCCAACTCGCCATTCGCAATCATAATTACAACGTCAACACAGGGGTCATCCGCCTCACCAACTGGGATGCTTTTCGCAAGGCCAATTCGTTGCGCCCCATAGACCCGGACCAACCTTTGGCCGACTGGATTGATGACATAATTCAAACAGTCCGACTGAACACAAAAACCATGGCCACTTCTTTCCAGACCCCTAGCGTGGATGCTAAACTTTTACATCTCTGGGAGGCCCGTCGAAGCTTAACAAAACGATGGAAACGGCAAAGACATAACCGCAAACTCCGCCTCAGAATTGCAGCACTTAACAAAGAAGCCACTGAATACGCCAAACACCTCTCCAAAGAGAATTGGCTTCAGTTATGCGACACCCTCCAAGGTACCCTCACTACTCGCCGAACATGGCATTTGCTAAGGTATCTTATGGACCCGCTTTCCAGCAAGAATGAAACTCGGCGCTCTATTACCCGCACCCTACACTCATTCAACGGATCGGCCCACGACCTCATACAAGCGCTCACGGCTAAATACCTCAACACCTCCCGCCACTTCACCCCACCCCCCTACACGGGGTCGACAAACAATGACCTGGATAAGGACCTCCAACTGTACGAACTAGAAGCAGCTCTTTCCGAGTGCAACAAAAATAGCGCTCCCGGTCCAGACCAAGCCACTTACTGGCTTGTTGCCAATCTGGATGGCGACTCTCTCGATCATCTGCTCCACCACATCAATTTATGCTGGGGCTCAGGCCAACTCCCTCCCCAGTGGAAGACAGCTGAGATCCGGTTCGTACCCAAGTCCAATAAGTCCCCTCACCTAGATAACCTTCGGCCCATTTCTCTAACCTCCTGTGTGGGTAAATTGGTTGAACGATTATTATTGAAGCGCCTTCAAACCTTCCTTGAAAACAAGGGTCTCATTCCCAACACCATGTATGGGTTCAGGAAGCATCTGAGTACCCAGGATATTCTCCTTCGAATTAAAGAAGAGGTCCTTGCCCCCGCTACCCGTCACTCCCCGCGAGCCGTTCTTGCCTTAGATTTGAAAGGCGCATTCGACAATGTGTCGCATTCATCTACTATCCCGTCTAAATCAAACAGGCTGCGGCCACTGCACGTACTCATACATTGCTGACTTCCTAACTCAACGCCACGCTATTATCCGGGTAGGAGACGTTCTATCTCAGCCTATTGCACTGGGTGATCGGGGCACGCCTCAAGGTTCCGTCCTCTCTCCACTACTTTTCAATCTGGCCCTCTTGGACTTACCCCATCAACTCGACGCCATCCCGCACGTTCATCACGCGCCTTACGCCGATGACATCACAATATGGACACACACTGACTCCATAGGAAAAATTCAAGCTCACTTCAACAGGCTACGGATGTCGTTAACAAATATGTCTCATCAGTCGGGCTCCAATGCTCGCCACAAAAATCGGAACTTATCGTCGTACGCAAACATCCCCCTGCTTCACACATAGAACCGATTTGTATCCACCTCGACGGCTATACCATACGACCCAGCTCCTCACTTCGAATTTTAGGCCTTATCATCCAGGCCAACACACATAATGATCAAACTTTATTGAAGCTCTCCAAGGCGTTTCAGCAAGTCTCCAACATACTTCGACGCGTTTCGAACCGCTGCCGGGGCATGAAGGAGAAAGATCTCATTCGACTGGTTCAAGCTCTCCTGATTTCGCGAGTAACCTATGTAACACATTACCTTACCCTCACCAAAAGTGACACAGAAAGCATTGATCGATTAATCCGTAAAGCTTTTAAGCAAGTATTAAATCTACCTATGAACACTTCGACGGCCCGTCTCCTACAATTTGGCCTCCACAGTACGGTATTCGACCTTATTGAAGGCCACCTATCGAGCCAACGGCTCCGTTTAACACAAACACCTGCAGGGCTAGCCCTCCTAAACAGCCTCTATATCACATGCCCGCAATCTACTGTCTGTCAGCCCCTCCCTAACCATTGGAGAAGTAACATCCAGGTTCGCCCTTTACCCGAAAATATGCACCCTGACCTCCATCCCGGCCGCCAACAAGCCCGAAGCCAAGCACATGAGAATATTTATGGAAAAAGAACAGATGTCACCTATACAGATGCTAGTACCTACCCTAACGGTCAACACAAAGTAGCCACAGTCACCACAAAGGGCGCCCTCATTAGCTGTGCATCATTCAAGACATCATCAACCTGGGTTGCCGAGGAGCTAGCTATCGCCTTAGCCCTCATACACACGAAGTACCCAATCATCACGGATTCCCAAGCTGCCTGCCGAAGCTTCTTAGCCGGGAGGGTGGCCCCTTCTACTTTAAAGCTACTTTTACCACATCAACCCCGCCAGAAAGTTAATATCATCTGGACTCCTGGCCATTCCTCCCTGACGGGCAACAACTTTGCTCATCAGCAAGCCTGCGCCCTTTCTCTCCAGGCTTCCGAGGAGACCACATCGTCAATCCCGCTCGTAACGTATCAAGACATCACGCAATATTACCGGGCGACAGACAATACTTCCCTCCCCCTCACCCTGCACTATCCAAGGAAGAAGAATCGCTGCTCCGCAGACTACAAACCAATACCTTTCCTCACCCAGTTCGCCTGCATCATATGTTTCCAACTCAATACTCTGCTGTATGCCAGTTTTGTTCACAACCCGGAACTATAGCTCATATTATAATACAGTGTGTGTGCAATCCCAAACTTCCACCTCTCCGATCCCCTCTTCCCACCCCTGAGCTGTGGGAGAACCTGGTGACCAGCGACCATCTGGACGTCCAGCAGCTCCTGGCATCCAGAGTGAAGGCTCTCTGCTCACTTGATGGATTCCCGGACTAGGGAACCACTCCTACTTTAGAAAGCTCGAATAACGTTAATTCTTCTTTTGGTCAAGTACACTCTGGTGTTCCACAAGGCAGTGTCCTGGGCCCTTTACTTTTTCTAATTTTTATCAATGACTTACCAAATTGCGTTTCTTCAAGGGTCAGGCTGTTTTCCGATGACTGTGTTATTTACCGTACAATAACCTGCTTTACTGACCAACTGGCCCTCCAAACTGACCTTGAATCTATATCTACTTGGTGTTCTTCTTGGTTAATGTCGTTGAATAATTCTAAAACTTAACTTATGTCCTTTACAAACGACGCATTTCGCATTAAAACTTTCTAAAATAATACAACTGTTGAGCTAGCAGACACTTACAAGTACCTGGGACTTAACTTGCACTGTGACCTCACATGGAATCATCATATCAACATCATTCTTACATCTGCCAACTGCTCATTGGGTTTTTTAAAGCACAGACTAAAACATGCTCCATCTAACCTCCGCAAACTTGCAAACACAACTGTCATCAGACCTAAAATTAAAGATGCATCTGCTATTTGGGACCCTGACAAAGCATACTTAGTTGACCAAATTGAATCCCTTCAAAATCATGCCGTTCGTTTCATCTTTTCAGATTATTCACGTATACCACTGCGTCATACCAGCATCATGGCTCTAAAACTTTGCGCATCTTTACCTATCCTATCACATCGGTGTAAACTATCACGTTTATTATTGTTTCATAAACTGCAGCATCACTCTTCACTTCATCCCGATTTCTTTTCTTCGTCACCGACCATCTTTCCCCGGCGTGACCATGCCTTAAAAGTGACACGTGTGAAATGCCACACTTCTAAATATTCACAATCCTTCGTACCTCGCACAATTGTGGATTAGAATGCCCTACCATCTCGCATTGTAAATGTAACAGATCCGACCAAATTCCAAGAACTTTTACACACTTACTTCGTATGTTAACTTTACTAAAAAGTGCTTATAAAGTGTCCTTCCCAGATTTTTTGTTTGTTTCCCTTCTTGCTTTATTTTTCTTTTTTGCCTCGCACCTGCTTGTATTTGCTTGTTTGCCTATTAAAGTGCTGTTAGTACTCTTTTTTTTATTCGTTCTCACTGTATCCCGCCCCCTATGTAATACCCTCCTAGTGAGGGCCTTTAGGGGTATTTTTGAATAAATAAATAAATAAATATCCAATTAAAGATCAACTGGAACACTGCTCCAACCTTGGTGGCATCACCACCAGGTAATACCTCAATTCATATTTCAGTGCAATGCCTCATAACAATGTTTTTAGCCCTAAAGAGGCCACTGAAACTGAAACATTGGTTCATGCAGCCATTTTTTCAAGACTAGAAGTGCCGGGTTTGTGCTCTTAGCACAATCGTGAAGTGACTGTACGTAAAAATTTTGAATGTTTCAGGAAACAAGTACGACGAAAACAGCATAACAAGGATGGGGATGCTTAACAAGTGTCATTTCAGTGCCATTTCTTAATGGTGCTGCATCCAATCTCCCATTCTTTGAATTCAAAAGTTTGCTCTGCAGAATTAAAATGATGGAGATTAGTTAACTAGTTCATGTTAGGCACATCCCCATGGCATTACTTGGTTTGCTTTGCCAGTATTGAAGGGTCCATGCAGACAAAATACAAGTTTCTTTTATTCGAAAGATTTGGTTATATAATGCCCCTAGTGCTTGTCCAGCAGCAAACGATGTTTTATTCACTACGAAATTAAACAATTTAAGCCAAAATTTTTAATCTCCCGCTGATTCGAGTGTTTCGCGACGTCCGAGATGACGTATCCTGGCAGGTACTTAAGCGAACTTTAGAATGCTGACTAGGGCTGCAGTGAACAGCGAAATCCCTTGTTTACCGTCAGTATGGCACTACAATACTGCTCAGGACCGCTGGCCACACTCACTTTGTTTTTGACTGGATTTGTTCCTGGCTAATTTTTGTTACAGTTGTTTCGTGAAACATTGGGTACGCTCGACAAACAGAGCCACAGAAGACAATGTTGCTTATGCCAGTTGGCCAGTGTAAGCTCAACGCGCCAGACAGCTCAGTGCACACAGTATGCACCGGTGCTTCTATGTTTACATGTGCGTTTGTAACTTTCATTGTTTACCCCATTTTTATTGCTATTACAATGTGCATTAAATTTAAGCGCAAACAGCTCGTTCTGAAATCTTATAAGCCCTGCCTAACTTGTGTTTGCTTTTGCCAGCCTCAGCCAATCGCACAGCTGCCCATAATGCTGGAAATGAGCTAGTGGGTCTCATGGCCGTTCCCTTTTTCCCTAATTATGTAGCTCATTTTAGTGAAGTTTGCCTTAAGAGTAGTGTCAGTGCTACTCCAACGAGGCAGTTTTTCGAATGAACCAAACATGCATTTTGTCTTCATGGCCCCTTTACTCCAGCTGCTTCCCTCCCAGCCAAAAACTGGACAAGTGTGGAGCTGCTTTAGCAGCGCAGTCAGAACATTACAACACCTCAAGCAGAAGCAAAAAAAGAGCACACTAGGAAAACCACGAACAGCATTTAAGTTCAATGCAACCAGTTTCTCTTCAAATGTGCAGTTTGCCATTTATTCACAATGTAACACAGTTTCATGTCAGATGGAACAACAGGCTCAATGTTCCTCAGCTTTGAAAAAGAGCTATTGAGCCAATAGCATTTCTGTTGAAAAGAACTAGCAAATGGTCTTTGCTGGTTCCTTCCATGGGGGCTCCAGTTGGTCCTGTTTAACTGCAGCACCTTCTTCACTCCTAAAATGTGATGCAAAGATCGGGCAAGGAAGGAAATTGCGATGCATCAACATCACGCTTGATCCCCAGCTGAGGGATCAAATGACGATTTTACAATGACTCATACAAAACAAAGTGCAGCTTTGAAGCCATCAAGAGCACTTTATTATGTCATTTCCTCAAAGTACACAAACTTCACAAGCATATCATCAGTTCTCCTAGCCGTAAATATATAAAAAAAAGAGCATCTCCATTCGTACATTACGTATGTGATTAACTACCACACTTCCACATGATTGCAAGCAATGCCAAGACAAAAATAAGGTTACCGTAGCTTTCATACCCAATGTCCCTGCTCCTGCTTAAGAAAATCTTGTATGGGACACCACCCTTGCACACGCTAGCTCACCCCTAGGTGACTCAGTCGCTGAATTGGCCTGACAAACTTGCGCGACCCCTAAACACCCACCTCACACAGCATTCGGGAAAAAAAAAAAGTCGCTCATACTAAATAACTGCAAAATAAATTACACGCCGTAATTGGCTGCCACTGACACAGCTGCTGTGTCCAGTCACGAGCAGCACGAAACGTCGCATTTAAACACACAATGGAAATTTATTCCTTCATGATCCATGCTGAGAAAAGGCAAGTTTTTATTTGCACTATTGGCACGCGAGTCATGGAGAGAGGCGAGTGCAGCCTACCCCGATTGTGACTCTAGTGCGCACTTCAGCTGCTGTCCGCGCGAGAAGCACACATTTTGCCCCTGCACACGAGCGAGGCCCTGCCACACTGCGGGGGCAAAACACGCGGAGCCACACGTGGGCCTTTCCTATCAAACACCCGATTGTTTCACCCAGTCACGTCCATCAACACTTGGTGGAGGGCAGACACAACCACCCTTTGTTCCACTGGCATTCTTCGCACACGCACGCACCCTTGCAATGCACTGGAGGAAGAAAGGAGCCTAAGGGGGTAGGGGCCCAACTTTACAGCTCCCAACCTGCCTCCTCAACTCAAAACAGCAACAGTGCAAAATGCAAACCGAGAAAGAACAGTGCTCAAAGTAACTCCTTCCTTTATTTCCATCCCTGCATCATATGTCACTTTGCAAGTTCCAAAACAAGACTGGTCTCTATTTCAAACAGAGAACACTTCTCTAAGTCCCAATAGTCTGCAGCCACGCCTTTTCTTGAAAAGTTAGATGAAAAGGTTCCCATTTTCCTTGTGAGATTTGAAGACACACAAATATAGTCACACAGGCAAAAATTTCTGAAGCAGAGCCAGAACTGCCTTCTCAACCAGAAAGAGAACAAAAAAGGGGAAGATTTATGAGCTGTTACAAAACCAGTCACGCAGGTTGCGGAACATAAGAGAGATTCAGAAGACTTTTTAAACGTGCCAATCAAAAGGAAAAACTAAAGGGGGCCTACTGACTGAAAGAAGGAAAGGTTTTGTAACACACCAATCAAAAAAGCAAAGGACTCAAGGGCAGAGAGTTGGCGGAGTGACAAGGGAAGAGAATTAGGCAAAAAGAAGGAAGGGGGCGAAAAAGAGAAGCGGAGAATTTGGAGGGCGGGGGCGGGGGTGGGGGGGCAGAATGCGACAACAGAGACAGAGCGGTGGTGGCGGCGGCAGGAGCAGCCTGGTCCAGGAGGGCAGGGGGCTGCCTTTAGTCTCAGAAGGTGGATCCTTCAGGAGGCTGGGCCATCCTCTGGTTCTCCTTGAGGGTCATGGCACGCCGCAGCTCCTGCAGCACCGTCTTGATGGAGTAGCTCCTCTGCCAGCGGTTGAGCACGTTCAGGCTGCGCTTCTCCACCTGCGAGGGAGGGAGGGCAGCACACCACTCGACAGATTCACCTGCATGAATGAGCTGGAAATCTGCAAGGCTTCAGCTTTTCAGCCTCCCACGAGGGGGTGACGACGACATACGCTGTGCAGCAGGGAAAGGTTCCCTCACATCGTCCAGCCTTACCACCCCATATTTCTCCACACTCTTTGGGAAACATAAATCATAAAAGCACAACATGGCAAATGTAATGTCATTCAAACTGAATAACATTAGCTGCTTACGACATTCGGTTCGGCCGTGCGGGTCTAAACGGTGAAACAAATGTCATTTGATGGTTATTGGCCAGGAGATCGTCCTATAGGTGGCGCCGCTTAAGTTGGGGGGCGCCACGGTCAAATTTCTATACAGGGGAAACAAACGACCAAAATACATGGGTTTCTATAGGGGACTGGTCGGTCAAACAAGATTCCTTTAATGTACGGGGAAATTATGCGCAGTGGGGCAGTCGAAATCTATGAAATACACATCAGGCATTAGCCTGCAATGCTTTCCACAGGCGGAAACCCAACGCAAGCTCTGGATGTCAAAGCTGAAATTTTGAAGAAACGTTCTCTGTCTGTAGTACACTTCAGCACAGTGTTTCAGGCACATCTCAGACGAAAATGATAACAACAGCGCAGAAATCGCCACAGACACGAAAAGCCGACACAAAATACTTTGAAATCATTCGCGGCGGTGAGAAGACAGTGGCTTTTTTTAAAAGAACAGCGGTTCCGTCGGACAATTTACCCGTGGTGAACACGACAAGCCGCCGAAAGTTGCAAGTTTTTCGAGAATTCCCATTGAGCATTCCGCCTTACCGGGCACAAAAGAGGTTTGGCTCTAGATCACTTTTGATGAACCCTGTGTGTGCGTAGTAAATTCCATACCTACGAATTGAGTCGCGAGTCAGTGCGGCAATTTATAAGGCCCCGCTTGCGAAGACGATTGATACCCCACACTCCACGCTACGCCGAAATGAAACGTGAACATGCTAAAAGCTGCTCAAAAAAAATTTTTTTTTTTTGTTAGCAACCTTCACTTCAAAACAACGCCCGCGAGAGTGGTCTAAAAACGCGTTCATTTTATCAAAAGCGCGTACAAGTAACATCAGCACCGGTCACCTGCAACGCTCACGCCGCAGGCCACCGTTAAAACAACCTGATGTTTCCAAGATGAAAGCGCTGATGAAGTAATGCCAGGATACGGCTCCGCAAACGAGGAAAAAAAAAAAAAAGAGCATAGCACAATAACATAGAACGATTTCTTTTCAATTTTGCACCTGTTGCGCAACAGTCAGGACCGCGGTACTTAAAGGTAGCAACGCAAAACACGCTCCTAGCGCGGACGACCCGTAATCCGCACAAAATAGGCAGCGCTACACGTATCGCACACTCTGTTGTGTGAGTCGGAATCCAATGGTC
The DNA here is from genome assembly GCF_048455015.1 of Haemaphysalis longicornis. Classification (NCBI taxonomy): domain Eukaryota; kingdom Metazoa; phylum Arthropoda; class Arachnida; order Ixodida; family Ixodidae; genus Haemaphysalis; species Haemaphysalis longicornis. The sequence goes on from NW_027526203.1 coordinate 397,115,050, forward strand.
ATTAGACGTCGTCGCACGGAGAGCCGGCCGCGCATATAAGACGGGCGAGCTGACACGCAGACAGTGATGGTACAAGCATAGTAATTGAAGGCAAACCACGAGGTGTACACAGTTTCACAACTCCATGGGACACACTGCACAGCGATACAGACGAGCTAACTCAACGACAATAAGCGCACATTTCCCGCGCAGCCTTAGCACGTCGAGAAAACCAGTACGTTTGAAACAGAAGCTGTTGCCACGACACCAACATTCATTGGTCTAAACAATCACGCGACCCGTGGCTGTATGCAAATAAATGCCTACAAAGAAACACAAGTTGACGTTGAGGCAGGGAACGATACGGAGGGGGAATCTGGCCGCCGCCTCCACCACCACCCCCCTCTATTCTTTCCCCAGCACTCTGCGCTTATTGGATGGTCGGAATCAATACAAACACACAAATATGCGGGAGGTCGCTTTTTGTTCCCCTCTCCTGAACGACAGCATCCGAAGAAAGCGCGGGCAGCCGTTAAGGCAGTTCGGTGGCTCTTACATCCGCGCGATTAGTGAACTTAGCGGAGCTTTTCATGCGTATATAACCAGGTCAGTGTCGCACGCGTTTGCACGTGTATAGTGTGCGAGAGCCTGTGAAGGTATTATAACTCTGCCGCCTTCAGCGTCTACTGTGTGGGACTATGTTCAGTGGGGGAGACAAATTTTTGTACCTTTCGGGAGACCAGTACACAGACGCGAATGCAGTTTCTTACCAAACTGGAATTTCATTCGAACGCCGAGAAATAAACAACGTTGGAGACTTCGCTCCTCTGTTTCTTCTTTTAGTAACTGTTCTCGTGCAACAGTTGTTCGGATTCACATAGCCACGGTAAGAATGACCGAGTGCGGCAGCTCTCGTAGAGGGACGGCTGAATGTTAGGTAAGTGGGGTTGTAGTTCGGTTGTAGTTCGCTGTAAAAGAGCTAGCAAAATCTTCTCGGGAAATGTGTAGTTGGAGTAATTCTTTCAGATCAACATATACTCAAAAGTGCTCCCTAGAATTGGATAAATGGCTAAATATCGTTCTCCAGAAATATACGGTACGTCTTCGGCCATGTGAAAAAGCCTGTGTCGTCTGCTCTGTTTCCCCTCTATTCAGTTTCTCGTTGGCGCCGCTGGGGCGCCACTCTAAAATCTCCTCCCCAATAGCGGTGACAATTAGCAAGTTCGCAAAATTGCAAAATTATAGTTCAAGTGTGTCTAGAATGTTTTCATAGATTAGAGTTGCCTAAAACAAAACAAATATTTTTTTAATTAAAAAGAAGAAAATCACCGCTTTAGGTTACATGAGTAGACATCACAAGCCGAGACAAGGCCGCAAGAAATCCTTATCAGGTGGTAGCACGCATTGGGGACAAGATGTTTTTTGTGCGCATGTAAGCCCTTGTTTGTCTTTTGAAAAAAATATGAAGGGGAAAGTTTACTGACAGTTTTTAGAAACAGTATTCTTTGGTTTATTATTGAACTTTCTTGTCTAGTGATGCGCCACTGCTGTCGAGGCTATTCATTTGGCCGTTGAATCGTTGTACGAGCTCCCCAATCTCGTTCAAGCCGCTAAATGCTATTATTCACCTCCAATGTCATTCGGTATTCTCGTGTAGCACTGAACTTATGACATTTAGAGCAAATGACATTTGCTCTAAATATCATTACATCTGCCATGTGACAGAGCTATTACAGTGGAGCCACCGCAGAGAAGGCATTCTTGGGAGAATCATTCTAGATCAAAACAAATTCCAGGTATACCTAGGCAGGGTCCTCCACTTTCAGTGCACCCCCTCCCCCTCCCTCAAACAATGTTTATACCAGGGATTTATACAGTACCCCTGAAAGGATTTCGACCCCCCCCCCCCCCCCCCCAAAAAAGATTCCGCAACCAAGAGCGCCCCACCCAGACCACCCCCTACACCCCTTCAGAAGGATTTCGACATCCTCTCCTCCCCCACAAATCGAAATTCTAGATAAACCCCCTGTTTATAACTAGGTTAAACCCAGTTTTCTATCAACAAAATTCACAACCCCAAAATGCAGCTGCAGCCTGAAATAAAATTCCTTGGGAAAAGTGAAAATCTGATGAATACATGGAGCTTGGCAATAGTTTCTAACCAAGATTAGAATCTTTCTCACAAATTAAAACAACTCTTATGTGCAACACAATAAGGCAACAAATAGCCCTAAAATCACACTGTTACCAGTTCTTCGGCTACCATCACCAAGGTTTCCATTTTTAGCCTTGCAAAGGTTTCAAAATACCACAGTGTTTTCTAGCCCCCAAGTTGAAAAGCACGATTAAACCCGAAATCAGAAAACTACTTTTTATCGCGAAACAAGCAGATAGCAGAATCACTAACGCTTTTTACACCAAGAGTTCAACTGAGTTGGGCTGGAGCTAGAACTTTGCATTAGCAGCGCCATCAATACCAGGAAAAAGTTCCAAGTCACGCCTCCAAATCTTGGCCTCATTTTTATGCAGTCTGCTCTGAATTTTAGCAGTTCCATGAAAGAAAGCAAATGTTCCAAATATTTTCATGCTCCAAACCGTTTCTCACTACCACATAATATAGCACATTGTTCATGCTAGCAGAACAAGATACTTTTGTGTGTGGGGTACATATGCCACTCAACTGTTGAAAACAAAGAGAAGAAAAAAGAGGTTTGGCTATACCCAAGACACAAGTTACGAACAGCAGCAGAAAGGCTTCTACCATCTATTTATCGCCACCAGGCATTCCTGTTTTCTTAAATTAGAACATGCCTGGAGGATGTCACAAGTCAAACCCACAGTAACAAGCACACTAAAAAAGTTTCTACCTGTTTATTGTTCATCGTGCTTTTACTATGGTGGTAGTACAAAGTACTAAACAATTATTTATTTTTGTAATAGTGTACTCTTATACCGCATTCAATGCCGCAGGTGGAGTAGCTTTACTTTAGCCCACTGTGATGTATTATTTCAATAAAGCCAGTCACATTTGCCCTGCACATTGCTATTACCGCTAAGTTTCCAACAAGAACACTATGCAAAGAACAGTACGGCAAGAAAATACAGTAGAAATTCGACATAACAAACTACAATATAACGGAATCCCCAATACAGTGTAGACCGTTTATAACGTATGTCGCAGGAGCCGCGAAAATGACCACTAAACAAAACATGCTCGAATCCAACCATATCGCAACCTAACTTTCAATCGTTTTTGTTTATCATCACTCAACCGAACACCATTTAAAAACAGAAGTACAGTCTCTATATCTGTTTTTTTTTTCACCCCAGATCAGACGATGCTGCATGATCTCGCATACCACGAGTGCGGATTTAACATATTTTGTGTTTTGGGGGATATGTGCGTTTCTTAGTGTCTAACAGAACGGATGCCGCAGGGAGGGAAAAAGCCTGACTTATGCAAGAAAGAAAGAAAGAAAGAAAGAGAGTGAGTGAAAGAGATAGAGATAGATAGATAGATAGAGAGAGAGAGAGAGAGAGAGAGAGAGAGAGAGAGAGAGAGAGAGAGAGAGAGAGAGAGAGAGAGAGAGAGAGAGAGAGAGAGAGAGAGAGAGAGAGAGAGATTTTATTTGAGCCAGGGTTGGTGGCGGCTGGGTGAAGGCCAGCCGCGACTTCGATAGCTCTGCGTACCAGGACCTCCTGAATCTCCTGGCTAGAGATACCTAACACCTCTCTCCACGGCTCACTGCTGGAGATTCGAGGGAAGGGGTCAGAAGGGCAAGCCCACATGGAGTGTTCCAGAGTGGCACGCTGGCCGCATTAGGGACAGTTGGGAGACAGGAATGAGGAGGGGTGGTGTAGATGGGCTCTGCATGGGAAGGAGTCTGTTTGCAGGAGTCGCCAATAGCGGGTTGGGTGAGGCGTGAGAGGGAGGAATGGGCGGAGGAGAAAGTGCAACGAGAGAGAGCATAACAATGCTAAGCCTAGCAACAAAACGGATAGTTCGGCGATTTAGTGGGTATTCATGTTGAAGTGGTAAACAGATGAAGAACGTAGAAGGATGCACAAGACAGGCGCTGACGGGGAAGAATGACAAGTCAGCGCCTGTCTTGTGCATTCTTCTAAGTCTTTCGTCTATTTGTGCTGTAACAATTCAATATGCTATGACTGGAGTTCTCTCTGCAGACCACCCACGGAAGATTTGGCTTACTCAAATGCTTTGAAACTGCAGGGTCCATAACTATGTGTTTGAGAATAGTGAGTGCAGACCGAGTGACTCCATTTTACACAGCGAGTGAAAGCATCTACAAGCAAGTGAAACAAGAAAAATTACTTAGTAACAAAGCAGACAATATCCTGCATGTCAAGCTTGGCCTCATTTCAAAAGCTGCACATACTGATATGTTTGTTTCAACAAGCCCAGTCTTGGCATTTGGTTTGCAGAAGGATTCGATTAATTGATCGCGGAGTTTAACGCACCGACGCTACACAGGTGATGAGGTGCACCATAGTGGAGGGCTCCGGATTACTTTTGACCACCTGGGGATCTTTAACATGCGCCAAAATCTCAAACACACAGGAGTTTTCGCTTTTCAACTCCATTAGAAAAGCGGCCGCCGCGGCCGAGAATCGAACTCTTGTTCTTGGGCGAGCAGCACAACGCCATAGCCACTAAGCCACCGCGGCGGGTGGCAGAAAGGATTCCTCACTTGTAACCAAACTACTCACAGCATTCACTGCTCCAAAAGCCCACATAATCACAGCAGACACCACATAAACTCGTGCCATTCAAGAATTTGCATGTTTTACCATCAGGCACTGCTGAATTTCCCAGATTTCAGACAGGTCAACATCATGATGACTTTTATAAGATGATGGTAAATGGTACAAGATACAATCCTTTGTTTGGTATTTACGCTTCTCTTGCTATTCACCATCTGCCCTTCCTCTACCGTGTCCTCTGGGCATTGTGTAGCCTGTGGACAACAACAAAAGACCTAGCTACTTGTCCAATTTATAAATAGTCTACACCACTTCAGCATGACTAGGTGCCCCCTGAGCAGCAAAGACTGGCGCTTTGATCGAGAAGACATTCAGGCATCAACTGCGACGTGGAGCTCTGCAGCGGCTTAGTGCCAACAGATTTCAATTGATTGTAGGGTTTAACGCGCCGACGCAATGCAGGCGATGAGGCGCGCCGTAGTGGAGGGCTGCAGATTAATTTTGACTACCTGGGGATCTTAACGTGCGCCAAATCTTGTACACACCGGCGTTTTTGCTTTTCGTTTCCATCAGAAAGATTTCAAAATTTTTTTTTGTAGCTAAGAAACTATTCAAGCTAGGCCATCTATTTTTGCTTAACTGTTTGCTAATCGGTGTGGAAACATTTTGAGCATTTTTTTTTCTTTTGAAATATAAAGACAGGTTCATAACTTATTCTCAAAGTATCACAAAAATTCTTATTTGGCAATTTAAACTGTTGAAAAAAGTTTTACCTCTACTACACAGACATTTGAAAGAAGTGAGTTGACACTGAGCACATGTTTTTATGTAATCTTTGTCTTCTTATCCTTTGTACAGTCTTTGTCAAAATTTTCTGGGCCACGGCGACCGTGGCCAGAGCAGGCGCGCGGCAGAGCAGGGGCACTGCGCTTGCCGCTGTCGACTGGTTGCGCGGCTAAAGAGAGCGAGGAGAACTTTTGCTCTTGCTTTTGTAGTGTGTCCGGCGCGACAAGTGCTGCGCAAAGTGCCTGCGCTGAAACGACGTGCGCCTGCTCTGAGAAACCGGCCACGCTGCACTTATCGCGCCAGCCATGCTATGAAAGGAAGCACGAAAGTTCCCCTCACTCTCTTTAGCCACGTAACCAGCCGACGACAGCAAGCACATCACCCCTACTCGGCCGCGCGCCCGCTCCTGCCACGGTCGCTGTGGCCCACAAAATTTTGACAAAGACTGTACATCCAATAAGTCCTCACAACTTGTCGAAGTTTCAACCTCGACCTGACAGAGCTGCACTTAAGTCAACATTTTCTACTACTGCCGAATGTGACTAATAGCAGCCTTTCACGTATTTGACCACAAAAATGTAGCATTCTAACAGCATACCACAGGAACACAGCTGGCACAATCTTAGTCAAATACAGCGCAGAAAAAGCTATTTAGCAGCTAATTAGCACTAGAATTCACCGATGGGCATATATTAGTGCAAGGCCCATGGAAGTGTTTCCAAAATATTACCCTAATTTACTTTTAAGAACTGAGTTCAAGGTCGAATGCGAACTTGTAAAAATGCACTCACACCACCATTGCTCTCACTGATGCCAACCATCTTGATCTTTGAGATGAATCTGACGCAAGGTGGTTCATCCGGGTACTGGGATCCACACTCCACGCGCAGACTGTAGATACGATTTTCATAGGGAGTCTGAAAATGTAAAGATTGCAATGATGGCCTATGCGGACAAGTGCTTCATTTAGGTCAGGTTATCAATGGCTCAACAATTGCCACTCGAAATATGATAAGTCTTTAATCAAACATTATAATTCTACTAGTAATCAATGTCTAATAGTTGTCATGAACCACCAAGTTGACATGAGTGGCTTCCAGTGAGCGGCAACTAACCAATACAAGTTATTTGAAAGGGGCCGTGCAGACAAAAATACAAGTTTGTTTTATTCAAAAGATTTCGTGTTTTATAGTGCCCCCCGCACTTGTCCGGCAGTAAACGATTCCGTATTCACTGACAAATGAATCAATTTAGGTTAAAATTTTTATTCTCCCACCAAATCGTGTGTTTTCGTGACGTCTGCCCCGAAATCACAAGGGCCAGTATTCAAACAAACTTCCGGTGCGTCATTAGGCTCTGCAGTCTTGCTTTCCGTCAGTCCCCCCAGATGGCACTACCATACTGAGCCGCAGACCGTTATTCGCTGCTGCTTTGTTTTTGACCGCATTTGCACCTGGCTTGTTTTTGTTACGGTAGAAAGTAATCGTCTCATGAAGCATGTGGTATGCTCGACAAACAGGCTCACGTAAAACGCTGCTTACGCCAATCGGCTAGTGTCATGCAAGACAACTCCAAAGCAGCGGACAGCTATGCAGCTAAAACAGGCATAGTGTGCCCAGTACCAACAGCAGGGCGCATCGGTACTTTCACTTATTCCACCTTAAAGGCCCAAAGGCATTACATAAGGGGGGGCAGCGTACAAGGTATAGTAAACAACGCAACAAAACTTAAAGGTTACCAGGCTTAAACATTCAAAGAAAAATGACAATTCAAAACGTAAGAAATGCATAGAACAAAGTATTACCAAGTGCAAATAAAAAGTAAAGGTACAAAACTTAAAGGGTACCAGGCTTAAACATTCAAAGAAAAATCACAATTCAAAACGTAAGAAATGCATAGAGCAAAGTATTACCAAGTGCAAATAAAAAGTAAAGGTACAAAACTTAAAGGGTACCAGGCTTAAACATTCAAAGAAAAATCACAATTCAAAATGTAAGAAATGCATAGAACAAAGTATTACCAAGTGCAAATAAAAAGTAAAAATACAAACGGTAAGCTTTCAGAGAACAATGACAACAGTTTATACAGTACATAAAAAGTATTTAAAACATTGGCAGGGAAACGGCACATTCAGTTAGATTGCGACACGTGACTATTTAGTTTATTGTGGAAAGTTTGGCGATTATTGCAAGTAACTGTATTATCACGTAGCTTGTTCCACAGTGTTATCCCATTGGGAAAGAAGGAGGTAATCATTGCAGAAGTGTGTCCGTTTATTGGTGCAATGGGGTGGCTGTGGTTTATGCGGGATGAAGTTCTGTGTAATGGTTGTAAGAGGGCGTGCCGTGATTGAGGGTGATAATAGAACGCATGCATAAGACACAATCGAGAAATGATACGACGGGATTCAAGTGACAGCAGGTTTAATGATTCTTTTAGTGCGGTAACACTGATATCATTAGAGAATTGTGAGTAAATAAAACGGGCAGCGTGGTTTTCAATCCCCTCTAAATCGCTAGTAAGATATGTTTGCGAGCGGTGCCAGATTGAAGAAGCACATTCTAGTTTCGGTCGCACGTAAGTTTGATAAGCTAACTTTTTAATGTCTGGCGAGGCTAATTTTAGGTTGCGGCAAAGTATCCGAAAGTTTACATGTATTTTACGTGTATTTTCGTAACTTTATTTATTTACCCCACCATTTTTACTGCTGCAAAATGAATATGCATTAAATTTAAGCGCAAATAGCTCGTTCGGCAAGCTTCTAAGCCCTACCGTAATTTACGTTTGCTTTGCCTGCCTCAGCCAGTCGCACAGCTGGGCATATGACATCATAGGTTCTGTTGCGGGAACTGAGCTAGTGGGTCGCATGGCCATTTCCTTTTTCCTTAATAACAAAGCTTATTTGACCGAAGTGTGCGTTAAATGTGGTGTCAGTTTGATTCTAACAAGGCAATCTTTCGAATTAACCAAACTTGTGTTTTGTCTGCATGGCCCCTTTAATATAACCTATGCAATTTGAAAACAGCAGCAGATGTGCAAAAGGTTAGCAGGCCCTCTGTGCATAAGTATGTGTTGCTTTTTAGAAGCGATTGGGCGAATACAGCTTTTCTGCATCTACTGTTGTATTTACGAGCACATTGTGGTATTTGCCAGCACAGACTATCCAAATTATTCTGTTGGGAGTTAGCTGTTAGCCACCCCTTCTTCTGAGGAGGTAAGCGTAATTTATAGTCCCACCACAGACATGATCAAATTTAAGCACTACGGCACCCCTGTAAAATTTATCACATGTTTACTGCAGAATAATCTGCACACCCAGTTTAATGAAAAGTCATTTTCAAACAGCATAAATATTATATTTGTGAACCACAACACAACTGATTTAACACTGACGCTGCCACTTCCACATTGGGTCCCAATTATTCGGAAACAGGAGTCACTGTCGACAGCAGTACGTCACAGAACAGTAATCACTTTCTCCAAACAGGACTGGCATATAGGCCCGACTAGAGCCACACAAGCCTGCTTATGTGGGACCTTTGCTTCCACAGATGAGACGCAGCCCAAAAGCAGGAGGAGGCGAGATAGCAGCCCCCATTCTGCCTAGGAAGGAGTCTTTTATACCTTATGTTTCTTTTGGTTTTACTGGGCACGTGGCAAGCAATATTTGAGTGGTAGAACAAGTGAAATAAATGAGGGCAGGAAACGTGCCAACAAATGCAATGAAGTGGGAAGCAAATCAATGGGATCTACACGTAATACTAGCTGCAAATTTGACATGCTCTGCTAATCTGCTGGCACATGGAAACAGGATTAGAAGGTCACGTTTAAGAAAGTGCTCCGCATGCCACATACAGTAGGGGACAAAAGTATGTGGGATACGCGAACACCAAATAAAACTCAGCATTGCTGGTATGAGGCTGCTTTGTTAGCCACAATCTGGGGCGTCTGCAGCCGGACAACAATGTCCGGCAGAGTTTGGTAGCTGTCACTAAGCTAGGTGCACAGCCCAAGCACCACTTTTTTTTATTTTCTGCTATGCACGCAGTTATTACATAGCCCCTTTCAGCCTGCGAGGGCCACAGCGAATTGTGCAAGACTGGACAAATTTTTAATACAAGGTGTCAAATAACAGAGGCAAAAAAAATCGTACCTGATGGTCTGGCATACAGGCAGGGTGACAAGAGCTGCCGAACTCAACATGCAATTGTTGCCCTAAGGTAGATGCTACAAGTACCACCCCGGTGCACAAGACCCAATGGCAGAATCACGTCAGATGAAAGAAAAAACTGACCAGCTTCTGAACACATGTAAGTCCTCATTTCATAAATTCTGCCTTCAACATAAACAAAAGCACACACCTCTCAAACAAAAAACATTAGCTCACTTTTCTGGTCTTACACCTAAGCCTGATACACACGTATCGTCTAGGACTTCTTTGCAAGGATTAGCATTCAGGCACTAGAAATGATCGAATGGAAAGCTACCCAACTCATCTATTCAAACTGTCACTCACCAAACTCACCCACTACATCCTACTTTAACAAATGTGGGATCAAAATCTACACCCCTCCACCCCCACCCCTTTTTTATAGAAAACCAAAATGTTTTCCACAAACCAAGACCAAGACATCAAAGCACTTTCGCCGATGAGAAAATCTAAGCACCACTCTTGATCACTTGCTCCTTTAGCTGTTAAAGCTAACGTATTTAAGCAAGACACGTTTTGGCCTCTTGCCAGCTGTGACCTGCCTTTCTCTGTATTTTTGCTGCACAGGGCCCCTGTGTACAACCAATGCTCTACATTAGGTGAAAGCAATACTGCCATTACATATCAAGTGATCTCTTCAGCTGAAGTACCTGCTTGTCATGAAAACAACAAAAATCAGCCTGTGAAGCTTCAAAGAAAAGCACCAAGGCTAGTCTTGTGCCCCTGACTACACAGCAAAGTTTGTTTTTGCACCCAGGAAGCAGTGGTCTTGCTCAGGAAATTTCGCTGAATAATTAGGCCTATCTGCATGTGTGTGAGTAGAGGGGGAGAAGGGTGGCTTGTGTGAGAATCGCTCCTTCCACCAAAACAATTTGGCGTGGAAGCCAAGTCCATGCTCTGCATGCATATTGTACTTGGCGAGGTGGAGGGGGAATGTGTGCGGCAATTTGTGGAATTATCTAGCTGCACGCTCACTCGGAGAGCATGCAGCTCTCTAAATGAGTGGCATGCGCGACAAGTTTGTTTTTACAATGCTCTTGGCTGTAATCTTTAAAGAATGGTCTCAGCTTTTTCTTGCGACAGAAACGGTCACGTTTGTCATACAAAATTTCTCTTTTTTTTTTATGCTTGCATATTTTTTGTCTCAGTGCAAGACTGAGGCTTTCATTTTTGGACTGTACATATTCTTCGATGTATTCCGTACAACAACGCCCTCTAGGCGAACGTAGTAACCTGAATACACCCGTGCTTGTCCGGCTGCACACTGTTCCGCAAGGCCAAGAAGTGCGTTTTTGTATGCAATATGGGGCCAAATAAGCAAGGACGGGGGAACCTGCTCACACCATGGCTAGCTTGCCCGCAACACAACATCACAATGGTACTGAATTTGAGCAATGCGGCATCACACTGCAGCTCGGCACGCCAGTTGAAAGGCCTTACCCTCGGAGGTCCAATGATCATGCCTGTCCAATGGGTAAGTGTCATGTCACAGTCATCTTCCAGGCCCCAGCTGATGGTGCCATCCCCCACACCCTTCTGGCCCTGCTCCAGTTCCTCCAGGAGACGGAAGTTACGAGGAACCACAACTGCTCCGCCTGCAAGACAAAGGCCAGCCAGAGTCAGCCTTGAAAATGCCTTCAACCGCAGCCATCTGTTGCTCACTAGCAGGGCGTACTTGATAAACACTGGTCTACTGTGCTCACAGGTGACCCGGTCACCACACAGCAGAGAAAGCCAGCATTTAGATCTGCTTCTCGATGTGAACAAACATTGGTCCCACACTTGTTCCCCATTCGAGTCCCGTGAACCCCCCTGGGCCCGAGTTAACCCCCCAAGCAAGCTTATTGGAGTGAGAATCATACGCCAGGCATAGCTACTGTAAACTTTGCAAAACACCCACTTTCACGAGGCAGCACCGCACAAATGCAAACTCAGCACTAGTGGCAAATATTTATACTTGATACGGAAAAGGCAAAACAAGGATGCCCATTTTCAAATGTGAAAATTTAGTTACGGGTAGAACAAGTTACTTACGCCTTATAATCTATCCGGGACTTTACAGGGAATAATGTGCCAAAGAGAACAAAACTGCTTTACAAAGACAAACCTAAACTTCAGACAGCAAATACCACATTTTGTAAAATTAAGGTTCCAGGCATTTTGCTGCTAGCAAACATAGGGGCTGTTGCTTCAAAACAACATTATAAACTGCCAACCGTTGATCATATAAGATCACCTCAGCTGTCTCTTTTCTTCTAATCCAATGGACAATTACGGTTACATCCGTGACTGCCAAACTGAAAAACCTTATGCACATTCTGCAGATCAAACAAGGCAGCACACCTGGCTCTAATTAACGAAAATACTTTACATGGCGGCACACTGCCTACCAGTATCAAAAGGGACCTTCCCTGTTATGCTAATGATCAGGGCAACTCTCATCAGCGACATCTGCAAAAGGCCAGTAACCATCCCAACCTGAGCAGCAATTTTCGATAAGTGTGCAAAAAAAAAAAAAAAAAAAAGCTCAATACCAAACATTTTTACTGCTGAAAACATATACTAAGCAGTTCAATATTTATTAAATACAGCTGCCGTTTAAACGAAACAGCCATAGGCAGTTTTTGTTTTTAACTTCAACTTCTCAGCAATACTTAAAAAAAAAAACCGACATTCCTAAAAACACAACACATTCTGCTATACTTGGTGACAACTTAAGAACGGCACCGGAAGTTGCCGCTGTGCCTTATCACCGTAGCCGGGTGTTTCTCCGCGCGGCGCAAGTAGGGCGTTACTGGGAATATTTTGAACATGGCGTGAGCCGTTCCCGTGATTTTTTGGACTTAATATGCTTATAAACGACTCCAGTGACTACAAACAAACTGCGTGAGACAAGGCAGACGATATCACGCATTCATAGCAAACCCCTTTCAAAACGCGCGCGCACTGACGTCACGGGTTCGGCGCTTTGGCGGAGTGATACACCACATGAGCTGGTGCCGTTCTTGAGTTGTAACCGAGTATACCACCTTTGGATTCTATCGCTTCTCTGGTTTATCCTAACTGAAGCATTGTAGGGAAAATGTGTGCCCCGATGCCTTGCTTTGCATACATCGTTAGGGTTAGTTGCCTGAGTACCACTGTGGTGCTTGCCGCATTAACGGCAAAGATTCAGTTTTTGAGAACTGTTCGAGCTAACTGTAAATAAATTGCTCACTAAGGCAGCAGCAGACATGTTTCAAGTGCTTACAAAAGCGTGCTTTCAACTGTATACCCAATGAACAGATTCCCTTGGCCCTTTACAATCGACATAAAGTATCATCATTGAAAAAGACGGAAGTGCCCGGGTTCCAAACAGTAACATGATGGTTCTTTGAAGAGAAAATACGTGAGCCTGTCCTACAGCATACGCTTTTACAAACTGCAGTAGTAAGTGCTCCTCGCAATGCCTTAAAATTTCTACTTCAGATGCCGCTAAGCATACACAAAGCCCTCAGGAGTGAAGCTACCAGGCCACCCAATGTATGCTAAATATTGGCTGCCGTTCATCACTGCTGAGTTTTTATCAGTTTACAAGTGGCTGCTTAAACTGAATTCCAAACTATTTCATGCCTGCCCGTTTCTAGCCTCTGAGCTAGCAAAGAGGCCATTCAACAATCCCTAAAATTGACGACAGTCCTGCAGCCTCTTCTGGACAAGTGCCACAAGCCGTTACTAGAGCTGGAAAACAATCAGGCAAAATATCTAGCTATAACTAGCTGAAGGAATAACACCCCACACAGCAAGGATGCTACGTCAACAGGGCGTGACAATACTTTGACAGCTCAAACTTGTCAGAGGCTGCCACTGCATGTATTTTTAATTTTAATACTTTGGAGGCAGCTATTTACAAAAATGGTATTTTTATCCAGCATTTTCACAAGAGCCTGATAATTATTTGGCACAAAATTTTCCCAGAATAACTCATCTACTAAAATTTAACGAGCACCTGCTGCCAATTCCACTGGTTGACCTGCAATGAATTCTTCCGCATCCATGTTCCACACACCCCTTACTCAACTCTGGGGCACACTCTTTTGCCCAAAATTGAAGCCTAATACGCCGTAGCCGAATGCATGCATTCTCTATGCCAAAGTTTGAAGATCCTAGGCGGTTTCGGTGCTGCTTCAGATCAACCAGTGGAGTTCACCATCAGATTGGCTTTGACAATTAACCACCGTAAAGAGGATCTAGCTCTTAACTATGAAGTTGATTTCTTTACTACAACTTCACAAATCCAAATTTTAGATTTCACCTATTAAGTCCCGAAATTATAAATGTAAGCGCAAAGGTTCGACCAAAAATGGTAAAGTTGAACGTGAATTCCAACGCAGACGCGAAGGTAACCAACCGCTCTTCGATCTCGCATACTGCGGCGGATTAACCACATTTCCCCAGACCTCTCAGATCTACTAGTTGTCCTTCGGAGCGCCTGATGACCCTGGTATCAGATGGAAATGAGTGTTTCGCTGATCAGTGACGATTCACTCGCTCCATGACGGCTTTGTGTTTATCTTTGGCGGAGGTTTGGTTTCGTGATAAACTAGTAATTCACAAGTTCTGTTTAGCGTTAACTAACGCTTTAGATACACAGCGATATTTTTACAAAATTTCACAAAACAAAACATGGGACCTGCAAAAAGAACATGACACTCAATGACACAACAGAGGCATAAGCTCAGCGGGGTAGATTCACTTACCGTGCGTTCAACTCGAAAACCAACAAATGACCAGAGAAAGCGTAGATGGGTAACAGCCACGCATAAAGCCACTAATGTCGGATTAGATGCGCTGCTTCCTTACCACTAATGTACAGGTAACATGTGAAGTTATCCTAAAAAGGGACGCGTTTGGGCAGTTTACAAAAGGGCTATCCAAATACTTATTCTATGCAATAATAACTTAACAGTCTACAAAGCAGCAACACTTGGTCCTTTAAGCTAACTATTTTACCATGAACCTTTACAACTGAACAACGTTAGGACATGGAACAGTGGACTTTGGAACAGCAAGACCAGGCGAATATACGTCGAATACATTTTGCTCACTTTTCCAACTAAATTCTCGAAAGGCCAACTTACAACGCCGATAAAGTAAAAGCTTTAGCTTATCTCACCTAAACTTATGTGACATTTCTGCTTCCGCTTATCGTAAGTAACGAGAGAGCTCGGGTTAGTCATGAAACCGCAGTTCGACATCAGACGCACAAAAAAAAATGGCCGACGTGCTCGCGGTTTTGTGTCAAGCCGGAAACAATATTTTAAAGCCGGCTAACAGAACAAACACATCACAAAACGCAAAACAAAACATTCATAATTTTGTTTGCAGTTTTTCTATAACAAACTTTGAGGCAATACGTGCAAAACGGAATTAAAAATTTGATCCATTACCAGCAGTGCAGGTGGAAGCCGCCATCTTGAGTGCAGAACAATTAGGACAGTGTTGCCGCGTCGAGGAAGAAGAAGCGGTAGGACTGCGTAGAAATGTTTATAGTATATTAATTTATTACGCAATCACCCTGAATGCCATTCCAATAATTATTGACGCAAAATTGACTAGTAAATAATTTAAAAAGACAAAGTTTTGCAAGATATAATTTATTACGCAAAGAAAACAATAACGCAACTATGCTTTTTTGCAAAAATTGTCCCTACATATTTATTTGTTTTGTTTTATTTTAAAATGTTACCAAAAATGTAAAAATTTACCAAGCTGAAAATGGGCCGCTTCAACTTTCGGCTAGGCCCTTGGCGCCTTGCCTTGGCTGCCTTGACGCTGATCGACTCGCTCCGGAACTTCCCTCCGTTCCGCAGACGCGGCAGACGCGGACTCTTCGAGCAGCAATCCGATATTCGTATTACCAAAGCATTGAAGGACTCTGGTATTACACACTTACGCATATTTTCCTATGGCTAGGAGAGTCCTTGGATTATCCGCGACGCGTCTGGCGCGTCCGTGACTGAAATTCGAAGATCCTCACTGTCATCCCGTTCCATCTATTCGGCGTCTACCAGGCATACTTACGAGCACATCGGAGCGCTTGCCAAGCGTTCAATCATTTAATTTGGCACTATTTCTGAGCTCGTGCAGTTAAGACACGTGCTTCCTGTGGCGAGTCCCGGACCGTGCAAATGCTACCGCTGCATTTCATTACCGGTCGTCTCGGGCAATGCTAACGCCATGCGAGCTCACAATGTTGCCCTGGGGCATCGGAAACACTAGCGGAAAATTGAATGCATAAGCGCGCTTGTATTACCTTAGTCACTATTATATGTTATCATTTATTGAACTTTTGACAATCACTCAGAAATTGCCAAGGTGCTGAGGCAAAAAGCCACTGTAATAGTTGTCTGACTAGGCCCCGAGCACCTGACAGCGACAGGAACAGAAACAAGTCATGATTAAAAGATCCAAACGCGAAACGCTAATAGGGTCAGCATACAGGGAGAATACGGGCATCAAAAGCGTGAAGCAGCCGCAACAAGTTTCGAGCCTCTTTATGGAGGGGCCATTGTTGTCGGAAAATAACCAGATGCCTGCGTGCAAGATGGTAATATACAAAACAAGGGAGGGGGAGAGGCAACGCTTAGGACATTTGCAGCCTTTGAATTTCTCTCCACTTAAAATTATTGTTTTTGCCCGGTCTAGAAACTGAAGCCTCGTTTTCATGGCTATGGTACAACACTGGTCCTGTGAGCATTCAATCTATGCGCAACTAGCCGTGTGAGCAGTCCCCGACAAGTTCAATAGTGAGCGATTCATTGGGTGTAGAGACAGTGACTAACAGGGAAAACAGTAGGGGACGAAATATTCTACAAGTGTATCAGTGACGGCAATAGCTGCGCTCTCTAGCATAACCTGGGTTGGCCTGGCAGCAACACACACTTCGCCTCTCCTTGTTGAGCCAGCCCTACATATTGAACAAGAGTGCGAAGCGGTAAGGACCCATGATTAAAACAGCCCAAGGGACAGGACGAGAAAGGCAGCACCCGTCCTAGTCAGCCTTTCTCGTCCTGTCCCTTGTGCTGTTTCAATTGTGGAGCCCTGCCTAATCTGTGACCAGTTCAACCTTATACTGCCGACAGCCCATTTTGTAGGAACCCAGATATGCAATCTCTTCCTTGTGCGTACAAGGTTGGGTAGGGAGGAAACATCGCAATGCTTCCAACCATGGCCCAAGTTTTTGGCAAGCGGTGGCACAGCCTCTTGCTACCATCACGTTGACAGGTGGATTACCACTCAGACCGCTGTGAAGCAGCGAACTATACCTTAACACCCAAGAATGTGTAGTTAGAAGAACTTGCATTTCGATGCTTCGAGTTCATTATTACAACTTCCCCATTTCCTATTGCAAGTGCGTCACTTACAGCTCTCGAAATAATGAACTACAACTGAAGTTAACAATTGAATTAAACATGATAAGAAAACAGGACAGCAAGTCAAATTCGGATGTTTGGTCAAGCTACCGTAATCATTGCGAGTCACTGGAAGCACAAGGTTTGCATGTTCACAGCAGCTGAAAGAATATGCTGCAAATGAATTTTATTGCCCTGATTCTTCTCAAACCATGGTGTGAATTGTTCGTTGGCATATTATTAACGATGGCTAAAGGTAACAACTGATTGAGTGATTGAGTGCTGTTTCACACTGACATTATGCAAAATCATAGATTTCCCGATACAAGCACCCCCACAACCTGCAAAAATAAAACCTGTAACAAAAATTGCAGCACTTTCGTTCACTTGGTTCACCCCACTTTGAACACCACAGGGGTGTGGTGCACAAAGGTGGGGTATGCTTAAAACTGTACACATTGCATTTTGCAGCAGTTTTTTTTTTTTTTTTTTTTTTTTTCATGAGAGACTTCGCAAAGAGTACCGAATATGAGATAAACAGCGAGATGGCCGGACAGGACCTCCACTCTGCACCTAGACATCCTGCCAGACCACTTGATTTTTTTGCCCTGCACTCTACCCACAGGAATTTGGGAGGATTGCTATTTGTAACAAAGCTTGCACAAGCACACCAGCAAATACACTGCATAAAATCAGTTGCTACAAAAAAAAAAAAGTCTTTTCTTCACCCCACTTCCGTGTGGAGGGTTTCACGCAATATCTTGGGTTTTCAAAGCAGCAACTCTCGGTAGGCATCTCTTCTTGCACGTGTCCAGCATGGTTAGCATGATCAGCACTAATTTGACTTAAGCTGGTTGACAGGATACCAGGGCGTACTGTCGTGTATCGGTCCAGAGTCACAACAGCATACTCGTTTTCCTGTGCCGAACAAAGGCTAAATATGCCCAAGGATGTCACTACTGTGCAGGCTTTTTTCCAGAGCTTAGAACACAGAGCAAGCTTACTCGCTCCGGTTACGCAAATGCATGACAGCAGCATGCAAAAAAGTAGCCAATCAAAGCGAAAGCCTCAAGTGGTCCGTTGTGTCAAAAACGGGCATTGTTGTACGGTACAAAAAAGGGCCGTTGCTGTAAAGAGTAAAAAATGCGTCCGAGTCCGTATGGGAATCACAACGTCACCTCCGCAGCAAGCGCAGAGTGGGCTAACAGGGCGCAACCTTGGCATGTTGCCAACGGCAGAACCTCCGTGTGTGCAGCACGACAGCCGAACGTGACGACACACAAGTACTAGAACAGGTACATGCCAGCCTTGCAGAACTCCCAATTCTGGGGAAGCCACGGGGTGAAGTGCCGCCAGTCTGTCTGTCAACGCAATTCGCACCAAAAGATGAAGAAACGAGAGTGAAGAAAGAGATGCAAGCATAACGAAGCAGAAAAGAAGTCCTACAAGTACTGCCAGACTTTTGCCTTCAAATCTGAGAACAGGTTTAAGATTTAAGTGCCCCTGAGAAATTTTTTGTACCTGAACTGCGGAAACCAAAGCTGTACGCACTTTGCAAAACCAACAACCCTGATTTGTGAGTGTTCTTCCAGCTCTGGTCAGTTATGCACTGGTATGAACAAGAAAAAATTTGTACCAATTTAATATCCCTTTGCCTGCAATGCAACTAAGTTTTACTGAAGGAATGATCATGCAGACTAAGCTTTTCGTTACGTCGCCAATACGATGCCAAAGCATGCACGTGCACAAGTATACAATTCGTACGAGCTATCATGTCGAACATTTATTATGCAACAAGTTCACTCGCCCTGTACACTGATGGTTCCGGCACACATGGTTAATGTATAAAAGAACGCAGCTTGCACTTCCTTGAAAATTTTACACATACCTTCACAGGTTCAAAATCAGCTCTTACAAAAATACACAACGTTCTTGTTTATTAAGGTGTTCGTGGCTACCATCCCTGTGTACAAACACAGTAGCTGAGCTTTGAGGACACACACCTACTTTTGTGCCAGTATTTACCACAGCTCTGTAAAATTCAGCTTGAAAGTAACATGGCAAGCAAATTTTAATTCCAGGTGACCTGTGAAACACACATTCTAACCAACATTCATTGTCATTTTAGTACTGCAGATTACAAAATGTTTTTGTTCAAAGCTACATTTTGACCTACAGTGATCAACCGAATCATTTAGCTGGAAAAAGCCCGACTACACCATGAAGTGCCAAAATAACTAGCCGCACCAGGGCCACACACTTCAGGCCGATTTTTTTTTTTTTATCAGGCTTTACAAGGGCTGGCCAGCCCTTGACAAGAACCAGAGGTGGCCACATGACCATGGGCAAACTTCTACGGAGATGCTGCTCTTTTGTTTTCTTTTTTTCTTATTCTCAACAGCAAACAACAAATTGCTCATCACAAGAAACCAGCAAGGTAGTTACGATGTTCTAGGGTTACTTAAAATACATAACACACACTCTTGGCAAAAAGGCAAGTGGCTAGGTGCGTCAAGCCTCCGAGCTACACCACATTTCCTCAGTCTTTAACTTAGCCCTATAACACTAACCCATGAACACAATTTGCTGACATTCCAAGCACTACCCCCCCCCACACACACACACAAAAGTGTGCCACAGCTGCCAATCTGACATGAAATAGAACAAGGGATGTAAATGCGATATGAGATTTGCAATAATGGTATTTGTTCCATGGCATACCTTGCACTCTTTTACCAAGTAAAAAAATGATGGTAAAATGAGAGTCAAGGGGGAAAAGATAGGCATGAAATTACAACAACAATGCTGGAGATTCGTTTCTTAACGAACTTAATAAATGCAATAACATTACTCATGAACTGCTGACAAGTTTTGTTGCATAGCTGCCGACAAGCTAGGCTAATGGGTGAGCAATACAAGGCTGCAATGCTCATCTTCATACAGCTGTACAAAGAATCAACTACTGTGATAAATACACCACCAGTTAACGAACCATTATCCAAAAGCTCTGGCATGTTGAATGGTCATAGCTATGTGAGGGAAGTGGTGTGGTCCCATGCAGTACATGTCATTAGGCATTGATAAACAAGACTGGTGCATAAGTTACTTTCTATACAAAGCATCCAAATGTTTCAGATAGAAACAATTGAAATTGTGAAATAACGTCAACAATTAACAGGCAGTTAGAAGACACTCGTCCTTGAAGTAATAAAAGTGTTCGATTCGTTAAACATTTCCTTTCACTGTCAAAAAGCGTGTCTAAATTAAATATACATTTTCCTCTCTTCACATTCCATATTTTCTTTTTACCAAGAGGTCAGCTGTGTCCGCAAATTTTTGCATGTACTCGTCAAATGCTTTTTTTTTTCCGCCTCCGAAATCATACAGGCTTGTAAATGCACTTACAACAAACTTCCTTTCACCCTTAAGCATAACATTAATTTTAACAGAATACAGCAGTGTTGTCCACACATTACATGCAATCGACAAGAATAAGGTTAGATGATCCACTGTACTACTGCTGAACCACAGGAACAAGATTATATAATACACAGATTGTAAGTAAATTGGGTTGTAACAGCTAGGTACAACAGATTAACCCCTTTTAGAGCCAATAGAACACAACTTACCCACAGATGCCTCCTATCTGCACAGATTTAGAAAAAGTTTTGGTTCTTTTGTGTCAACAGGTATTAACAAGTCAAGTGGAATTAATGTTGTGATTGAAAACAAATGTTTAAATGACTGCACAGGCGTGAAAGTTGATATCTGAATATTCAGACATTTAAGAAAAAGAGCAGGAAAATGAAAGAAAGAAAAAGTGCAGGAAAATGCCAGACAAATGGACAAACAGGGGCACACTTGTTTTCAACATGCAACAATCCTCTGTGTGAATATTTTCCACATACCAATCCGAGGCGAGGCAGGTGCAGCCTTCATTTCATTGGTCCTCTCTACATTATTGTGCATGTGTTAAAATTTGAAGGTTGCCACAGGTACGACAAGGCCTGGTGGCAATGAAATGACGCATAACAAGTGCAACTGCAGAAACCAGCTTTAAACTAACTCAACAGATTACCTGGTCAGTGCCTGCATGCCTCCCCTCCTTGATATTAATTCTCCAGAAGAAAATGCGGCACCACTACTTTGACAGCCTTTAGGAAATGATGCCATGCGATGCCTAAGCAGCATTGCCGGCAAAATATATTGTGCAGGTGGGTTCATAGTGATAAAAGTGCAAATGCGAGACCAAGCCCAGGAAAAAGCTTGGACTGCTCACACCATCATCAAAGCAGCCGGTGCTGCGAGCAGGTTTGCTTTCTTTTATTTCTGTCAAGCTGACTATGATATGGGTGTCCCTTGTGATGAAAAAGGTCGGTTGGGAGGAAGATGTACATCAATCAGAACAAAATGAGAAGACTTAATTCCATCCTTGCACAATGAAAGCAACGCTTTTTCCAACTACAGTATGTGCTGCAAAGCTCCCCTCACCAAATTTGAAGGAACTGCATCAGAGACGTGCAGCACAGACGAATCATACCCTGACCAAGAACTTTGGACTGTCACCAGAAATAAATTTCTTCAGTGTAATAAATGCAACTCAACTGGTGAATCAGCGCATTAGCAAGAAAATTCAAGCACAGTCAAGATTTAAATACAGTAAAAACTTGTTAGTACGCACCCACTTAGGCCGTAGTTACACTTAAAAAGTAGTCATAATCGAAGCCCCCCCCCCCCTCCCAAGTCAACATAGCTAACGTGTTTGTAGCTGGTTAATTAAGCCATACTAGTACTTAACTTTGTACACAGTATTTTTGCCTCCCTACGAGGTATGGCTTAACGATGTTCCGCTGTAACAGCACAGGAGCTACAAGTTCACCCTATGCGAATCCTTGAGCACTGGTTTGGTAAAGCTTGAAACAAATGCCTCTAGAGAGAAGACTTGAAAATAATGCACTGCATTTCTCAGACCTCGCCCTTTCTGCCTTGTCTATTCCTCTGCAAGGGATGCTAGTTCTGCCAGGAAGAATTTCTAAATTTCTGCTGCCACACACCAGGTGTGTAAAGCACCTGAAGAATGAGGGAAAAAAAAAAAAAAAAAAAAAGAGGGGGACGTGGAACAGGACACACACTGGTCAGATGCACTGCCACACAGTTTCATACAATATCAATTAACAAAGCATGTGACCTGAGCAGAGGACGAGTGACAACATACAGCTGACATAAAAGAAGGCGCAGAGCCTTAATTCTAACAGCACAGGCAGCGGCTAGGACCCAATAATTGGGATGCTCACAAAGCAACCTTTTTGTTCTCGCTGTAGGATTAAAATAATCCGGAAACTTTATTAAACTGCTTCTCCCAAATGGAAAGCTCGTCACGTCCAGCTACAGAGCTACTTCATGGTCTTGCCACAGGTCATTAGAGGTCAGATTTTTTGACACATGCGAGCCATTAGAAGTGGCAAACAAAATGAGGGAGTGTTTACTCACTTTTTTAGAAGCAGAACAGCAGGAAAACTTCACACAGAGGTTGAAACAGTGACAAGTACCTCAGTTTGCCATATTGTAAAAGTCTGTAGCCCACACAAACTCACCAAATTTGCTGTGAGCTTCAAGAAAGAAAGTGGCACAATATGAAGGCTTTGCCAATAAATACGACACCAAACATCAGAAAACATACAAATGAATTGGCAGAATTCAAACCGTGTCTTTCTTCTAATCATTGTTAACACAACACGAAAAACTTCAAATTGTGAAGGTAGAAAGGACAATGCTCTGTCATTGCATCTGATTAGGTGTGCCATCACTTAAAGCACAAGAAGCTATAACCGTCTACAGCACACAACATTCAAACGTACAACTTGTCCAAAAAGACCAAGTTCCTATCAGCACACCCATGCCCCACGGGCCCAAGCTGGAATGCGTTCGGCGGTTTCACACCGACCGAGGCAGTTTACCAAGCACAATCCAGACATGAAGAAGGGCTGGGACTTGGTAACAGCCTGTGGTATGCAGGCCCTGGAGCCTTAGAGGCCACAAAAGCAAGCTCCATGCCACTAGGCTGTGGTTGGTGGCCCCCGTAGCCATGCTACAGTTTGACGTATACACTGAAGTTCTGCACACAAAACGCGTCGTAAAGTTCCTCGGTAGAAAGGGCACATACTCTAGGCTGTCACTTGAGGAGGCCAATCCACATGCCCGCGGCTGTGTCTGTACCCGCGGACCACAATCACACGCCCACTGCTGCCATCAGTGTCCTTGCACTTGAAGCAAATGCGAGCGCAGGCTGCAGCGCGAGGTTCCTCTGACGGCACCGGGGACCCGCGGGGGGTTCAGGATGTCGTCAAAGGAGTGCGAGGTGGTGGGGACGTCACGCAGGGGGGTCAGCGAATGACTGATTCGTTCCTGGCTCCCTGGCAGGTGCTCGGTGGAGCTAAACTGCTGCAGGGGACTGGTCGAATTGCGGTATGGCACACATGACGCTGGCCCACTTGGAGGAATCAGGTTCTGCACAGAGGGGGAGGGGGGGGGGTGGCGTCTACGCTCAGGTACAGCTAGCTGGGGCATGGGACACGTCTCAAAGAGGCAACCGCTAGCGCTGCAGTGGCAGCCCTCAGTTGGCTCCACGTACACCGGGCCCTTTGGCTTCATAGAAAGAATTTTCTGTGCAAGGCAGGGATGCGTGCAGGTATGTTCATACATACATACATACATACATACATTCCTATAGTATATTAAAAAAACATTATATTTTAGTACCACATATTATTTTAAGATTACTACATAAAATGTTTTCATTTGCTGGATGCTCTACTATACTCTTCTGCTGCATGTGGAGTTTAATTAGTGCAGCTTCATGCAAGAACCTAACAACACAAAAAGATTTGTTCTAGGGCTGGCACTAGCAGAAAATCACACAAGCCTTGTAAAGGCACACTTGGAGAATGTGTGATAAGTGAAGTTGTAAAGGCCCAGTATTTTGAGAAAGCACACAGCAGTGCTCTGTCACCAATTGTTACACTGATGCCCAGTGTTCCTCTAGCCCAACCTCCATTCTCAGCTGCCCCCTGGAATTCAGAAGGCCAGAAAGTTTTCAAAGATTTCCTCAAATCAAGCCGGCCAAAATAGGCAAGGGCGACAGCAGCCCCAAAAATAAAACGGCATTCATTAGCCACGAACCTGCTCTGGTTCACTCACTCAACATAGTTGTCGTCACTGGTGTTGTTTTTACTGTCCTTATAGCTGTCTCCCTCACAGGGTGTGGGGGACATTCACTGCTATCAAGTGCACTCGCCAGTGAAGCTTTCCGGGTCATACTAGGCTTGTCCCAGGACACCTCTAACACAGACGTTTCTTGTCTAGAGTCTCGACAACCTCTTGGCCGCCAGCACAAGTTCCGCTCAAAGGCAACCGCTAGCCAAAGGCAACAGCACTACTACCAAAGTAGTGGCACCAAGCTGGTTAACTTGTACTGGCTAAAGCCCCTCCATACTGCTCTCCTCTGGTGCCGACAGCCATTGATGCGATGGAGGATATTTAGAACTGCTACAGCCCCTGGATATTGCTCTCGTCTGCCGCCAATGAAGGGGCTTTAAGTACTGCTGACCTGATACAGCAACACTGAGTGCTAAATCAAAATGGTGGCCTATGACTTGTGCTTTTGTTGGCTATGGCTGCGGATAACTGGTGGCTACAATACTGTTCTTTCAATAAGGCCCCCAGGTGGTGCTAACTGAGTGCCACTTTTCGAGTCTGAATGAGTACTCGGCGCAGTTAAATATTCCCTAAATCTAGGCGACCTACCACTTTTATACCCCCCTTTTAAGAAAAAGGTATCAGCTTAAAGGAGTCAAGTTACTGTATTTACTCGATTTTAACACGACCATGATTGTAATGCGAGGGGTAACTTTTCACTGCATCTTGAAAAAAATTTCCGTATTCGATTGTGACGCAAGGGTCGACTTCAAGTAGCCAAAATTTCTAAAAAAACACTCTCGTTACAATCGAGTAAATACGATAATGTGGTAATTTCTTGCACGCCCAAGTGTTTGCACAGGTCCTGAAAAACAAAAAAATTGCTAGCTTTCCTGCAGCGCACTGTCGTTACAATAAAACCACAGCTCATGCATTGAAGGGAAAGCCACATGCCAGGCCACAACCACGTCAAGCCAGCACGTGTGCCAAGTTGAAAAACTAAAAGGTGTGCATCAGCTACCACCTTAGCCAATTAAATGCCGCCCCAATAAAGTTGTTATCTCAAGTGTTGCATACAGCCCACGCAAAAAGTGTTTCGAACAGAGTGAGAAAGCCACCTGAGGTGGAGCTGATGGCAGAGCCTGCAGCCGCCTGGACCGATGATGTGCCTCGGCAATGGCCAGGGTGGCCTGGTGAACTTTGCAGTAGATCTTCTCTCCTTCCAGGGTGTGAAACACAAACATGCCTTCCCCTGTAGCACAGTGCCTGCAAGATTCCACAAGAGTAGAGTGTGTCAAATCTGATCCAGAGAAGAGGAGGCCAGAACCCAAGGCCTGGCAAGTTCTCAGTGAGTGGTAACATTTTTTTTTGTATCTGAAAAACTGTTATACTGGAAGCGTTTCTATGTCTAGGAAGTGTTCTTAAGAAGTGAATCTACAATGCACCTACACTGCATTATTTTTGCCTCTTGCTTTTCAGGTGACACAACTTTTGGAAATACATTCAATCGTAAAAACCTCGGTATACTTGAACCAGGGTTCTCCCCACGGTGGGCGGTGGTTGAAATGCCTTCCACTGCTCTGATTCCCCACCCACTGCCTTCAGTAGGCCACCCACAGCTCTGACTGACCCGTTTGAAATGCGCGTCTGAGGAACTGAAAAAGACCACTGTGCGATAGCAATGCCAGCAGCAGCGGGCCGGACCTTCTACCACCATCCGGCTGCGTCAAAAGGAGTCTGAACAAGTCTCAGATTGCCAGCAGCAAGCAAATCTTGGAGTCAATGCTTGCGCTTGTAGCTTTCTTATTTTGCTTAGGGGCTTCCCTTGTTCTTCATGTTGTGGCACCACAAAATATCCGGTATGTGACCAAAGCTCAATTGCTGTGATAAAAATTTGAAATTCTTCAACATCTTGCCTCCTTTCCGTTCTCAAAATGTCCACTTCTCAAAAATTCCTGGGGTGAACCCTGACTTGAATATATGCAAAACAGTCATTTACAGGGGGAAAAAAATGTTTTCTGAGCCCTCTGAGAAATGGTAAATTATTTACGGTAGTGAAACATCGAAAATCACTTCAGGCCCTTTCTTCTCGTCAAGGGGAATGGGGTCGTGATACCTCTGCCCACTAATACTCCGCAATGCTGCAAGTTTTTTTTTTTCTTTTCCCTGAGCGCAAGGGCCACCTACCCTCAGTACCTGGCAGACTTCAGGTTTAATCATTGGCAGCTTTGCCGCACGTGAACCCAGTTAGCACAACCGGTGCTTAAAAGAAAAGAAGAAAAGAAGTGGTGAGTTTCAAATGCATGTAGACATAGAATTCTTGGCTCAAATGTTGAAGGGACACTGAAGGCAACCAGCAAGTTGGTTTCAAACGAAAGTCAGACCTCCCTGTAGCCACTTTAGAGTTGATTCAGTGCCAAAAGATGCCTCAATTGCTGAGAAATCGCCAATCAAACATTACACAAACAGCGACGGCAGCCACTGTTTGCGTCATAATAAACCGGAAGCAAGTGAGGCAGTGGTGATGTAGAGCGGTATAGAAGCAACCGAATATGCTACCACGCACCGAATGGTTTCGTCAGTTTCAATCAAATCAGTCGTGCTTTCCCAAACTCCCACATCCTTTGCAGCTCCAGAACACTGAGCAAAATGTTCGTTCATGGGCCCCATGATCAGTATTGACGCTTTTTTGCAGAAAAACATATTGTCCTTTTCAGGCCCCGTGAATGTTGGCATAGATCCACCCGCTCGTGCGTAGCTCACATGCTTCCTCGAAAAGTGGTACCGGCGCCCAAGTACGGACAAGTAGTGCCATCCAGTGGCAGCCAGGTAAGATGTTGCGCACAACCACTCCCGGAGCAAGTTGCACGGTATCGCCAATGGTGGCAGCACCTTCAAGTTTTCACTATTTTCTACCCCATTTTAAAGGAGTACTGACACCAAATTTTGACGCCTAAAAAATTATATAATTGGCTTCAGTAGTTTGTACAGATGCCTCACAGAAATTTTTGCAGCGATCCAAGGCCGGAATCACATCTAAAATCGATTTTGATTGTCCAGGCCGCGAGCTTCCACAAATCGGCAGCACTAGCGAAATCGCTTTCGGCGTGACGAAACATCGGCCTGCGTGTCTGGCCGGTTCAGGGTGACGTCATATAGTCGTTTTCGGAACCGGAAACGATATCCTGCGCTGCTGTTGTCGGTGGTACAGTTGAACCTCGATATAACGAACCTCGATTTAACGAAATTCGCGATATAACGAATTTTTTCAAGTTTTGTATCGAAATTTTGCTAAATCCATGAATTTTTACCTCGATTTTACGAAGTAATTTCGTGTGGCGCTTTCGATTTAACGAAGTCATGGCGAGAGAGGAAGAACGAAATTCCGGTCGAGGCACGTTTTATTTTGCCTCTCAGAGCCTACATTGAAAACATTCAATAATCACATTAACTATTAAAAGGCTAAAATGAAAGAAAAGCGGTTTCTTTATTGCTCAGCGGCATAAAATGCAGTTGACAACAAGTAAAAGCGATGAAAGAAGCTGCTCAAAAACCGTTAGCGGTCATGGACGGTTTAATAGTGCGGCCACCATTTTGACGTCTCCATCGTTGCCTACGCCAGCGCCCTCTATGCTTAGGCTGCCGAAGCCTACTTCATGTGTTGTTTTCTACGCGTCCTTGCTCACGGTACTGCTGCTCTAGATTGTGCTCGCTGATAACCACATTAATATTTTGTTCGTCCATCATTAGATGAGTCTTATAAGCAGCATGAGCACTCCAAGGGAAAGAAAAGTGTTCCGAACAAGAGCTTGAGGAAGTGTCGGTGAAACCGAAGGCCACCGAAGTGATGGATGCCATCGACGTTCTGCGGAGGCACGCAGGAGCACGCGAATGTTTAAGAGCAAGCCTTGTTAGCGCTGTCAGCATACGAGCGTCACGTAAAGCCCACCCTGGTCAATAAACGCCAAGCACTGCTTACGGACTTCTTCACTACGGCTTGAACATTGAGTGCTGGTGGCAATAAATTGCTCTCCGAACGTGGTCAAAACGTGTTCAGTAGACAGCTGCGATGCGGAGAAATCCGTTTCTTTATTGCTCAGCGGCATAAAAGTAATTGCTTAATCAAATTTGGCCAGAAGATATTTAATGTAAGCTTTCCGCTTTAGCGGAAGCTTGTAAGCGCTGCTCCACAAAGTAAAGCGGTCTGTGTGTACTCCGCTAACCCTCAATCATGGCTTTATCTCGAGTGTCGTGGTTGCATCACGCGCCCATACTGCAGAGCCTTTGTGCATGAAAAAAGTCTTTCGAAAGCTTTATAGCACCCTTCTGCTGTTGGCCCGCCACACCCCTCAACACCGCGCCTAAGCCTACCACCGAACGGACGAACTTCGAACCAGCACCTCGCCGGGGTGAAGTTCACGGGGCATGGACGCGGGTTCAATTGACTAACAGCGGCGTTTAGTAGTGACCGAAATGAAAAAAAGAAAAAGTGGGAACCTAGTCTGTTATCATATTTAATGAGGCGTTGCGGAAAAAGCACCGGTTTTACGACGACACGAACTACTGTCGGATATCCGAATTCCATTGCTTAAGTGTTGAAGCTCTTAATTCACACAATTTTCGCAGCCAGTTTTAGTACAAATTTCGCTTTAAGTGGAGAGGTAACTACATAGGCGTTGTTTCTGAGCGATGGGCAAGGTTTTGAAACCTCAATAACTGGTTAAATTAACTGTAAAATTGAAACCTCGATTTTACGAAATTCTCGATTTAATGAAATTTTCGCCCGCAAGTACGACTTCGTTATATCGAGGTTTAACTGTATTCGTTTGGGCAGGAGACAAGGGCGTAGCTGTGTGAGCAATGCTTGTAAACGTTGCGTGTTTGACGTCTTTGCTCTTCACTTCGTGGCCGGCGCATGGTGTTCCCTTGCACTGGTGCCGAAAATTGCGCGGTGCCGGCACCGCGCGGTGCGCGATGTCGGCGGGCACTGCGACAACGCGGCGGTGCGCGTCGCCGAGCTTGCCCAAGTTGTGCTATGGCAAGCTCGCGGTATGCGAAGTACTGCTCGCGGAAGCCTGTTTGAGCAAATCGACGACGACGCCAAGATGCATTATTTTCCACGCGACGACATGCAGCGCTAAACGTGGACTGAGTTCGTGCGCGGCGGCGGCCGCAAGAACCGTCGCCCAAGCCAGCGGGCTCGGGGTTGCACGGGTCACCTTGGGTGTTGGGAACTTCAGGCTTAGTATCGTGGCGACTATTTGATCGCTGGTATCTGTACAACTGCGAATGACCATCCCTTACACAACTTTTCACCACACAATCATCCCCTTTTTCGCATATGGAGGTTTATTTTGGCAATAATTTCCGTTTCAGCGATCGGTGACCAAGACATCTGCCGCGGCCTGTTTTGATTCTAGCGCGCAGGTGGCGCCATCTTTCGGCCGCTCGCCGCACCGCGGTGCCGGCAGTGCTGGGTCGGAGCGCCGAACCTTTGCTGCCGGTTAGCGTAGGCTTACCATCGCGGCAAATATCTGAACGCCACTTTTAAATTCAGCGCTGATAACAACCCCTAGCACAATTTTTCAACACACTAACATCTACTTTCTCGCATGTGGAACTTTTTTTTCTCGATCAGATTGATTAGAAGAGTGGCGACAAGCTGTTGCTATCACGGTCTGCGCCGGTTCGAGCCGCAGTGATATTAAAAAACGGACGACGGTGAAGACATCGCCGGCCTAATCGCCTGGCCAAATAAAGTTGTTCTGTCTGTCGTGTGGCAGCGACTCATCCGAGTCTGACGATTCAGATGACATGTCGACTGCGCGGGCGAGTGCGGACCATGTGCAATCGTAGCAGACGATGCGGCGAACGCATGGAGGAAAGAAAAACGTCCCTGACGTCACGGGTGAGACCGTGATGTAAGGCTGGCCCGCTTGCAGGCTGGCCTTCGAACGGCCATTTTTCCGCACGGCGACCAAATTTGAAATTGGTTGCAATAAACGTGCTATAATTAATTCTGTGTTGGCGGCTGACGGCTTTCGGTTCGATGTTCGTAATTACTGGGCCAATAGGTATTCTTTACAGCATAAAAACTGAAAGCGAGAAATTTCGTGTCAGTACTCCTTTAAAAAAAGCTACACATAAGAGGGGTATATTCATATTCCCGGTAAGGTAATTATCATTCTAGAGCAACCTGTATTTTGACTTCAGTGTCCCTTTAATCACCACACTACCTAAACTGCACATCTTGTTTGCCATTTTTTGACAAACCCTGTTTCAGGGCTTGAAGCACCGGCAACTACACCATCTGAACTATGGGCCCAATGCCACAAAAGACATCTGCAATAGTCTTGTAACCAAACATTAATTTCGCATGTTCTGTCTTCATTTGTTGCGAGTGAGACACCATTTCTCAGCCAAACCCTCATCCACACTGAGCAACATTATGCACAGTAGAATGAGAGCTGTGCGAGAGCCACCAGTTATGACAGCAAGACGATTGCATAACTGCTAGCAGGTGAAGCACACTTCACAGGCTAGGCTTACGTAGGTGACTCCTCAACTGCAACATACACAGTTAAACTTTGCCGCTACGTTCAAAGAGGTTTCAGAGAACAAATATGGTCAAGCAATGTCAACAACAGCACAAAGAGCAGCCCCTGTTCCATTTCGAGGCCTCCTGCACTTGCTAATGGCCAAGAGAGCAACCAACCTGCCAGCTTCGAAGGTGAACTTGGCGGGGTCACTACCGTAACGGCGGAGTGCAGTGAGGGGCCACGCAGCTAGCTTGGTGCGAGGGCTGAGTAGATCCCAGAGGTAGATGTGCTCGTGGGTCACCTGCAGCAGGCACTCACCAAACACGTCCAGCTTTGGGCTTGGAACCAGATACACGTGGAATTGTTCTGCAGGAACAGGAAACAGAATCCCTTGCACCACAAGCACAGGTAGACCGCTTAGTTCCTTTTTGAGAACGGACGAGTGAAAATGAAAGAGTGGTGTCAGGGTAGACACCAAAGTGCAAGTTATATGTGCGGAGCGTAGCTTCTTGCCAAGCATGCATGATTAGGCGACCATACTATATTGAGTACAGGATAGTCGCCTGAACCAAGCAAGGCAGGACATTTCTGTTCTGCAACTGTTCACAGTACTCCAAACAGGTGGGCAAGGCCACAATGCAGGCAGCGGGCTGGAAATTTGTAATATAACAGCTCTGCATCTGTCATAATGCAGAGCTGTGACTGCCTGATGATTCTAGAATCCCTTCATATTCTTCACTACAACAAACGACAGCAATGTCATGGGATGCCAGCAGAGAAGCACCTTCAGGTGAGAATTGCCTCCTGCATCCCCACTACCACACACAGAAATCAAAAACAAGAAACAGTCGAGTCCACTTATAACAATACCGTGTATACCAATATAGCGGACATAACGATGAACAACTATGGCACCATCCACTTCAGTATGCTTTCTATGGTAAAATAAACTAAAATAAACCCTTTATACAATGCTCCAGTGCCGCGATATCGGATATAACGATTGAATCTGGTTCCAGCGTGCGCTGAAAATGCAAGCTGCCACCAGCTCATCGCGCCACCGGCATGCGCCGCGATGCGTTCGCATCTCTTTCACCCCTCAGAAAACGAGTAGACTACGCCGCTTATAAAGAAGTGAGGGGAGGGGGGGAGCAGTTTTCCTTCCGAACCCCCTCCCGGCGCTCGCACTTTGGCCTCATCCCCGCACCCACTCGCGCGATCGCGGCGCCGCTCACTTACGAGACGTGCATTCGCTTGTTGTGTCACGTGCGCACTGCTTTTTGAAATTGACTGGGTGCCTCTTCAACTGCCTCCATTTTTTTGCAGAAGGGGCCGGGGCCCACGTTTTGGAAACTTCCGAGCGCACGTATCCGTTGTGCGGATACGTGCTGCGGACAGCGGTGAGCGACGACTGTGACGACACGGTTGTGGAGCCTGCTCGGGTAGTGTCATCGCAGGAGGCCCGACGCATGACACAGTCCCTCGGGGCCTTCGTTTCCACCAAGGACCTTTAGCTCAGCTAGGTGAAGCACCTATAGATGCTCTTGAAAAAGATGTGCGCCAGCTTTGCGTACGGCAGACAAAGCTAACCGAGTATGGCTTCTTTTCCTCAAATAAGCAGTAGTACGACATTGCTTGCATGCAAATAAACTGTTTTGAGTGCTGTTTCATCTTTTTTTTTTTTTTTTCACAAAATGCTTATAACAATTACTAGTTATAACGATGGGATTTCCTTGGCACTTGGACATTGTTATAAGTGGACTAACACAAAGGTGGCTTCTTTTTGCCACCTTATCTAGGTTTTTTTTTCTACAACATGTACCTTAGGCTTGCAATTATTAAAGAAAAGCTTTGCGTGCTTTCATGTAAAAAAAAAAAAGAACGGAGAACCCCCGCTAGCAAACTGCTGTGCGTGTTTGTCACTCTGCCTTCAGAAAAGAAAAGGGAAAACCATGAAGGTGCACCTTGGAGTTCTTTTTGGATCCCAGGGCTTAAAATGTCGGGCTCCCCGGCAGAAAGCCCAGACTGTGGTTCAAGGCACTCCTGGAGCATGAGCTTCACCCACGTGTCTGCTTCCAGGTCTGCGACAAAAATCAACCGCATTTCAACAATACAATACCATGACAACTTACAAAGCTGGGACCACTTACAATCATGACACAGGCGTGCACTTTTATGGAACGGTTTAGTCAAGGGTAGATTCAGGCTGACCTTATGGTAGGATTGAGACGATGGGGCATTCTTTAACAACTGCACTGAAAAATCACTCTTGAAAACCCCATTTTCGTATAAGGAGCACGTGACACCTAAAGAGAGCACACTGCATCGCTCTGGCACTACCAGCTGAGCTGTCTTCCCATGGCAAGAGAAAAGGATAAGCATTTGCCATGATGAACAATATATTTCAGCAAGCTAGATTTCACTGCGTTGACAGATTTGGATTTCTTTATTCTTTCTTATGGGTTATTTTATTTTTCTTATGGGTTCACCTTTAATACACTCAACTGTCTGCTAGCGCAGTCAGGTGTCACAGCAGCAAACCTCACTTTCGGTGCTACACATAGTATAATAGTATAGCACATAGTGATTTTATCACAGAATGTGATGCCCTCTGGCCTCCAGTGAGAAATCGGTCTATACAACTCTGCATACCATCTCAATAATTACAGTTCATAGGAACACAGGAGTGAAGGACTTCTGTAACTATTAGAGCAGCCTACTAGCCCAGCAGAGAATCAATGTCCTGATACTGCAACTAATATCATTACAGTGCCCTGTGTCTAAGTGCACGCTGCACTGACAGTACGAAAAGCAATGTGATCCCGTGTTCCCACCAACTGTGATTAGGATAAATTGCGAAATCCCTCCATCACAACTGCATCCCACCTCTTGTGTACCCCGTGGTTAAAGCAAAAAAGTGTTGAGACATTGGCCAAGACTTGGGAGCAGGATCAGCGGTCAAATGATTATTTAAATACTTGATCACTGAATCTTAGAGAGACCTGAAGCAGCCTTGGCTGGTGTTATGAAGCATATGCTATAATCTTAGCTCGTATAACCTCCCCCATAAGAATTCTGTATATGTGATCAGTTTTAACGGAGTTATTGCATGCCAAAAAAGTGCCTGCTCCTTTTCTGTCTCTTGTGTTGTTTGTAATGCTGTAGAAGTTTCAGCACACTGGCTAAGGGAAATGACTGGCCTGATCTTGTACACATTTTCATACAACCTCCATTTTGTGCCTTTTTTGCCTTTGTGTTTCACAAAAGCTCCTCAGGATGATGGTGCCATTTGTTTGGTGCCGAGCTAGGGTCAGTGCCAGCGAGACGGAAGCACACCAGCAGCCCTGTTTAACGCAAACAAGTACCAATGCATGCTGTGCTGAGCACTTGTTTGTGAAGACCCTTTAGACCACCCCTTTACCTCCTCCCGCGTTTACCTTGCGAGCTATGTCACGTCGCTAGTCATCACGCAGGCCAGCGGGCCGACGCACCAGCAGGCGATAACTGCTCCTACGCCGCCAACGCCCCGCCCCTCCTTACCCGGGAACCTTTCCCCACACCCTTTTTTATTACGACAGCAGGGACGCTTCACAGGGGGAGAGGCGCTGCTCGTCCTCTATGTTGTCACCAGCTCACTCGGGATGGGGCTATTTGCTCATAATCGGACACCGAGGTTAGGCCCATTAGGCCAACCTCACTTGCAGCCCACACATAGCCTCGACCTTCCCGGCACTTCTGCAGCCAGTCGCTGAAGCGCACGTTAGTATATAGCAACTACGTTGCCTATGTAATTAATTACTCGTACTGCTCAGCTAATAAAGCCCCTGATTCCTCCTGGCCCTTTGGAGCCTGCCACGGCTTTGTCAATGCATCAAACCTGTCGTGGTGTCCCCACGTGATGCAGTGTTCACGTAGATGCCGTAGATGGATGGCCAGGGTTTCAGCGCTGTCCGCATTGGCATCCAGCGGGTGTAGCTAGACCCCCTCTAACACCCACACGTTGAATTTCAGTGGTCCTGTGCTTCGCTCTAGTGCCATCTAATATGGCCGCACCAATTAATGCATCCCTCAGCGCAGCCAATGCTTCACGTTTCTGAAATTAGTTGTAGGCATGCTGAGTAAATCCCCCCCCCCCAGCAAGCAGTTTGTGTTTTTGTAATTTGTCTGTGTAATTCAGTACGTGTGCCCTTATGGGAAAGCCCATTCACAAAGCGGAGGAAAATAAGTTGCACCAAACGCTTCATGATACGCACTGTTTAACAACCCACAAACGAGCTGTGGACCCCAGCAGCAAACCCACGACTCCTCTCCACAAGGTGTGCGCATGGTCTTCTGACAAGACGTACGATAAGGTACCATTAAAAAAAAATATAGAATATGCACAGACGAACATCACAGTGTGCAATCAGTCCTCCACCCATTCTTACCTGAGTCACATGCTACCGATTTGACTGATCCATCCTGGAAGCAAATGGAGAAGGCGTGCTTCCGGACGCTGGATGGGAGGCGGGTGATGCTGGTGGCCGCTCCAAGGAGGACCACCTTCTGGCCCGCATGGGCACGGGCATGCTTCTCCTCAAGATACTTCTCCAGGCGGCACGCTGTCGTACTGGTCCCCTTACGCAGCACAAGCCAACGCCGCTGCCACACCTGCAGGGGCAGTGTACTAGTTTCACGCACCCCCTCGGGGAAGACGTAAAAAAGGATGGCTGCGGCCCGTACAAACACAGTCGCTGGCAAAGCAGCATCTCACCCTTGGGAAAGGCAAAGAGCACTGTTTGCATTTTTAGGCACGGTGAAGGCAGGACACCAAGATGAGGAACATACACACATACCCCAGAAAATGTATGCATACGAGCCCACTGCAGGTTTCATTAACAGAACTCTGCTGGGAAGATGCCTTTAAAAAATGTGCTTAGCAAACAAGGAATGACAGTGATACAAGGAATGACAGTGATAACTCTGCAGTGCTAAAAAAAAAGTCATAACTACAGCCCCATCTCCCAGGGTAGCCATTAAAGTTTGACCCTTTGGAGCATATGATCCTGTTTGTTTTGGCGTCCTGAGCGAATCTGGTTCAGCACACTGGGGCTTCCAGCCCTCTTCTGTCTACACAATTTTCTGCCGAAGGGAATACTCGTGCAGCTTACTAACAGCTGGTGAATCAAGGAGGAACACCACAGGCTGCGATAGCATACCGAAAATAACACGATGCTGGTGATGTGTGGGGTCGCACAGAATTCAAACTGCAGTAGTCCTACAGGACACTGTTTACAGGCGACAGAATTTTTTAGCTTTTTTTTACTGTGTGGGTAATGAAGCAACACGCAACCACAATTAGACAAGCAAGTGCTTATCACACCCTTTACACCTACCATATCTGCTGAATACAATTCAGCCAACATACTGTTTCACTTTTGCCCCTTTAGGCATACATAATAAAACCCATTTTTAAAGACCGAAAAGACTGAACACAAAGTCTAAGTGACTGCAGCACTACAAAATGAACTGATTAAGGCAGACTTATGGGCAAGTCGGTATTGCATGGTAGACGAGTAAAGCGCAAAAAAATTACACAAAGGACGAGGGAGACCAACCTCCCTCGTCCTTTGTGCGATTTCTTTGCGATTTACTCATCTACCATAAAAAGTGAAAGCTCCGTGGCAACTGTATATGCCACACCAAAGTCTCACACTGATCTTTACTCTTGATCAGGGGTCATTACCATTTCACAACAAACAAATAAGTTAATGTAGCACTAGGTGTTGTTAAATTTCACCAGAAATCAGTTTCAGTGAACGAATCGCAGTTCTAAAACAAAATATTTGGCAAGCTGGGACACTTCGAAAGAATGAACAGTGCAAAACAATGGAACACGAGAAAGACCATACGAATGACACAGGACTGTGTCTCTGTTCATATTCTCTTCCTTGTGTTCCGTTGTTTTGCACTGTTTGTTCTTAAGAAACACTGCTGATGCAGTTATAACAAATAAGGTGGATAGGAAGCTTTATATCCTGGTCATGTGGTGCATTAAATGTCACTGAAACCGATAGCCGCAGAACTCAATGGTGACCCAGTGCTGCCACAAAGCCACTTCCATAAAACCACTTCCCAATTGTAAAAAAGCAACTGAATTCCACAGTTTGTGAAACACCTTCGAGATGGTTGAAAACCACCTGGCCATACTATGCACAGCCTTTTTCTGAGAGGAAGCAACCAATCAGTTAACAAGTAAAAAGCATAATTTTAAATTTCAAATTGCATTTCTTTTTTTGCACAAATTATAAATTGAAAGCTTTAAAGGGACACTGCAGTCATTTGTTAACGTTGAGATTACTTGTGCAAATTGTAGTCTGGAGTCCCTAGGCCATGTTTTGACAACACTGCATTTACCCAACTTTATTTAGTAGAAAAATCAATTCCAAAGTGCTTCTTTCTCTCTGCTACCTCCTTGCCGATTTCCTATGATGTTTTGCGTGATGCTCACTCAAGATGGCCTTGGCTTGACTGCACTAGTGTGTTGCTCACCGACCCTCGAACAGTCAGTCGGCCAAGTCGGCCGGCAGGTAGTCGCAGTTTGTTCGCTCAGTTGAAACTAAGCCATGACACGATTCGCGCCTGGAAGAATGCGACTTTAGTTTGTTAGTTTGTAGACTGTACCAAGCTTAGTAAAGTCTATTAACTAGTTCCACACAAGCATACATGTGACGCTTCGCTGACTAGTACGCTAGTAGAAAATTGAAAGCTAATTAAAGGCGGGTGGAGAGTCAGAAAAGTACTACGGAATTAAAATCAACTGAACCGTTTATTGTAAAGCCTAAAAACAAGGTACCCAAACACCTTTTGTGCTGGGTGAACTAGCACAGCGGCCAGCAGTACGACCACACATTTGCGATCACTTTTCCCCTAAGGAATGTGATAGGTAGAGATAAGATATTCATGGGAATTTGGGGAATCTACCGACTGAGCTAGCCGGGGTGCTCTGTTATCCCGTTCGTTAGCCCACAAAACACGGCAGAAGCGGGGTATTGCGATTCCCGAGATACCGAGAATGCCCAACCAGCGATAACGTCGGATGCCAAGCATGATGTGCACGGAACTGAAACCGAAACTGGTTTGAATTCCAATCTTGGACATTGTCCAATCACAGCGCATCTTTGTTGTTGTTGCGACCACCACAAATGTCGCATGGTATTTTTCTTCTTTCAGGCTTTATGAATTAAATACTGCTTTATCGACCGGATAAACGCTGAAAAGTGTGTTTGAGCCAGTCTACGCAATGCAAACAAAACAAAATTTTAAACTTTAGTTAGCTTTTGGTGTGCAGCGCTGCTGCCTCTGCATGTTAACGGCACAAGATCTAAATGTTTCCTTTTACCACTTCCAATTTTCTTACCCTTCATTCTAACACTATAATTGCTCTTTCTGCCATCCTATATGCATGACCTGTCTAGAATGCGTGCCCATGAAATGATATTTTAATAGTTTTTCAGTGCACTTTGATAGATATCACTTCACTGGTTAACCAGAAATGCATTGCTCCAGTCGTGTTTGATAGAAGCAATCAGCAGAAAATTTTAATACTTTTACTACTGACAGTTCATGTATGTTACTGCAGTCTATTCTACAACCAAATGAAAAGTTAAGAAGTGGGTCCTTGTGCTTAGCACTGTGCACAGTTAGCACTTTGCACATGTGCACTACACTTCAACGCACAGTACAGCGAAATTCATCCCTTTACCATCAAACTGTGCCCCCAAAATTTGCATATCACGTGCACACTTGGTGTAAAATAAAGGCAAGCAACCTCAGTAGCATATTAAGCTAAGTGAGTCTATTACTTTCTGTGCACATGTTTCTTTTTTGCTGATGTGCTTTAACACATAATAAAGTAGCTGCTTAGATACCATGTGTTTGATGTTTATTATGCCTGAAAAAGCATTTTGCTTTTTGTCTGAATATCCATTTTCTCTTTTGTACGACTGACAGGATAAGTAGGGTCGTGTTTATACATCCACCACATCTTTGCAGACATCCTATGGACACACAATAGATTGACTGACTGTAGGGTTCAACGCGCCGATGCAACGCAGGCGATGAGGCGTGCCGTAGTGGAGGGCTCCGGATTAATTCTGACCACCTGGGGATCTTTAACGTACACTGAAATCTAGTACACACAGGCGTTTTTGCTTTTCGCCTCCATCAGAAAAGCGGCTGCCGCGGCCGTGGACACACAACAGATGTGATCATGAACATACAATGAATGTGTGGGGAATAATCAATAACAGCTCCGGGAACTATTCGAGCACAGCATTTTCTTCCAAACTCTCTGCCAAAGCATGGTTGGTTTTTTCTGATCAATTCATATTCACCAGCTGCAAGCTAGATGTGAATTTTTGTGGTATTTAGCTTCTTTTTTTTAAATACAGTTCAGTTATCACCACCCTAGCGTCACCTTTTAACACTGATTAGTTATTATGGGTACATCGTTAATTACTGCTAATGTTGGGCTAGCAGCCGAAATTGGCAGTGGGAAACGAATTAACGGTAGCCTACGGAAGTGTTTCACAGCTAAATGTCTTATACATGCACTACAAATCCAACGATATAAACACGAACACTCTATCAATAAAAAAAAAACTAAACCTTAGTAGACCACCACTACCCTCTTCCTCTTATTATAACAAAAGTACTTTTCCTGGCAACAAAGTTAGTGAACCTAGTCAACATACCACCCAGTCAACACACAGCAAGTATCCCTAGCTAACTCAAAACACATGCACACATACGCTGATGGGCATACAAAATAAAAATACAAACAAGCTAGGGTTCACTTACGCCTATGTTACGACTGCGGACTCGAACATAGCCTTGCTTGGCGATGTCACTCGTGTCTGTTGCCATGGCTGCACCTCTAGGAGCCCTGCGAAGTTTGTACACAATGCTGGACGACAGCGGCATACACGGGCATGTGATCTACCGCAACCGAAAAGTGAATGAGCTAAAAACACCTGATATTTACATAACGTCTACACAAATACACACACACGCGGCAGCCTTCGGCAGCAACAGCTATCTGCTAACTAGCATCACTTGTTGATCCAGACCCGCGAACTTGCTTTTACAGGGGTGCTCCATAAACGCTGTCTCGTAGGTCTGCAACATCTAGGTGCTCATTTCCAGCGCCGGCACGCTAGAAGTCAAACTACTTTTCGCACAGCACGGTGAAACGAGCAGTTGTTTCTGGGATTTTACACTGAACGAGTGCGATCGTAGCAGTTTCAAGTCGTTTATGACAGAATTAAAAAAAAAAAGGAAAAGAGGTTAGGCTTAGTGGGTCTGTCTGCTCACCTGAGACCGCGAAATGTTTGCCACCTTGTTTTCTTCGCTGCCTAGGTCCGAAGGTCCGTATTCAAGCGCGAAGACACACGGATATGTAGCACAATGCCTCGACCCATGCTTGTTCTGTTACCAGTAAGCGTGCTGCTCGGGTTACGCTTAGATCTTCGATCACGGTCCGCGTCAAGCCCACTCGGCATCCGCCTTCTTTTTCCGTGATCGTCATCAATCAGGTTTGGGCCACTTCCTTCCCAGCTCGCTCGGCGGCTCGGCTGGCTCGACTCACTCCCTCCGAGGGGCACTGGGGGCACCGCCAACGGCTACGCGCATGTAACTCTCTTGCCACCTCTCCCTTCCTCTAGTGCTTCCTTCCCTGTCCTTCCTCCTGTGGCTATGCGTCGGAGAGCCAGGAGAGCTCCAACCCTTCTCTCCATCTTTCATGCTTCTCTCAGTCTTCCTCTCTTCTTCGTTTGCTGTTTTCCTCTTCAGCTAAAGAACTAGAGCAGAAATAAAATGTGACAATAAATAAAGGAGAAGCACTAACTTATATCTATTGCCTAATACTGTAGATAACGCCCTCAAACAAGTCTTTTTTTTTTTATTTGGAGCTACTAGTTTGGACGAGGAACCTTTTTGCATGAAATAGGTTTGTACGAAACTGCGACTAATACATTTCACAAGTTGTTGCGAGACGTTCGATGGCGGTGTGAGGAGGCATTGACATCGCTTCTGAATGTTTACATGAATGTTTCAGGTAAATATGCGTTTAAACACATTTGTTAATGCATAAAAGATCATCCCGAGGAGAAACGTACGCCTTATTAGAACTTCCTTTTAAGCCCACGCTTCTTATATCCTAGGTAACGTTGCGTATTATTCCAGTCTGTGCCCGTTTGGATGACTCAAGGAAAAAGATTCGCAACGGATTTTGTAATTTTTGTGTTAGAGCAGCACTATTTTAAAATACGCTAGCTTTTTTTCTCTGACGTGAAGCGGAGTTTCCTCGTCCGTCACTTGTTATTGCATGATAATGTCGACTTCAATGACCTTAGACGCTTTCGAACGCGGAACGCAACCACTCGCGAATGTTGCTTCTGCTGCCTGTCTGCCAGAATCATGATGTGCCGCACGAACGTGGATTTTGATGCTGGAAACATTTCCTCTATGCTGTTGGTATAACATCCTATGCACTGCTTTCTTACATAGGCGAAGCGTTGTCGGGGGTGAACAGCCATAAAGCTTCGCAATAACTGCGTAAACTTTTCCCTGCTCCTTCGTCCTTCTGTCTACTTCGAAGTGTTTATTCATGCTTTGTTAATTTTCCACTCATTAACGTTATTTTTTTACATGGTTATTGAAAAAAAAAGACTAGGTGAAAACAAGAAAAGCAAACCGGATCTTGTAACGGACGTAGATAACTGTGTAGAAGGACTGCGCGATTTACTAATTCCCTCCCGCGTTTCTGGCGAAATGTCCAAAGTGAATTGGCTGTGGCACCCAAAACAATTTCGCAAGTGCAGCGATGTTATTCATCACTGTATTTGCGAAATTGTTTTGGTTTGCTTTGGTATTACTGTAGTTGCTTTTTTTAATATAATTTGTACACTACATGGTTGACTAGATATGTTTTTGATGAAATTTCTCATC
This sequence comes from Haemaphysalis longicornis, assembly GCF_048455015.1. Classification (NCBI taxonomy): domain Eukaryota; kingdom Metazoa; phylum Arthropoda; class Arachnida; order Ixodida; family Ixodidae; genus Haemaphysalis; species Haemaphysalis longicornis. The sequence goes on from NW_027526203.1 coordinate 397,156,863, forward strand.
ATTAATGTCGTTTTTCACGCTAATTAAACCATAGCAGAACTGCAGTTCACATTCCAAACTGTATCTTGATTAGGTGCGTCAGCCTAGGACATTGACTTGTTTACACATTTGATATTTAGGGCTCCATCATCTTATCTCAGCATGTCTGGCTGACAGCTAAGCTGTCTAGGTGCCGAAGTGCTTTGACGTGGCCGGAATTATTTACAAAATGTTGCTAGTGAGTAGGATGTTGGCCCATGACCTTCCAGAAACAACTTCCACTTCCCGGTGCACGTCGTGGGAAACGTGTCAAGCAAGAATGTCACTATCATGTTATGTATGCAAAAGTTGCATGAAAACGAGCACGTGTATAAAGAAAAAATACATACAAATGTGAAGTGATGAAATACTGAAAGCCAAGAGTAATTCACTACTTGTTTTTTTTTTTTTGCCATAGAATGGTTTAAACGTAAATAAAATGCAGATCAGGTGCTTGCACAGCATTTCCATAGCCCCGCTGTTCAAGGGTTCAAATGGGGTAGCATTGAACTATATGTAAAAGCATACAAATTCAATGGCTATGCCTGATTCTTTTCAATGTTTGCTTTTCCTGTTTGTTTCTTCTGCCTTTGTACTTTCTGCAACTGTGTAACAAATTGTAAGTTGTTACATAGTTGCCAGTACATGGAACTATTTTCTAATCTCCTTTCAATGTTCGCAAGTTTGACTATGCAGGGTGTTAAAACAATAAATGAGCGCCTTTAAGTTAAAGCGGCCTTTCTTTTGTAAGTGAACTGCTGTTAAACTTAGTGCAAAGGTTGAATTTTATTTTCTGTTCTGCTTAACACATGCAGAATGTGTTAACGAATGTTGAATAATGAACACAAAATAATTATGTTCTGTTGGTGGTTGCCGGTACTGGTGCGCCCACTTCCGTTCCATCACCTGTCACGTCCGGCCGCCGGTAGAGGCCATTTTTCTTTTTCTTTTCTCTTTTTTTTTTTGTTTTGATTTTGAAAACTCCAATCTTCACGCGCCGTTTGCGTCGCGTGTGTTCATTTTGAAACGCAGCATTTTGCATTTCTCTGTAGTTTTATGTGTACTATTAGATGGCATTATTTTTACGTTGTGGAAAATTTGCGTGCAGTTTGCCTTTAATTGGGTCAGTCAGCAGGATTAGTACTCCACCTCAGATGTTCAATGTGCAGCCGTTCAAATGTGCTACGTTACACGTGCTATACCTTCTTCAACTCATAAGGCGGTTGAATGCGCAACGGGGGCATGGGTGTCCGGAACCTGGATGTGGGGGATATCCCATTTGTTCACCCCTAGTTGGTCTCGTGTGGGAGCAGAAATAACAAGCATGTGAAACTTGTTTGCTTCACCTGCTCCCCCTTTGGGGATGTGCACCTGTCAGTGGGTAACTTAATGCATTGGCCTAGTTGATACTCCATACTTGGTGGAGTTGAGCACAGAAATACTTTTGTTGTCCCTTGTGTATTTTTGCGCTCAACTCTACCTAGTGCTCCTGTGTATATGTGGAAAGTCGCTGTGCTCAGCCGTTGTCAGTCTTGATGACGAAAGGTAGTCCTGACCGATAAGGTGGGCAATGTATCGGATCTGAAAAAAATTCATTTCAATCAGGTAAATCCTGTGCCAAACTATGGTTGTTTGGCTCTGCTAACAGTGAATCCAAGGTCAAGACTCAGAGCATAGGTGCCTCAGCACAATGCGTCGAAGTATGCCCGAAACATGCATTATTTATTCTTCACAACCAGGCGAATTAACATACAACTCTCAAACTTTCCCCACACATCACCCCTTACATGCCAGATATTCCATGCAAATTTAAACTCATTGCCGCTGCAAGTTGTCTCCCGACACTCCAAAACATGCATATGATGCGTCGTAACTTCTTGAGTTAGTTTTTTTTTTTTTAAATGCAAAGCATTCCTATGTAAACTCAAGGAGGAAACCTATCTTCCCATCTGCAATGCTTCATATGTGTAACTTTCATCGCCCAAGACAATGTTGTATAAAAGTTTGCCAGCATTGAGATTTGAACCTTGGTCTCTGGCAGGCATTTAACACCCTGCGCTATCAGTTCGTTCTCAAAAGGGACACCAAAGTTGCTTGGCTTCTGTCATGTTTTACAACCATAGCAGCACTGCAACCATGATGACGCAGTTGCGCACGCCTCTGTCACCTGAGCTGGTGGTGAAATTAAAAAAAAAGTGCTAAAGAGGGCACAAAGTAAGGAACAAGACCAGGCTGTATGTTCCCATGAATGCCACTGTCAACAACATGCCCATGGCAGTCATCACAAACAGCAGTGAGAGCACCCCTGGGTCTAGAACTCTAGAGAAAAGTTCCTCGAAAATGAATTTGAAAACTCGTGTAATGTCTGCGACTGATTGTAGTTTTGGTCTGGCGTCACAAAAGCGCTGTCAAATCACTTGACATGCTGCATTAAGCTTTCCTGATGATTCAGGATTAAGTAAAAAAAAAAACAAGAACCGCAAAACAAAAGGCATGTACGTAATATAAACTAAATTTCATATTTGCCTAATTTACAGATGTCTCTCTATTTCAGTTACGCCTAGTTCCTCTGGAAGCTTCAGTGATGTGTTAATATTACTACCAATCACAATTTTTTTTGTCATCTCTTGCTGGTATAATTAAGATATCGGCATTGTAACTGCATTTCTGAGTTGTCGCAATTCTTCAGTGGGGTTTTTCGCCACTGAACATCAAAGCATATGACAACTAGCAACACCAAGCGATTACTATCAAGTGCTTCGCATCGTTTATATAACTCCCGAAGGAGTTTCTGTGTGAAATTTTTTCGAAGCCCCTAAATAGCCCACGAACCATAAATTTATCTATATATCACCCATAACGTGCTGTTTGAATGAACTTCCTGCGTGTTCATTATTCCAGGGCAGCGGTTTCTTATTCTGTGGTGGTCATTGTTTCCATAGTGACAGCCTGGTTTCCCATGGGGGATGTCGTCTTGTTTGATTTGTTAATAAATCTGTGAGTCGCGTCACCGATGTTGGGGGGGTTAGGTTCTGGCTCAAACAAAATAGGCCACAAAATGCAACATCATGCAAACTTTGGGCACATAGCGAGTAAAATACTAGCTGGTTCTCCCTCAAAGAGGTTCCAAAAATCTCCTCCCTGGCTGAGAATTTCTGTGGAATGCTCTCGTTTATGGCAATGCAGTGGCTCCCAGCATTCCTCATGTCAAACTTGGTGTTCGACTGAGGAATACTGGAAAGCTTGTTGAAGCTTTGAAACTTGTAGAGGCAGGCCAGCCGCCGTTTCATACTGTGAGTCCAAACTGAGAATGTTCCAAAGCAAAAAAGGGCCAGAGGTCACCTGCATGGATTACAGGCGTGAAGCTCGAAAAGTTGGCTTAATGAGTGGTGAAAAAGAATTCAGCAATCAACTTTCAGACTTCAAGTTAGTGTAATGACTCCACTAGAGCTGTAACCAACAAGCAGATTTGTGGTTCGGCATCAACTCTTCCCCTCCCTTTGTTAGAGCTTCGATCGAGTTTTCTTCATAATAGCCTCCAGGTGACTGAAGCTCTTCCTGGAAAATGTTTTCTCAGTGCAGTAACGGGTTTGTGATTTATTTGTGATGTATTGTGGAGTGCTTATGTGGCAAAGCCATGGACTTGTGAACTTAAAGGCAGCCACCCTCTGACGAGCTGAAGTAGTGGGCCTGAGGCACTTTGGCAGTGCAGCAAAAAGTCCACGCAGTCTACTTGCCGTTCTACTCGTGACAAGCAGAAACAGATCACTTTTCTGGCGAAAGTTTTATTGCTCCTAGAAGAACTGCCCACTTTCAGGGGAACGAGCACGCCTTCTTTAGTAGCATAACATTTTTAAGGCTAATTAATGTCTATATTTATCTTTCACCATTCGAACTCTGGTGATTCTCACAGTAATGAAATTGATGTAACCTGTACAAAATGAACTCCTCTTAGTTATTCAAAGTGCTTTTTTTTTTTCTCTGTCCGAGGCATTTTTTGCCACCTAAAAGCCACCCACCACGGTAGCTCAGTGGCTAAGGCATTGTGCTGCTGAGCACGAGGACGCGGGTTAGATTTCCGGCCGCGGCGGCCGCTTTTCTGATGGAGGCGAAAAACAAAAACGCCATTGTGTACGAGATTTGGGCACACAGTAAAGATCCCCAGGAGGTCAAAATTAATCCGGAGCCCTCCACTACAGCGCGCCTCATCGCGTTTTAACACGCCTCATGGCGCGTTAAACCCTACAATCAATCAATCAAGCCACCTAAATGCCTGCCCATTGTGAAATTTTTTTTTAGTGCCTCAATTTCTGATGCTCAAGTGTGTTTCTTGTAGGTTACCTATGCGTAAGCAGAGGAAGGGTGAAACAATAGAGAACCGAGGAGGCGCTTCTGGCAGCACCTCTTTTATTCTTCTTGGTTCCATCCTTTGTCCGCTTTTGTGCTGCACATTTGTACTGAACCAGTGGCAACCTGCCCAGCTCATTGTCCATCTACAATAGTGTGTCCTTTGGAATTTGCAAAATAGTGGAGCCTGTACAAGTGATTGATTGATTGATTGATTGATTGATTGATTGATTGATTGATTGATTGATTGATTGATTGATTGATTGATTGATTGATTGATTGATTGATTGATTGATTGATTGTGGCGCCGACGCAACGCAGGCGATGAGGCGGGCCGTAGTGGAGGGCTCCGGATTAATTTTGACCACTTGGGGATCTTTAACGTGCGCCAAAATCTCGTACACACGGGCATTTTTGCTTTTCGCCTCCATCAGAAAAGCGGCCACCGCAGCCGGGAATCGAGCCCGCGACCTCGTGCTCAGCAGCAGAACGCCTTAGCCACTGAGCCACCGTGGCGGGTAGCTTGTACAAGTGAATATTTCTACCAAATTACTTTTTCATAGATGGGACGTAAAAGCTTTATAAAGTGGCATATTTTGATAGGGACTACTCATCTGCATTATTGTGGTGACACCATGAGTTTATGTATTCATATCACTTGTGCCATTGATGCAGCATCTGACTGTGTACTGAATTATCGTTTATCTCACATAAAAACTATGAATACTTCATCGAAGTGCCAAAGCTCTAAAAAAGCCTTGCTGCAGTGTAAAACACCAAATTGCTGTATCAATTGGGTCAATTATATGCGAGGACAGTCATTCTGCCTTCATTCGTAATAGGTGTCATTTTTCACGAGGTCAGCTTCTATAAACGGGCATTGTTGTAGCAGTGATTTTAGTAGACACGTGTGAACTGTTCAGTCTGATTTTACAAAACTGCGAGCTTTTTGGTATTTTGAAAAACAGCACGATACAGTGATATCGAAGGTGCACATGACAGTGCTGACTCACACTGGAATTTGCAATGAGGGAAGCAGATCATATACGTTTTTCACCCATACCACGTGTACGTAACATCAACCAACTGAATGCAATGAAAGAGGAAGTAGAAATGCAAATGCCAGTCATACAGGATTCTAAACACCCTTAATCCACAACAGTCATGTGGTCTCTAGGATGGCATGTATCCTGCTCTGAGAATTGTCTCAAAATTCAATGTCTCTTTTTTTTTTTTTTTTTTAGTGTATGCACCCCCCCCCTCCCCCCCACACACACACACATACACACACTCAGTGCTGTTCATACATTTTGCCCACAACTTTCCAGGTTATCATGCTTGCTTGCACTGTGATGGAGTGATCATAATTTGTCTCTAGTTACTTGAATTTGGTAATGTACAATGAGGATAGCTGTAGTGTCACAGAATCTGTGCACATGAGCATCCCTGGCCCTTCAGGATGGTGCCTAGTGTTCCATGCCTAGGCACTATATGCAGTTGTGTAAGTAGAACTGGACCTGTGCTTTGACCACACTCATGCTCTTCCGTCGCTTGCCCCATCATCGCCATCTCACTCTCCTGCATTGTGCAGCTCGACCCTGGCGAGTTGACCATGTGATGCCGGGACCTGACTGCCTCGCCAGATGGTTCACCCCGACATCCTTGCCTGGAAAGCGCAGGGATCAGCCTCGGGCAGCCGTCGTGCCTTTGTGACATGTGGGGGCCCCGCACCAGCAGCAGCAGCACGCACTGAGGGAGGAGCTGCCAAGGCGACAGGGTCCGCAATGGGGAATCTGCTGTGCTGCGTCTGCAGGGAGCGCAAGTCTGGCCTCGATGATGCTCGCGGGGGGCGCACAAGGTATGGCTTCCACCGGAGGCAGAGCTCGCGATCACTTCCCGTCGAGGTGCGTGACGGCACCAGTGAACGGCGTCGATCAAGCTCTGCGTTCAGCTGGCACGGCGGGAGGGGCTCGCTGAGCACCCCGGCAACGAGCTACGTGGAGCACCTCATCCTCGAGACCCTGACCATCATCCGGACGCTCGTTGACAAGTAAGCACTGAGCCGGAACTCGCACAGGCTGTTTGGAGGGAAGCACTGTGCACGCAAGCGAGCAGGGAGCACTGGTAATGTACAGGTTTGTCACAGGTGTGCCACCATTGGCACCGAGCATCTCGCAATAGGGTGTTTGTTTCTATTTTTTGTATCATTGTTTGGTTGAGGGCCAGCGAATTGATCTTCGGATGGTGTTGGCATTGACCTCGTGGCTACTGGATTCCCAGAAGTGTCACTGGAATCTGCACAAGTCTGTTCTGGGATCGGTGTTGTATTACCTCTCTGGTGGAGCTCCTGGCGAACAATTGTTTTTCTTTTTGGCACTCTTTGGCCCTAGGTGCCCTTGCACCATTAAAATACACTTACTGCTTCTAGTTCTTGCAGAATTAGTGTAAGGTTGTACACATGCATTAAAAGAGTAGTTAGACATGAAATATCAGTGCTGTAAGCAACATGTCATAGACTTTTTAGTATGCTGGAATTCCTTCAAGCGAGTGCCAAAAGCAAAAACAAGAAAAAAAAACATTCAAGGACATTTTGTTTTCTCTTGATGTTGGGAAAGCGTGTTGGGAAAGGACGAGCCACTCATTTCAGAAGTACGCTAGAGCAGGACACTGAACAATTGCTGCCTTGCAACACCATTAAGAGCTCACGTGACTACTCATATTTGGATATTTGGCACTACCTCGTATGTCATGTCATGGAAACCTGCCGGCTGCCAGCAATAGAGGTTATCATCATACTTTGCTGAACCCAAACTGCACAATTACTTAATGTCAGTCTCCATCAAATGCAGCAACTTAAATTTTCAAGCTGCATTAGTTGCATTCACATTTTATCTGCTACCAATAATACCTAGGAACAAAAGAAACAAAAGCAGTTATATAAACAATTTAGTCAAGATCTCTATCCCATATACCATTTAGTCTTAGATGTCTATAAAATGGGCTTCCAAAAATGCAAGGATATGAATTCCTTCAAGGAAAGTAGATGCCCAACTGTTTAGGGAAATCTTCATTGTTCTGAGATGTGTACACTAGATCAAGGACTGTAGCCATATACAATGTGTTATAAAGGGACCATGAAGGCCATGAAGGCAACATATAAAGGGACCATGAAGGCAACATAGAACTTTGCTTTGTTAGAAAGATCGGGCAGTTCATAGCTTGTCTCTCAACAGGAACCACCGCCATCACTGACGAATTGGCATTTAAACGGTTAAATTGTAAATTACCCGTTTGCTTCATCATAATATCATGTACCAAGGGCGTGAAGGGACCAGCCATAAGCGAGCAGTCAGTAATGCAGACTTGTGCTTGCTTTCTAAGATAAACTTACACTCGGGAGTATATTTTGCCAGCATTATTCTAGTTTTAGAGCTACAGTAAGTGGGTTTGGTGAAATTCTGTTAGTGACTGCTTTTTGTAGACAGAGTAATGTGGTCTCTTTTCATACCACTTAAATTCTTGGTGGCCTCGAGGTCTTTTTTAAAATGCCAAAGAAACATGGCTAGGGTGGCATATTGGCTGTGACGCTTTAGTTTTGTAGTTTTGGTTCTTGTCTGTTTGCATAGGGAAACACAATCCAGTGTCCTAAAAATGGGCAGATTTAGCACAACACTTTTACGGTGGTACAGTAAAAGCTCGTTAATTCGAACTCAAAAGAGACCATAAAATTGTTCGATTTAGCAGGTGGGCGCTAGAATAAATGGGCATTGCACCACACTGCGCGGGCAGAACACAAAGAAGCTACCTCTGGACGTGTTATCGCGAATCAGGCGCTACTGCACGCTTGTTGCGCACCACGTGATGGAAGGCCCTTGCCAGCAACCGTGGCACAAAGAAAACCTGCAACGGCATGTGCCGGAGCAGTGGCGTCAGGGGCGCGGTGCCCGCTGCAGAAGCGAAATAAGCTGTCGCAGGCTAGCGTGCGCTAGTTTGGTTTGGATTTGCAACACATTGCAATCACTCTGGGCAGACTTCTGTGAGGACCGATGGAAACCAGGGGATCCCAGTTTGAATTAACCGTTCTGGATACCGTCACGTTCGAATTATTGGGAGTTTTCCCCCATTGAAATACCTATACAGGGCTGTGCCGGGACCAGGGTGTCAGTTTGAATTAACCGAGATTGAATTAATGGGCCTTTACTGTATTAGCAGATACCATTTAAAGTGTGCAAGATATTGGGGCTACCATAACACTGCAAGGATTCTAGCATAGCTATTGTTTCCATGCCCTGGCATTCACCTGGCTGCAGGGAAGGCAGGATAGGCGGCGACACCTGATGAGGTTGTTATAACCCAAGCACAACAAAGCATTAAGGATGTCACGTCGCATCCTATCCTTCCACACTTCCTCATCACGGTAATGGGTCATTTTAGACTTTAAGTTAGTGTTTCAGTTTGAACGCTGAGGTATGTATGTCATTTGTACTCTCTGCCCAGCATCATCTTGCATTTAGTGTAATTGCAGTGTCATGGTGATTACAGCTCAAGACACGATGAATAACACACAAGAAGCTTATCTGGGTCTTTCCTTCTCTTCTGTGTTTTCGTCTTGTTTTGTATGGTAATCAGCATGGATCTTTACCAACTAACCCAGCTCATCACACTTCTAAAGTCTCTTCTGTGACAGCTCCATTATACCTGCAGATCAATCAGGTGTCGCCCGCCAAGCCTAGCCACCCTTGAGGCCAGCATAGTATTAACTTAATGCTGGGTTTCCAAAAACAACGCTGGTTTCGCCACTAGATAGACCACATCGGTTGTTGAAAGGGAAGCGGAACTTCACAGGTCACTTTAACCCTTTAATTAAAGCCCAGCTGAAAATGGGTGGACCAAGTTGCTGATAACTCTTTATTCTCAAGATGATACGTTGTAATGATAGCAGCCACTTGTAGATGGTGCCTTGTGGTCAATCTCTTGGAGTCTTTGCTGCCAAATCATTACTGATTTCCCTTTTAAGCTTTCACACCTGAGTCATTCATAATTGCCTTACCGCTAGAAAATAACACTATCTTTATTTCCACCACAGTTAGTCCAAACTGCAACCCCAAAACACTCTTTAATTTTTGGTTGCTTTTGTCGGCGTCAGCCAATCTTACAGGTTTGTATCTTTGACATCACAGGGAATATGCGGGAAAGTAGCTGGTGAGTCACCACCCTTTCTTCTGTTTTTTGAATTGCGTAGCCTAGCATTAAAATTGGTATGGTTGTTATTCCTATGTGACGCCCTTTTGAATGACGCGAAGTTGTATGCTGTCTTCATGGGCTGTCGGAGTCCCGTTTTGTCCTACCTTAGGAAACACATTGCAGTGCAAAAGCGGGGGTTATCAGGAGGGTTTCCCAAGTTATTCTAGGAAACTCAGGAATGGCCTAGAAAGTTCGGTATTTTACGTTATTAAAGCTTAAGGCCGATTTGTGTTCTGATTCGGTCTCAGTGAAAAAAGTCACGAAATTACACAAGTTGGTTTCCACCACGCCACACTATCTCATGGTGTCCGCATCATCGTCTGCTGTGAAATTTGTGAAATTTGTGTGAAAAGCGATAACTATGACAATTATTCTTGCAGTTTGATTTCTTCAATCTACGCTGTGTTTCCTTAGTTTTCTGACAGGAAGAACAATGATGCACGTTTTTATCGTTGTCACTGTGCAAACCTATTCAAACCCTTGTTGCTCACGTTTCTCATCTGGCCATCTGTACTTTGCAGGCACTTGTTCATGCATTTTTCATGTCTTATTTATAGTAGCCTTAGTAAGTAAGTAAGCAATATGTTGCACTTACTCTATCGCATTTATCATCTTGTCACTTAATTGCAAACGGGCCTCTCCCTAATCACAAGCGTGTCTTTTCCTCACTCAGCAGTTGCATCTTCCCTATAACAGCATGTTTGTAAGAGTGGTATTAAATTCAATCATTTCCATATTAATGTGGTTGTTGATTAGAACTTTTTTTTTGTCTCGCTGTCTCTTGTAGTGGTTACCTAATAGCGAAACACTAATGCTACATATATATTGTACTAAGTGAAGGTATCACATTAGACAGAAAGCAGACTGGTGCTCTTAAAGGGACACTGAAGACAACCACCAAGTTGGTTTCAAACAAAAGTCTGACCTTCCCATAGCCATTTTAGTGTTAACTTGGTGCCGAAAGATGCCCTAATTGCTGAGAAATAGCTAATTGAACAACTCATTTCCATTCGCGTTGAACGACGCAAACAACGTCACGATAAACCGGAAGAAATCGAGGTAGCGGGGATGTATAGCAGCATAGAAGCAGCTGAATACAACACTACTTAGTACCAAGCTGTTTCGTCAGTTTCGCTCAAATCAGTCGTGCTTTTTTGAACTCGCGTGTCCTTTGCTGCTCTGCAGCTTTAAGCAAGAGTTTGTTCATGGGACCCGTGATCAGTGTTGATGCTTTGTTAAAGAAAAGCATAGCATCCTTTTTAGGCCGTGTCAAGGTTGGGATCGAACCAACCGCTCGCCCGCAGCCTCCTCGCGCCAACTCCTATAGTGTTACCAGTGTTACCAGTGTTACCGCTGCCGGCGTGGGTGAGTAGCTCCATCCAGGAGCAGCCAGGGAAGACATTACATACGCCACACATTGCGCACACTTGAAAATACTGGCTTTAGCCAAAATAAGCATTCCTGTGCTTTATTAATGCAGCAAAAAGGCAGCGGGTCATAATAGAAGTGGATATATGCACACAGTACTTTGCAAGGGTCACACAAGTATCTGGCAGAGTATTGCACCAGGTATTGCACCAATACCAAAACCAGTTTGTTGGCGTTTGGGACCACTACGTGATCTATCAGCTGGGCTCCAATCATATTGTTTCTAGCTTTCTTTTTATTTTTGACGTTCAAACATCACGCTACAAAAACTTCCAGTTAGGTTTTTATAAACTTACGGAGTATCGTTAAAATATTTGTCACAATTTTAACCACTACCGGTGTAAGTTGCATGGTATAGCTAGTAGCAGTGATACCAGTCTTCACGTTTTCACTAATTCCAACCTTATTTTAGAAAAGCTACGCATAAGAGTGGCATATACGTATTCTCGGTGAGCTATTCTATTGACCTGTTGAAACTTGTATTTTGCCTTCAATGTCCCTTTAAATGCAAATGAATATTGTTAGCCGAAAAAGACCGAGAATCACATTTCCAGGGAATAAGTTAAAAAGTGTGCCAAAATTGACTCCATGCTTTAGTAATTGGTAGTACAGATGAAGGTGCAAGTTGAAATGAGCAACTGACAGTCGCAGTATTCGAACTTTGGGCGTGCGAAGGTACAAGTTAAACTTGAGTGTTCAGAGGTCGTAAAACTTCATATGTAACGTTAGCTTCTAATAGCAAACATTCAACATTGTAATCTCGAGGATGTGAACAAGTGAGCAAATATCAATTTATTTTATTTAACCAGCTTCCATGAAATGGAATTAGCTCAAATGAATAAATTCTGGGTTTTTGTTTGTTTTGAAAATGTTGCAGCAGCTGCCTGTTATACACACCTACTGAACGGAACAAATTTCATGGTACCGTGTGGGTTTCACCTGATGATATTAAGCTTGATTTCATCTGTGAGAGAGTTTAAAGCAAATACTAAAATAGAAATCGTGGAGTGGGTCTAATGGTAACTTGTAATTTTGTAATTAGGACTTTTGTAAATGTTTTGTGAGCATTACAACAGTACAACACAGAAAGTAGTTTTTTTTTTGTATTTAAGAGGCGGTAATCAGTGATTCTAGCTCGTGTGCAACTAAGTCATAAGAATAGTACTTCAAGTTTTAAAAAATTTTGATTTTCGTCAGGTATTAACAACAAATGCTGGTGAACTAACAATTTAATTTGCACTAATCATTACATTTCAACTTCTTTCAGTGCAACCAGTGTCATTCAAATGTACTTGAAAAACATGCTTCTGTGCTTCAATGTATTTTTGTGAGCCAGCATAATGCGCGCCAGGCTAAAGCTTACCCCAGGATTATAGGTCACAGTTTTCACTGGTTAGTTTTGGTTTTGGCAGCTTGTAGCCGGGACCTAAGCGTGGCACCTGTACTGGGTGACATCCAACACCAGTAGGCACGTGAGTCTGCGAATTTGTGACTGTCTAGCCGAGTAGCCCCCCTGTTTCCATCATGCTCTCTCAACACATTGTAAGAGCGAATCACCCAGTATTTTGCTTTCACCTCCTGGTCTCGGAGCGCCTCATTGCACGGGTCTCAGCTCGAAGAATGTGTTTAGGGCTCTTCTTTCTCCAGGTACTTGGGCAAAAGCACACTGGCAAGCACAAGAGAAGTACAGCATGTCATTGTTACTACCCCAGGAGTGCGTTTTTCCCCTTTAAAGGGAGGAAACAGTCAAATGTCACCACGGCTTTTTTTTTTTTTGTGCATGTGTGTGTGTGTGTGTGTGTGTGTGTGTGTGTGTGTGTGTGTGTGTGTGTGTGTGTGTGTGTGTGTGTGTGAATATATACTGATATTTGAATATAAGGCGGGATATGACTTTGAGACTACGAATTTTGGAAAAAAAACCTCGTCTTGTATTCGAATAAATACAGTACTTGCAAGACTGCTCCTGTTTACTCCATCGCACCTTACCTTAGCAAGCGCAGATGGGTATGGTGGTAAACCGTCAACAGATTCAGGGTCTACATCATACACGCCAACACTTTTCTCACCGACCAACCACAAAAAACTTGCATGGGGTATCTGAAGACAGGGATTCTGGTTGCAAGCTGCCAGTCTATCATGTATTTGCTGTTTACCACGTCATCCTTTTTGTGTTTTGGAATCATTTTGGGCCATTCCGAGCAGCGGAAATAGGGAGCATTTTGTTGATGACAACAAACATCAATGTGGCGAGAGTGTGAAGTTGGGCTTGTTGGTGATGCATTAGCCTACATCAATGTGGCCTTTTCTCGTGCCCCGCGAGGATTTTTTTTGAGCCATCACAGCTGTCACTCTTAGCAGCTAATGACTTCATGATGAGGGGAAGACCTGCATGTTTGTAGCGCGTGTTTAGTTGGCAAGCGCTGATTTAATTTTTAGTGCCTCATACAGCCGTCAGAGACAGTAGTATGAAAAATACACTAGCCACATAGAGGTTACTTCTGCGCGGAGTAAACACCTTTCTCACTGAATCTGGTAGATCTCAACTGTCAATTCTAAGCCAATTTCATCAAAATATAAGGACAGTCTTTTTTTCTGAAGTAAGTGTGGGTCAGCTCATCAGAAAGGGGGTTGCAAGAACGAACCAGCATGCGTTAATGCTTCCTTTTTTCCATTTTTTAACGTCAGGCGGGCTTGTGCGTGAAGCAGTTGCATTATCATTTGCAGTGTACAGCGCTAAAGTGTAATTACAAAGGGTTAATTGTAATGGTGTAAGGCTCCTTGTTTACTTGGTTTACATTTGCTTGACGGGTTCAGCGACCTTTGATAGTGAAGTTTGGTGCAGTGCCGCATTACCCAAACGCACCAAAAACGTGCTTTCTCTTGAGAAATTCCATGCCCTTTTCCTCATTTGCGCGAATAAAAAAATCCAGAGCTGAGCAAAATTCAGCTTGCAGGATTAAATTATTCGCCATGGCAAATGCCTGTCATGTAGGTGGCTGTGGCGCGCGCCCCTTGCCTGCCCGGGTATGACGACGAGGTTGATGGACGGTGTCGCTGCCACGGAAGAGCAACACGCTTCTTTGGGTGTCGTACACTCCGTATAGAAGCCACTTACAAAGCATTGCAGTCCAGTCATAGGCTGCTACACCCGGGGAGCTTTTGCATTGCTATTTAGGTTCAATTTTTAAAGCACTTGTTGTTTTCTCTAAGCTTACTTTTTAAATACCTGTTGGGTTTGGTGGTTCATGTCAACAGCTTGCAGTGCAGACGCACAAAGGACGAAGGAAGAACGGTTCACCACAAGCGCTGTGGTGTACTGTTCTTCCTTTTTCCTTCATGTGTCTGTGCTGTAAATCGTTATTTTTTAACCTCGACTTTTCAACTAACTTTTTAACTGCAGTTCACAATATGTTTGGAGACACTTGTCACATTCAAGTGTTGTTTTTTGTATTTAAGAGCCTGTGTATCAGATAGTCCAAGAGCAATAGTGCCAGGCAAATCAAATCAGCATTTCGTCCTTACGGGTACAAGTCACTGAACGTTTTAGTTTTTGTATGTTATATTGATATTGCGGAACCTTTTATGGTTGCAAAGCTAGCAGAGTAAATGTTCTCTTTCATTCAGTGAGCATTTAGAGAATCCCGTTAGCTTGGCATAACACAAAGGGTGCTGCCATAAGCCTCGACTGTCTCTTGAACGCAGTGAGCAGGAGCCCCCCCCTTTCATGATCAAGCTGCACCTGATAGCTGACAAGGAATCTGGCTGGCTGCTGGTTGTTCGCTCCATGGTGAACGCCATCCCAATGGAAGACCCCCTGGGCCCTGCCGTCATCACCCTGATCCTCGACGACTGTCCCCTGCCAACCAAGGTGGCTTAGGAGCGCTCTCCCCCTCCTTTTCTCTCTCCCCCCGGAACAGGTCATCTGAGGTTATGCGTACCGGCTGACCTGAATCGCCGTTTCTGTAAAAGAAAACCTGAGGTGGCAATTACTTGTCACAAAGTGATTGCAGTAACACATGTATGACCACCTCTTAAATGTAAAATTCAAAGTATTGTTCATAGCTGCCTTGTTCTGAATAAGAGAGCTGTTATCTTCAGCCCCCAGTAGTAGCAAGCTGGAGTGTGCCCCGTACTGATGCCTTTGCACCGCAAGAGGCAATGCTGCTCCTTGCCATGACATGCAGAAAATAATGTTGCAACTCTCAGACATGCTCCAATTCAGTACCTTCTTTTCTTGTGGGTGAAGGTACATGTCCTTTTCACCAACCTTTTGAGCTCTGCAGAAATAATGTAGCGTTCTGCTCATGCTGTCATAGTAGCCTAAGCTCTCAACTACTAGTACGATTTTTTACTCGCACGGCTGATTTTTTATCACAATCTTTTTTCCATCTGTGTTTATATGTGTTGAACGTCTGTGGCATTGTTATCTTATGGATTCATTTTCTTTTTTGAAGGAATCCGTGGGGAAGTTGTCGCAGATGTTTCAACTGTCCAAAGAGCTGTCTATTAGTGGCAGGAGCAACCCAACGTTTCATCGGAACATTTGTGTCGTGCTTGGATGCATAGCCGAGAAACTTGCAGGTGAGGCCTGTTCCGTTGGTGCCAGCTTTTTGTGGTGACATTAATTCTGTGGGTTATTACTTTTGGTTGCCGTGGTGCCATGAGATTTATTGCTTCTTAGTGGGGAGAATTATAACACTGGGTGTTATTCAGCATAGGCAGAGATGAAACAAATATAAACTGCTCTTATGCTGCGACAAGTGGTATGTGTGTGGTGTGTATTGTTTGCTAGCTTCAAGCAGGGGCTCAGTGGTTAAGGCAGTGTGCTGCTGAGCCTAAGAAAGCAGGTTCGATTCCCGACCATGGTGGCCACTTTTCTGTTGGAGGCGAAAAGCAATAACACCCGTGTGTTCGGGATTTCGGTGCATATTAATGATCCCCAGGAGGTCAAAATTAATCCAGAGCCCTCCAGTTCTGCGCGCCTCGTAACCTGTGTAGGTTCGGCGCGTTAAGCCCCATAATCAATCAATTCAAGGTTTCATACTCCATGCCGTATTGCATGCTTGCCACAAGACACAGGTCTCGATAAGTGTACTTCTTAACTTGCTTCCTTCCACTTTGTTTTTGTTTGCTTTTTTTTTTTTACTTTTGTTTCTATCAAGCTTAACCCATTGCAATGTATGCACCCTCCTCCCCTATGTAAAGCCCTTAGGTTCTTACGATTTATTAAGAATCAAAGAAGAATCAAAGTCTTTATTTTTCCTTTTTGACAAAGGAGGGGGCAGCCGCAAGAAGCCGCTGGTTGAGGCGGTTTTAAACAAATTGAAAAAGCACTCGCGAGATATCATGTGCATCACATTGCACCCTCTCAGTCGTAAAGTGCACACATAATGAAACACAAATCACTCAGAAAAAAAGGAATCATCTTGTGACATACATCAGCACTTACCAAGATCAATATACACACACTTATACATAACTTAATTTGTTTCTATACAGGTTTATAAAATAATTTAAATAGTCATGATGGCCTCCAAGATCCGCAATAACATGCGAAAGTCAAATATAGAAAGAAATAAAAACAACATATCTACTGTTACGGTAACAGTGCAAATTCACATACAGTAGTATTCTACGAAGTATAGCATAGGTTATTTTCTACTATGAATTTTTTTATTTCTTCCTTAAAAACACCGGGAGCACAAGAGAAAATAATTATTCCTGACGTTTTATTAATTATGCTGACGCTCTGAAACAAGAAGGTTTGCCTGCCAAAGTTCATCCTCACTTTGGGTGCATGCCTTATTACGTCCCGGAGCGAGTACTGCATAGATAATGCAGGGTCTGTTGCCAAGGCCAACTTGTCATTGTACAGAATTTGTAGTAGTTTTAGGAATCAAAATCAAGCAAAAATGGTAGTGTAGCCTTTCAATGTATATCTTGAATCCGTATTAATTAAGGAAGTCTTTGTTAGTGAGATTTTGCAATTGTGTTCTCTTTTTTAAACAGGACCAAGCAGTGTCGCACTGCTGACAGAGGACACAATCGAGTACCTCATTGCAAACTTGGTAAGCAATAAAGTTCAGCACTTGGGATGAGTTTCTGGTGTGGATGGCATGATTTTGATAAGGCGCGAAAGAAGAAAACGGTGGGTCCAAAAACAAAGCAAAGTGTGGCTGTTAAGGAAAATACGCATGTACAAAAATAGTGATTAACGCTAGCTTGACCTTCGCCACGGCGATGTGCTGTGCCTCGACTGTATTCTGTGCCCATGGAAACTAGTGATCTCATCAGCAACTTAGAGGGGCTGTCATACTAGATGCTGTTATAAAGAACTGCAAACACGGCAAGCTGGCATTTGTTGTACCAAATACATGGCAGGTGTAATTTTTGACAACGTAAAAATAGTGTCACCTAATAGTACACATAAAAAGAGTGCGAAATGCAAAATACTATGTTTCAAACATGAACGCGCGCAACACAAATGGCTCACGACATTGGCGTTTTCGGAACCGAAACAATAGAAAAGGCAGCCATTACCTGCAGCCGGACGTGACGTACGTGATGGAATGGAAGCAGTCGCGATAGAACCGGTGGCAGCTCTGAGCCGCCTTCAAATGCGCGTGGTAGCGTTGCGTTTCACACTGTTATCAGACTATCTCCCTCTAACGTTTGCCCAGGATAATGGAGTTAGGCGCAATTCCAACATTGTGTTGCTATCAATCGAAATGAAGTAGGCCGCACGAAAGGTATTTTTCCATTAGAATAACTGCCGTTGTAGCAATATCCTTGGCATTGCGATTAAAAAAGCAGGTCCTGATTTACAAAGCTAGTTGCTCGTACGATACCGAAAAACAGCTTTGATTAGCCGGCGCCTCGCCTATCCCATCGCTCTCTTTAAAGGGAATAAACCGCATGCGGGCAGAGATCAATCACTATATTTACTATACATCACGTGCAAACAGCTTTGTGAATATCAGCCCACTATTTTACTCCTTGCTGCTCATCGAGAATCAAAATATAGGAGGGATCTGAAACTATAAGCCAGATTCCACAGCTAAATGATGCACTAAAACACGAAAAAAGTTACCTATCTGCCACTGTTTTCTACTTTCACCATAGACATGTGCTGTTGAAAACATTTTCCTTTCAAGTAAAATAAATCTAGCGCTCTACAAGAGTAAATTGGGAACCGAAAAAAAAATCAAGTTTGTTTAGGAGAGGAGCAGTTTCGTTAGCATTCGCACTTCGTGAAGACGACGGCTGATATTTGTGTGGGTGTATTTGTTAGCATGAGCAAGGCTGATTTTCATTCACTTAGTGAGTGAGGCAAAAGTCGCATAAATGCCTATACCTGCGTGTACAACAACATTAGTTAGGTGGCAAAATTTTGGACAAGTCTAAGGGATGGAGGCGGCGTTGTCCCTGCCCAAATATTGCAAATATTGGATGCTGAAGTGCAAGTGGTCAAGAAGTTATAAAAGATCCTTTTTTTTGTGTGTGTGATAGATGCAGTAGTAATGATGAATGTATGTTAAGTGTACGTGTCGCACTATTTTTTTTAGAAGAATCATTATTTTCAAGTAAAAAAAGTTTTACTAGCTCCAGAACGTTCGCAAGTGCATGAATAGTTTGTAGGCTTCTAATTTCTTTTATTGCACTGAAAAAAAGGAGGATATTGCTACATGTGTGGTTAGTTTTAAACATGTGATGGCAACGGCGATACGGCAAGTGGTGTAGCAGAGAAACCCCAGGTGAACGCGTCCCTGCGCCCGGCGGAGCGTCGTGCAAGTTGCTGGAGAACCGCGAGCTTCATGGGACAGGTTCCCCAACCTCCGTCACAGGCCACTCAGAACTTGTTTCGGTGATTCTTCGTTAGGTGCAAACGTCGTCTGCACGGAGCTACTTTTAACCACGATACCTATAGTTCATATCAGAAACTGCATGCAGCACTGCGGAGGCTACATTGTTGTCAGTAGCCTCCGCGAAGGCAAGCGAAAATAGGCGCCGGGGCCTTGCAGTTCCACCTACCGAGAGGGGAGACTGAAAGGTCCTTTCGAAACCCCTTCACGGTGAATTAGGCGCCCATCAGTGGGCCCTCTATTGACAACAATGTAGCCTCCACAGTGCTGCATGCAGCTTGTGGTATGAACTATAGTGTGTTCTGTGCTTACAAAGCTTATGATTTCGCCATGGTGATTTTAAGAGCATGAGACTACTTATTTGGATCAAATTTAGACAAAGAAAAATTTCAGTGCAGTTGGCTTTTGACCATAACTGGTACTATATCACTGCCGCAGGGTGCCACTAATTACAAGAAATGAAAGTGCAAAGAGCTATGCAAAAATGGGCTCCAGCACTCACTGACACCTGGTAAAGCATAAAATACATACCAAACAAAGAAAACAAAAAGGCATTAAAAAAACAAAGCTTAATCAAGCTGTACAGAGTTACCAGTTTGAGCTTGCTGGCAGGGTCCCTTACCTCAAAGATATGCAACCTCTCTGTCCAGAAAGATGAATGATGATGGCCCACTGAAGCATGATGCTCTCGTGTATGTGTGTGCGTGCGTGTGTGCACGCACACACTTTTTTCTTGATTTGCGAATCAAGAGAAGGTGGGTGGGTGGCCTAATTTTCTGAGGTTTCTTTTTTTTTGCGTTGGTCAGTATACAATTAAGAATTGTATCCTGATTGAAATTGTGAACATGCTCGTTTATTTTACAATGCACTTCTTCCAGTCTAATTTGCATGCTCTCAAAAATATATATATATTTTTTTTTTGCTCAGGATGTGCTTAATATTCCACTGGATAAATTGTCAGCCATTCAGCGCTTCACTTTTTCCATCTTTCTTTTCCTTTTTTTTCCATGCTGTTTTTTACGTAAAAGGAAGCTATTTCGAGTAAAAATTGGTGTTTATGTGTGCAGGCACAATTTATAACCGTGCTCACAGTTTGCAGAAGGCAGCCGTGCGGACTTGCGAATGTGTGATCACGATGGACCTCTCCCGTACCCACGTCACCCGGCGGCCGTGACGTCACGGCGAGAGGGTGGTTGGCAAAGCATGCAGACCTGCGCGCGGCGCATATGCAGTGAGGCTACATTAGACGTGGCAAAAATGGAATTTTTGTTCATGTGTTGGCTTTTCTGATGCCAGTGGGCAGCTATGCTCTCGGCTACGCAAATTGTGCGAGCAAAATCTATGGCATCAGACTCTTTCGCGTCCCCAAAGAGGTAAATTCGGCGGGTATTGTGGATGCGCGCAATGCGCTGAAGTGGCTGGCAGCCAAAGTAGAGACATGGTCTGCTCTTACTCATAGCAACATTTCCCATTCTCGAACTTCTGCTGTTCTTCAAAGCGCCGTCGTCTACATTGGCAGTCCACGCTGATTAGTGCCAAGAAACAATGCTGTTTGTCAACCATCTGCTATCACGCAGCACCAGCAGAAATTTGGTCCAATGAAATAGGGGAAAGGGGGGGGGGGGGGGGGGGGAATTTTCTTGCTGCTAAATATTGTCTTGTTTTGACGAGGTCGAGTACTGTATTAAAAAGACAATGAATTGCTAATCTGCTCAGGCGACGCGAAATAAATGTTTCGAAGAGCGATCCACGATAGCCCTATGCCTGCCGCCAGATCGACCACGACAAGTTTGGTCGTGTGGAAGGATTTGTTCAAGAACGAAATTTATTGCTTGTAAGTGCAATAAATTTTTACCCTGATCAATTATATTATGCCTTAAGGATGCGGCTAAACAGATACTTGCCATGCTCGCGTGTAGCATTGTGCCTTCACCGTGAAATGGGCCGCTCACGCGTCTCGAAAAACTAAAAAAATCAGTTTGCCCCAAGCGAACGGACTCAGTGAATGTAATTTTTTGTTGCGGTCTCCCGACGCTGACGTATGCAGCGGGCGTACAAGTCCACTAACTTTATATATCATGAAATAATGACTACCGCTAATTATTTCAGTGCCACTGTCGCAAGCTATATGCGCTAACCATATATGGCTGCTATGTGTACTCTCACAATGACAATGAACCATTTCGCGATTTCACTGGGGAAACAGCTAACAAAACAATCGGTCACTTACGTAGAGCAAGACATGATCGATATTTGTATTGGAATAATTTTTGGCTTTTGCTCTTGTTACGTTGTTACGTTTGTTACTTTGTTACATTGCTGCTTATTTTACTTTTTAATCCTTTCCCCCTCGACATGAAATCGTGCGTACGCCACTGTCGTCGGGCGATGCAAAGAGGCCAAGAACGGAGCGTATACGCTGCCTGAGGCACTGTGCTCAGCTTTAAGCGGACCTCGAAAAAAACAGTAAATGAGCTTTCCTTGGTATGTAGCAGAACACAAAGCATCTTAAAAAAACCATTTTTGGAATGCGTCGCGACAGCACCAACCTCCAGAATGGCTCGTTTAGGCTGTTCTGTCGCGCACTGATCAATTGACCGTACTGTACACAAGAAAGTGTTGCGGAGGTTGTAGGTGCAGAAAACTACATGGAGGGGCGACGGCCGCACCTAGTATAGCTAGCCCCACCCCCCTTCCCCCCCCCTCTACCCCTGTACTGTATGCGGCAAGCAAAGGGCCAAACCAATGGCACATCGTTTCTTTCGAGCGCTGCGCGGCCAGGCCGGGCTGTCAGCGCAAGTGCGTTCTGCCAACCACCGCTGCATTTCGCGGCCGCCAGCAGGCGCCACCAGTCGCGCGCGTGCGCTTCGTGACGTCACGGTGTTTACATACAGGGAGAGGTCCATTGGCATCACAAAATTGCAGAGGAGAATGTTGCAGTGGAAACAGTGCCTTTGCGTGCACTTCTCTCAAGAAATGTGTATAAATTAACCACAAAAATTCCTTGCATGGGCTGCGCACTGTAAACTTTACCCCTGATAAAGGGATTGGAAAGTGCTTTCTCTCCAGTTTCCCCGGCATGTGCATCTAGTGGAGAGCCAGGAATGGCTCTCTCCAGTAGCGACCCCCCACAGCACTGAAACTTCTCTTTGTTCAGAGCTGGCATGTGGGCTGCATGAGAGCCTTTCAGCAGGCCACATGTTTGTGCAGGGCTTTCTGCTTGCACACATGCCTTTTGTTGCCCTACAGTAAACGTCGTTTCTGGCTTGGAAATTAAATACGTCATTAACTTTTTTTTTCTTTTTTGCTCATGCAGGATCCTGTCACATGCAACACGTTGGTGATTCTATTCTCACTAATTGCCTTGGAAAAATTTGCTCAAACAAGTAAGGAATGTGTGTCTGTGCTTCCAGTTGTTTTTTTGTGTGCATTTCACCGAGAGGGACTTCAAAGTGAATACAAACAGCCCTATTTATATAAAGAGTGCTTCGTCCTTGCTGCAAACCTATCTTACGGGATAGGCCTTTTCCCGCAATCAGGTTTATTTTCCTTGCAGTTGTTCCAATTTTGCATGACTGATTAACTCTCTCATTTGCTTTTGCTGACACTTTGCTAGAGTTTTTTTAATTGAGAAGCAAGAGGGAAGTATGGTTGCCTCGTTGTTACTTGTGCTCTGCGGAAGTTTAGGACATCTTCCGAAGGGAAAAGTGCTTTTCCTTTCTGCCCCCCCTACTGCATTCAAATCTGTCGCTGCTTGTACTAGCAGAATGTTCATCTTACTCAAATTGCATACATTTTCATGTTTTAGTTTGAGAGGTCAGGGGGCAAAAAGGAAATCATTTTACCATCAGAAGGTTGCTCCATTTGTCTTGTTGTCCCAAAATGTTTTGTTGCTTTGCCTTGCCCAATGCACAATGCCATAGGCACCACAGAACTGAAGCTATCACATATCAGTTCACTAGAGAAAAAAAAAATTGATATATATATATATACAGTTGAACCCCTTTATAAGAGACACGTACCGGGGAGCAGTTTCTGTCTCTTATATAAGATGTCTCTTATAAGCAGGGTGCCATGTTTTTACCAACTGATCATCCCATAGTTCAATGTGGGCACCGTATGACTAAAATAAGCTCAAAAGAACGCTACAGCATGTTGAAAAAGATTCATTCTAATTAATGTTTGGCCCAAGCATTTATGAAACTTTGTTTGCTTCATGACTGTATTTACACTGTTTTTTACAACCAATTCTACAAGCTTTTTTTCCTTTCCTTGTTTGTGGAAGATGAATTGTAGATGTTGAGTTCACAAGCCTGATCAATAGCCAGAGCGCACAGCTTCTTCCGCTGTGTGCTCAGGCTATTCATTACGCTTGCAGGACTCAACATCTGCAGTGCTTCTTGATTGGGAGCTACGCGAGTGGGAGAGCTTGCATGTGCGATCGCGCTCCATTCAATGGACGGCAGTAAGCTTCAACCACTTCTGTAAGTTGCATTTTCATTGGCAGGGCTTCTCATTGTCATTTCATAGCTGACTGAACCACTTTGTGTTTGCTGAAGTTATAATAAATAGCGACTGCAGGTGTCTGTCGTCCACCTGTGCTTCCAGGATGGAAGCAACTGCAATTAGTGACTGGTGGCACTGCGTCTGAAGTTAAAATGTCTGTTACAAGCGAGATTATTGATTAAACTTCAAGGATGACTTGTCCCTTATAACCAATCTTCTACATCTGATGTCTGTTATAAAAGAGGTCGATTTAATGGGAGAGATAGGGCAGCCAACCATGTGGGTGAATAGTGTCTCTTATACCCATTTGTCTCTTACATCAGTGTCTCTTATAACGAGGTTCAACTGTGTATATATATATATATATATATATATATATATATATATATATATATATATATATATATATATATTATGGTGTGAACTTGTATGTGGCAGCTCTGGTTATTGGAGCAAGAAGCCTAGCTTGACATTGTTAGGTGTAACAA
The DNA here is from genome assembly GCF_048455015.1 of Haemaphysalis longicornis. NCBI lineage: Eukaryota > Metazoa > Arthropoda > Arachnida > Ixodida > Ixodidae > Haemaphysalis > Haemaphysalis longicornis. The sequence goes on from NW_027526203.1 coordinate 397,180,756, forward strand.
AAAGCCATGGGCCATGTTGGTTCAGCAGCAGCCTAACTTGGTACCCTACTTTAATTCTTAAAAGTTTGTTTTAGGTAGAAGCATGTGGTGAAAAAATGCAAGGAAATCTAATCTTGCTCTGTAAACACTGTTTCAGCCTTAACGATTATTGAAAATGTAAAAACGCTGCTTTTATTTTTCTGAAAACGTGGTTCCGAGTGATGTGATGCTAAGCCAGTTCACTAAACTGCACCAAAAAGCGCAATGTGCTACATCCTAACTTGCGCCAAACCTGCACCAAGCCTTGCTTTCTGTAGCTTGTAGAAACATGGCCAACCCCTAAAGCGCGTGATGCAGAATCGTCCATTTTTCTGTTGTTGTTGTTATCTTTTTGTATATCAGGTCCCCCTTGTTTAGGTCCTAACTGCGAAGCTGCTTCTGCGCAATGTACCTCTCACCCCCCTGGTTGTTTCTGATCAGATAACAGCTAATTGCTTTGCAGCCATGGTGGGGGAGTGCAAAAATAAACAATGAAAACTAGTGTTCTGCACATAATATACATTTTTTTTATGTTACTTGGTGTTGCTGGGTAGCCACATTGTAAGTTGCAACAGCATGCCAGCCCAGCTGGACACTGTTTTTGTGGTGGCTGGCAAGCTTAGTTACACAACGAAGCTAGGTGTACCTGAACTTTGAGGCTTGCTGTAGTGTAGGGATCCAGATTAATTTCGACCACATGGGGATCTTTAACATGCCCTGCTATCTCAACACAGTTTTTTCCCCATCATCAGAAAAATGGCCGTTGCGGCCAGAATCAAACTTGCATTCATGGGCTCATCAGCACATTGCCTTAACGCTTTCGTGACTGCGGAAAAATCGGTCGTTTTTGGGTAGTCCAAGAAGTTTTCTTCTTTTTTTTTTTTTTTACTTGCCACAGAAAATGATGGATGCAGTTATGAAATGATAGAGGAAGAATGGGGCTTTCCAACAGTAATAATTTAAAACAACTGATTTATTACGAATTTTATCAACAAATTGTGAAAACAAAAAAAGGAAACAAAAAGAAAAAAATTGTGATAACCTCAATGCTACTTTGCACACGGTAGACATAAAAACAATTTGAAATATGCGCTTTGAACGTAAAAGGCTTATAGAATAATGCTGCAAATATGATTAGCACAAGTACAAAAGTTATTTACATACAAATATAAATGTAAACACGAACAGCCGCGTGCTTCTCCGGAGCGCTCTGCCAAGGTCAACTCTGGGCCATCTTCGGGGAGAAAACTCGACTCTCCGTGCGCGCGGCGCCACAGTAAAGTAAGCACCCTGTAAATAAAGTAAGCACCCTGCAGGTTAGAGCTCTAGCCTTTCGAACAATGCTGCATCTGTTTACAACTCACACCTGCTATAGAGAGCGACTGGAGAAGAAAGCGAAACTCTCTGGCGCATACCTGGCGATTTCTCCAGGGCGGCTTGACGCACTTTCGCTGTCCGTACTAAAGGTCTGACGAATCGAAGTCGTCTTCCGTGTCTATGCTGCTGCCAGGGGTGGAACACCTGCGCCATTTGCGATATTGAGCGCCAAACTTGTTTACCTGCGCCGAACCGCCCCTGTGGCACCAAACTCATTTATCAGCGCCGTCCTGCGCCTCAGCGCCAGAATTGAGCTGCGAGATATGACAGCTATGAAGCCCCATGCCCAAAAACATGGCTGAAACATCGTGTTTTCAGTTTCATCAAGGCGGTTTTGGTTTCGGTTTCATCAAAGCTATGAGTGGCAATGGAAGTTCGCTTTGGCTTAGGCTGGCCACTGCGCTACAATCAAGGAACAGTGACCAAAAGCAATATGTTTTTGTGTCTCATCGCAAATAGGTAGCATGATATTAACATGAAAGGTTGTAATTTATTGGAGGTGAACATCAATTTAGTCTCCCATATTTGGCGATCCTAGCTTTGCTGCCCGCAACTTTCCGTAGCTGCATTTATTGAACTAGGGCAAAGGATCTTCGACGCCTTGCCCTAGCTGGTTAATTCGGTGGTAATTGTTCATTTTCACCTGTGAACTTAGGGGTTAGCTTTGCTTAGTGGAGGATGGTCCAAGATTAGTCATGCCTTCTAATACGCTCTAGTTGCGTAGTCCACGGAGTAAGTTCATTGACTCTCGCGATCCCGAGACGAGCGATGGGAAAGCCATGTTGATGTCTGCATGCACTGAAACAGCTGTTCAGTAGAAAAAAATGCAAGCAAACACTTTGTTTTTCGAAATTTTGCGGTAGTACGTTTAAACCGGGCATGAAGCAAGGCCTGTTATCTGATCCCTTTCGACTCTGCGCGTGGGCCTTCCAACGGTGATAGCATGGCGCGCTCGCTGGGGCCAAAGGGAGATACGCCTCATGTTGGAAACCTCCAGATATAGTTCAGGAACTGCGTTCCTGGTTCAGAGTAGGCTATAGTGCATGGTGGAAGCCTGATATAGTAGATAGATAAATCATAATTAGCAGGTGCTGGCACAGTGACCTGTAGGGAGGTTAGGGATGCACCATAAGGCTGCGAAATGGTATTATATCTGTTTAGAATGGCATTTCTGGCTGCTGCAAACCTGCTTCCAAAGGCGTTTCTGGCTGCTCCAATCCTGCTACAAAAGGCACTTTTGCCTGCTCCCAGGACTGCTCCCAAACCTATCTACCCTGTTTAAACCCTGTGCTGCCATCATGCACAGATTCAAGCTGAGATATATATGCGCAGATTTAAGCTAAGATACATTGGAATCCGTCGAAATTCGCCGTTCGCGCAAAGCATCGGCGAGCGGCGGCGACGCCATAACTGAAACCACATGAGCTTGTCTCCCCGCCAGCGAAGGACATTTAAAAATCTCCCCCACGGCGGAAAAACGAAACTCAAAAGCGAAACTGATAAAATACTTCCTCCTTTACCATTTGGATGGTGGTAGCGGTCCAGAAGCGCTCGGGAAAGCGCCAAAACTTGAATTTGTATTCATCGATGGCATACCTACTATCGATGGGAACAGGCGCGGTCACGAAAGTGTTAAGCCACTGGGACACCACACCAGGTGCCATGAAAACCTTGAATTTTTGTTACCCTCACGTACAGACGGACCCCTCTGCTTTCATTCTGGAAAGTGCAGCCTTAAGCGGCATTTGGAAAAACTGCCAGGTTGTTAGGTTAAAGATGGCTACTGTCTCCTTGTACCCATTCCACAGCTTATTCTAGGCACTTTAGTTGAGCTACGCGCTCTCCAGGGGACATGGTTGCGAAAGCCCTTTGTGGAAGGCCGTCTAAAAAAGAATTCTGTCGTGTATAAACCCATTGCGGTAACATGGGGGCAAAGGCCTTTTGCCACTGCGCCTAAGTCTGCTAATTTGATACTGGGCTGCAGTGGCCACTGCAGAGAAACGAAATATGCTTGTATGCAGGGTATTAGGTGTGTGCTGAAAAAAACTCCCGGTCAACGGAATTGGAGGCCTCCACTGTGGTGTGTGTGTGTCAGAGCTGTTGCTTTAGCGCTATGTTAAGCTAAAATTTTAATTTACAATCCTTTGACTGTCTGTAACACCAATGGAATGCAGGCGAGAACAAAGTGACACTGGAAAGGCGCCTATCAGGCCTACGGGAGAATCCGCTGGCGAAAATGGAGCCCTGGGTCACCAGTGAGGATTTCGTGGAGCGTCAGGTTGGCTTTTGTGCCCAATGGTGCTTAGACAACCTCTGTGAGTATTGTGTAAAGCACACTTTTGGGAAACGTGATGGGAAACGTGCATGGTAATTGGCACAATCAGAATGAACCGGCAAGCTGCCATAACAGATGAAGTAATGGTGTTTTTCAGATTGCTTTATTCACGCAAAAGAATAAAACAATAGCATTCATGTGAAAGAATAACCCTGCAGTAGAAAATTGCTGGCATGTGTCTTCATCACGCATTTTTTTATTTTAATAAGCAAATCAGATTTCACCTCTCAGCTCGACACGCCGCATGGACCAGATTAATTCATAGCCCTCCACTGGACACACTTTAATTGGACAGGTGTAGCATCGATGTGTTAAGCCTCTATTTTAACTTTGAACTTGGACTCCTTTGGAAATCTGTAAGAACTGTTGGGTTGCAACCCAGGGCAACAGGGTACAAGCCACAAGGATGGTGGTTTCCAGTAATTTCTCCCAGCCATTGCAGCCCGGCAGGTTTTGTGTGCATGCATCGGATTATTTGGTGGGCAGTAAACAATTTCACGCACAACTACTGATTAGCTGTTTTGGGCTGATGGGGTCTGTAAACTTCTGTGTTTCACTATGCGCATTTGCTCTAGGTTTTATATTAGCTTTAGGAGTAGAACCAGTGTCTTACGTTTTGCTTTTTTTATATATAAAAAATGAATCAGCTGGTAGGTTGCAGGGCTATTATCGGGTAAAGATTATGATTCTGTCGAGGCTTGCTTACAGGACAACATTTGGTTCTTTTTAATCATTCTGAATTAATCTGGGTAGCAGGCTCAGAGTTTATGGCTGGCGTACTGATAGGCACATCAAGTGCCACTGCATTTATTGGCAACAAGAACAGAAGCACTGCCACAGCTGTGATATGCCCAAGCTGGAAGTGGCTGTAGCATCAGTAACTACCAGTAGATTATGCCTGACATTGGGTGTGGTGTGTACAGCAGAATCTCATTCAACCATTCTTTCTGTTCTTGCCTTTTCTTGAATCAAGGCGGAAATTTGGGCGAGTCGGAATACGTTCATCTTTCACAGCGTCAAAAACACACGGGACACAAGTAAGAAATAGACACCACAACCGCTGAGGTGTCTATTTCTTACTTGTGTCCCGTGTGTTTTTGACGCTGTGAAATATGAAAAAATTGCTTTTTCTATTCGGTTACATTTTTAATGCTCGCAACCCGTACGTGTTCACATTATACGTTTTATTTCGCAGGTCCCTGAAAAAAAAAAAAACATATGAGGGTCATACTGTATATTATTTCTGTATACCCTTTCATTGGGTTTTGTCCTAATAATGTGCTTTTTTTTTTGTCGTTCTCTTTCTACTACCATGGTCATCCCAGTCATTCTAGAGGTGAGTTTTCTGCTAAGTGCAGTAAATATACTGTCATGGTTTGTCTGTTAGCTGTGTAAGGGTGCATATGTGCGTGAAATAGTTTTCTTTAACAATTTTTCTTTCTTGAGTGCTGCTGTATTACAAACATGTTATCCGTGTTATCTTTTTAAATGGGCTTGTCCTTGCTTGTTTTCGGTCGTTCTCAAACATGGGCTCACAATCTCTTTTGGGTCTCTAGAATCCTCATCCTTCGGTTAAGTACTTTCTGTCCCACTTCAATTTTATATATATATATATATATATATATATATCAGTGTGTTGAACCGAAAAAATACCGGTTCGGTTACGGTTCTGGTTCAGGCGAAATCATTTCATTCCGGTTCAGTTCTGGTTCAACAAAATCACGTACCGAACCAGTTCGCGAACCGGTTTGGGAGCTTGAACCGGTTCGCGAACCGTTTCGGTGACGGTGAATTGAATTATCACTGAAATTGGAAAAAAAACATTTCGTAGTTTGAAACGACAGTCAAATCAAAATACAAACAAAAATTCAAAATGCTGCTGTTCCCCAAGGGCAGTGGCGCAATTGCAAAGAAAATTTAAACAATTTCGAGATTTTAGAAAAACAGATGAAGTGGCGACGATTTACCACCCACTTTCTCGCCCAGACTTTATGTTGTCCTAGCGACTATTCATAAAGCCACCGCCAAGAGATATGACAGTTTCTGCCCTTTCCTTTTTTGTTGAAATCGCAATCGTCGCTATGGAATCACCCATCACATTAACCTCGAAGCCTTAAATTCAGGCCTGCGTGCTGGCGCGTTCAAATACCAGCGATTAATACCAATGGCGCACATTTTTTTATATTTGTAACAAAATAGAGAAATCCTACAACAGGCACATAAATACTACCAATGAATTTGATTATTTGTTCACCCTGAATAATTTGTTAGCTTTCACCTTATCGAATCTGTTAGCCACATTTTTGTTAAAAGTAAGCTTTAGTTAACGCTCAGTCACTGCATTATTGCTCTGACCACTGCAATTCCTTTTGCGAAAGCTATACCGGATGTGTGCATTACAATCAGTATGTCATCGCACCGCCTGACCCCTGGCCATCGTTCTGTGTGCTACATTGCAGAATCTTATAACATATTATGCTGTTACCAAAAGGAAAGGGAAATTTGACGCGCGGAGCATGAGATGGGGCTTTTTTGGGTAGACGCTCTTTAATTCGTCCACAGCAGTACTCCCCTCCGGAACGAGTGCAGTAGAAGTAATGTAGCGAGTTGGGCAGTCAGTACAAGTGCACCTTAGAAAAAAAGCAGATCTGAACGAGACAAAACTGCAGAACAAGCAGAAAAGATGATCTCTGGGCGAATGGGACAGTGTGAGGTACTGGCCTGCCTTTCTGCACGTGTCATCTGCTTTATTACTGTTTCTGCTTCCAAGACAAGGTCGAGGGCTGCAGTTTTTTGCAAAGGTATAAGTGTGCACCTTAACAGTTTTCACTGACATATCTGTTATTTATATCTGTAAAAAACGGAACTTGTCCACTGTACCGTCCTCAAAAACTGGCCACGGAACTCACTTCCTTCGCATTGATGACAGGTTTGGTTGTGAAAGGCAGGGCAAAGTAAAGTATAGAGCAATAACCACGTTTTGGTGCTTTTTTTTACTTATTCGGTTTTACTTAGTTTTTGCGTAATATTTTAAAACAACGTGATTCGCCTTTTTTGTTGTTGCTTTCCGTGTAAACACATTTAAAAAAACAACTGGCGCATTGATGCCCCGTGCTATATCTCTGCTCCGAGGCGCAGTTTATGTTGCAGGCCGGCAGACTTATTTTAACCAGCTGGTGATATTAAACGCGGATCAAAATCTCGATGCATGGACGTTCTCGATTTCCATCTACTTCAGAAAAACGGTCGTGGGGAAGAGAGATCGAGGCCTCTTGTGGTCAGCAGCAAACGGCTTAGCCACTGAGCAGCTCCTGCGGTCACACTTGTCAAGTATAAACAATTTGCAGGCGTCGGACCTTTTAAACAAATTATGAAATGCAAAAAGTTTGCACACATCGGGTGTTGGCTTTCGCTGTTGCGCAGTGGAGCACTCCTGCAGCCTGATTGCTCCAATAAAGTCGCAGCTCATTTATGCGACAAAACTTGATTTTTTACATAAATTTGTGTCGCCTGTGAATGGAAAGTGGGCTTCCTCGTCATGCACCACTGCTACAAAAAAAGGGTATGCCGCCCTTACTGAATCAGCGTTTAGCTTTTATCAGGGCACCGATTTTGTTATCAGGGCACCAGAGACTCTGAAGACTATTTTCAATTGTCGGATCTGCTTGCAAAATATGCACTTCAAATTTGCTGTGAAAGCAAACGCCAGTATTCGCACATGCTTTCTTGGTGCCCCTGACTTTTTGAATAGACATGCCACGGGCCTGTCTTGTGAGTGAAGTGGGAAAGCATGAAAGGGTGTTTTGCACTCATTAATTTCAGCTTTTTACAACTGCATTTCTCCCAGTCGTGTTGATGGAATAGCAATAAAATGGCGCAAAGTGCAAGTTGGTTTAAAGGGGAGCGCTTGCACCAGAATTCAGTGGCCAAAAATTCTATGGTTTACTTTGGGAATATCTGGGGATGCAACAATTGTTTGATATCAAGGTGACCAAAACTAAGTTTGTATTAGTTCAAGGTTTAATTTGCCATGGCCTAAGAATACTCCAGGAGCACAGACCGTGCGAAGTCAGCGTCACGCTAATGTCAACCCAGCAGCAGTTGGCCGTGACATCAGAGCTTGCTGCAAATAAAACGAAGTGGTTTTCCCTCAAGCCCCTCATGGCGGGCAGCTTCACGAAGCAGGTGAAACAAATGAGCTAAGAATGACAACACAGAATCAGAGTCCTGTTTAGGTGCATCTTTTGTCCCCTTCACCCTAGTGGACAGCTTTCTGTGGAGGGTGTTGAGCTGGGGGATGAGCTAGGCGGTCCAGAGAGAGACCCCCCTGGGTACTTGTGAAGGCAGCTTTCTAGCTGGTTTCGAAAGTGGTTGCTGTGGTTTTTGTTTGAGCAGAGTGGTGTGTCTCTTCGCAGGGACGTCGTTACACGTACGAGGTCACTGACCGAACCAACATCAATGCCATGCTCAACAGCAACGATGTCAGCGAGTACCTTAAGATCTCTTCAAATGGTCTCGTGGTGAGGCAGCAACAACTCAACACCTGCATTTTGGATTTTCTTTAATGTAAAAAGGGTCTATGGGGCAGAAATATGCGGTAATCAGTGCCTCTAACTGCAAAAGCGTGTATCTTTTGTCTTCAGCCTGTTTAGATTTTACCAGCATTTTTTTCTGAGTTGTATGGTTGGTTAATGTGCTAGCATAAGTCCATGCCCTTGCTATAAGTGCCATGTGTGATGTGAGACTAAAGGCTGTGGGGACCAGGGTTCTGACGTCGGCCTAGCTCGATCCTCGAGATCCGGCCGCAAGGCTAGCTCCACTGAACACCGCCGCGGATCACCAACTTGGCGTATCGGCAGCGAACAGCAAGGAACACAGGACACAGAATTCGCCCACTCCGACGTTTATTGCAATGCAATAAAGGAGACGTCGGGCGCGTCGTTCTACACCGCCGACCACCTTAGCCGGGCGGGAGAGACAGGCGCGAGGGCGGACAAAGGAAGGCCAAAAAGGAGCGAGTCGTACTTACGGCCGCTCCCGATGATGGTTCGTGTCCAAAGAGGCCGTACCTCCGTCGCCCGCCTCGGACCAGGCCGCCGGAGCTTCCGGGCAAACCTGTCACGCGAGGGGTCGGCCGCGCCCCCTCGCTCTCACGGGCATCCTCCCGGAGGGGAAGCGCGCGACCGCGGAGAGAGAGGTACCACCCCTCTCGCCTCCGCGGCGGGCCGAGAGGGATAGCAAAGATGGCGGAGCTCCGCAATTCCCACATCCCTCCCCCCTTTGACCAAAGCCGCTCGACCTCGAGGGCTCCGGCGAATGATGACCTCACCGTTCGTTTCGCTGCCTGGCACACCTCCTTGAGCAAGTTCAAGAAAGTCCAATCCCGAACATGCGCAACTGCGCCAACGTCCGCGTTGCACCGCACTGCCACCACATAGTTCGCCACAATCACCACATAGTACGCCACAGTCTGCCGGTTGGCCTGATTTCGTCAGCCGGCCCGAGGTCCGCAGGCCCCGCCGGAGAAGTAGGCTGGGCCGGTTGAGCAGAGGGCCCGGGCAGTAGGCTGCTCCCAGGCGGTCACTTCCCGCAGCGGTTCGCCCCGCGCCGACGGGGCGCTTGCCTGCCGCACCGCCGGCGGCTTCCGCTGCTTGCGGGTTCAGCCGTGACCACCTCGATGCCCGGACCCGGGCTGGAGGCCGCGTTCGTAGTGCTGCCTCCCAGGTGGCCAGTTAGCCCAGCGCTCGGCGATGGCTTCCGCTCGTCGCACCTCGGGCGAGCGCCTCCGCCACCATGGAGAAGGGGGCGCGATCAGCTGACCGCAAGAGCCGGCCCGCCGCGCAGCTCACTCGCTGTACGGGCTGCGGGGTCGTTTTCGCATACAGCTGGGCTCTCGTTCATCCCTGGGGTGGCGGCTGGCCCGGCTGGCTCGCTGCAGGCCTGGCGTGGTGGCGTCGTGGTTGGAGGGTCGCTCGAACCCTGGGCGTGCGGGCTTGAACCCTCCGGAGACGGTGGCCCACCTGGTCAGCGACCTCGCCGATCGCGGATGTGGGGCGTTGCGTCGGGAACCTTCCCTCCGCACCTCCTCCCTTTAGATCGCGACCTCGCGAGCCCGAAGTGGGAGCGTCAGCAGTGGCTTCCTGCCGGCTGGCGCCCTCTGGAGTCACCCCGTGCAACCCATTGCCGGACCTCACGGCGTAGGCTGCGCGTTTCGTTGGCGCGCCGCGAGGAGCTTCCTCTGGCAACCTTTCCTGTGCACAACTTTGCGCGCTGGAGGGCGGTGACCCGGTCAGCGATCTCGCCGGTTGCGGGTGTTGTAGCGGTGCGTCGGGAACCTTCCTTCCGCACCTCCCTCTAGCTCGCGACCTCGCGAGTCCGAAGTGGGAGCGTCGGCAGTTTCTCCTCTTTGAAAGTACTGCTTCAGCTCGCCCACGTGAATGGGGCCGCTGATTCGACCAGACCTCGGGTCTTTCAGCTTGTAATTCAGCCGCGAGATCTTCTCGGCGACTACGAACGGTCCTACCCACTTGGGTGCGAGACCGGCCGCGAACCCTGCGCTGGCATCGCTCAGCGCGTGGTTACGTTTCAAGACAGTGTCGCCCACTTGGTACGCCACGTCTCGATGAGCTCGGTCGTAAGCCGCCTTTTGGTCGACCCTGGCCTTACCGCGGCTGCGGTTCGCCTCCTTGATGGCTTCTGCCAAACGCTCGCGCAAGCGCCGCGCGTAAGCCGCATCTGCTGCTTTCGCGGGGACTGCGGTCGACCTCCTGGCCAGAACCGTGTCCGTCGGTGTGTTCAGCTCCCTGCCGAACATCAGGAATGCGGGCGTGAAGCCCGTGCACCGATTCACGCTTGTGCGCAGAGCGAAGGAGATCGAGCTCAAGTGCTCATCCCAGTCTTGTTGCCGCCGGGCATATGCCCCAAGCAGTGGCTTTATGTCTCGATTTCGGCGCTCCGTCACGTTAGACTGGGGGTGATAGCACGATGTTGTTTGCTGCCTGACACCCATGGCCGCGCACGCTTCACGAAACAACCTTGATGTGAAATACGTGGCGTTGTCGGTAATCAGCCGCTCCGGAAATCCGTAGCGACAAAACACCTCGGACAGCTTTTGCAGGACCTCCTGTGCTGTCGCTTTGCGCAGCGGATAGAGTTCAGCGATCCCACTGAAGTGGCATGTCACCACGAGTACAAACTTGTACCCTCTCTTGCTGCGCGGCAGCGGGCCCATCAGATCGCACGCCAGGACCTCCCACGGCTTTGTGCTCACGATAGGCTGAAGCAAGCCTGGCGCCTTACCGCCTCGCGGTTTGCGCTCTTGGCAGACGTGGCATGTGCGTACGTACTGTTGTGCCAGAGCGCCTGGCCCAAAGGCGTTGCACGAGGCGACGCGCCGACAGCGAGGCTGAGTCACGCCTCTCCCTTTGTCGCTGCGGCGCGGCCGACTCCTGCATCTCGAAACGCTGCGGCGCGGCTGAATCCCTCAGCCACAGAACAGGGAGGATTTTAGAGAAGCAAAGGTCTAGCTTTGCCTGTAGTGCCAGAAAAAGCGTAGTGGCGGCGTCGTGAACTACCCAGTACGCCCGCTTGATGGCGCTGTAAACACGGCTTTGTAAACATGGCGGATGCTTTTTGCACAGGCCGCTTGAGCTCCTTAATAACATGGCTGCCCTCGCACGGCGGCCGCCGGCTCGCTGCTCCACGGCCGGACTCGACTCTCCTCCTCCCGCGCGCGAAAGGGGCGTCGAGTCCGGCCGTGGCTGCTCCTGCTGCTGGCTCCTGGCTGGCACGCTGGTCGCGTGTTTACTTGCGCCGCGCTAGTGAAGTGATGTTACGCCAGGTGACCAGATGGCCTCGACTGGCACAGACCACAGTGAGCAGCAAGTGAGAACAAATCGTTTATTGACATCCGCAAGTTTACAGAGGCCAGGACATCATTTCATTTCGATCGCTGCAATTGTACGTCGCTTTCGTGACAACATTTTTTTTTGCCATAACAACTCGTTCACTTGCGCTAAGATTTCGAATGAAGGGCACAAATGAAGTATTGACGGCGACAACGGTTTCCTTTGCACCGTCTTTCTAGCGGAGTGCATAACACTCACCTTCTGTTTGAAGAATCGAATATTCTGGCCTCGACAGCTGCCTTCCGATGCGGAATTTCCCACATTTGTCATTCCACAAGCACTCAATTCTCGTGTTTTGCCAGTCCTCTCAACAACGGATGGACGCAAAAGCACATAACAGCAATAACAGTCACGAAACCGGTGCTCCGCGCACATTGAAACGGTCGGCCGTTGCAGCGGTTTCAATTTGAATTGGCGGCTTTGTGGTTGCGAATTCAGAAACAAGGTGGTGCACCAGTCGGCTGTTCGTAAAAAGTTGCGTACATTTTTGCTCAACGGATGTTTGATGCGGAACTTGTTAATAGTATTTTTAAATAACACATTGTAAGCGAACTGTGTGGGCTCTTTGAGTCACGGAATGAATGTTTTGTATTCTATACCAAAAGTAACATTTTGCCTGCGCCGTCTGGTGGGCTTGATGGTCGAAAACAGCGCTTTAGGTTGGTCAAGGTTGGTCACGTGGGGCGTCGATTTTTACGCCGCCTATAGGGAAGACAGGGAACGTCCAAGCTTGCGAGCCCTGCCTCAGCGGAGAACGACCCAAACAAGGGCATGTCGCTACGCCCGGAGGCGAGGTCACGGAGACGGCGGCGGCATCGCTCTCCCTTTCCCCATTGGCGGCGCAGCTGACTCACCGCTTCGCTACCATTCGTCGGAATTCAAACTTCAGGCAGCGAGAGCCCTGATTGGAGCATTTCGAACTTCTTGGGGCCACAACGAACTCCCAGGCTATAAAAGAAGCCCGGAGGCTCTCATCGTCGGCATTCCTCGGTGGCTTCTCTCCGGCACCAGTCTCTTCGGAAGCACCGAGTGAAAGGGGTGCTGTCGCCTCTGTGCGAGTTATGTAACGTTTGCTTACCCTGTACATACTGTATATAAATGTTACTTCAAGTTTTCGTCGGCTCGAGAACTTCTTCGCTCGGCTCTGCGCCGCGTCGATAGCGGACGGAGCAAGGCAACATCGCTACACCGGTGACTGCGCTCGGGTGGCCAGTCGCAACAGCGGAGACAGCGTCGGGATGGCTGATTCCCAACCTCGGTGACGAGCAGGAAGGCGAGTCACAACCTTGGCGACCGCCCTGGGATAGTCATTCCCAACAGTGGTGCCAGCGGTGGGATAGTCATTCCCAACAGTGGTGGCAGCGGTGGGATAGTCATTCCCAACAGTGGATGGCAGCTGCGGGATCGACCGGCAACGGCTACTACCTAGTGTGGTAAGCGCTCGACGTTTTCTCTCAGTTCACCAGACTTCTCTAGCACAGGTTATGGTAGTTTAGAGAAGGGCTGGGTGAAGCACTGTGTATAGCTTTGAGTGTTTCAAGCTAGAGAAAGTGTTTTGAAACCAAAGCTAGTGCCGAGAGGTAAACAAAGGAGCGTAGAGAATTGCTTGCGCGTGTCTTACTAGTAGCTCGATAGTACAGGAACGGCAAGGGAATTCTAACGCGGGTAAGCAGCAAGAGGTCAGTGCAAACGATGGAGGACCTTAAAGTGAAGGAACTCATCGAAATTTGCGAGGAGCTGGGCCTTGACTTAGGCCGTGCGAAACGGAAGCATGCGATCCTTGAGATCATGCGGAAGGAGAACGTAACGGCTGAGGAAGTCAATGAGGCCAGGGCTGATATCGAAGAGCGCCGTGAGCGCGAGGAGGCCGAAGAGAAAGAGCGCCGCGAGCGCGAGGAGGCCGAAGAGAGAGAGCGCCGCGAGCGCGAGGAGGCCGAAGAAGAAGAGCGCCGCGAGCGCGAGGAAGCGGAAAGGCAGGAACGGAGGGAGGAAGCTGAAAGGCAGAAACGGGAAGCCGAAAGGCAGCTCGAGTTGATGAGGCTAGAGTCGGAGTTCCGGCAGGGTTCGCCGGCGCCTAGCGTGACTTGTCCAACGGTACAGGCGAGCGGTCCGAGAAGTCAGGACCAACGGCCGCCGTTCGTTGTTGAGAGGTCAGGGCTGGAAGACGGAGCGTCGCAGGGCAAAGGCGAAGCGACCGCACTCGTATTCTTCGCCAGAGAAGCGAGCCAAGAGAGCGAGAACGGCGCGGAGGCAGAGACGCCGCTTCGAAATAAAGATTTCGAAACACGCGCAGAGTCCGCGAGCAGTGGCCAGTGCAAGGCACTTACGAGTTCGCAAGCGGGGAAGCTCTCGGAGAATGTTGACTCTTCCCCAGCGAGCGAGACGCGAAAGGACGCCGAGCAACGTAGCTCGAACTGCGAGCCGAACGAAAACTCTCGCGGTAGGTTAGTCGAACCGCCAGCGGCTGAGGCGGGTTGCGTGAAACCCTTCGGTGGAGAAACGCAGCCGGGCGACACGGAGAGTACGTTGCCACCGTTTTCCGATCAGCCGTTACGCGAAAACGAGCTCAAGGTCGAAGCGCTGCCGACAGGGCCGACAGAGAACTCCGGTGAGCTCGTAGCGAATGAAGTTGACAGAGACTGTACCGCCGTCTCGGAGAGCAATGGCGTACCTGAAGTAGATAACGCACTTTCTGAGACGTCCGATAGGGGGCCGTGCGGGTCCGCTGATCGCGTTCATGTGTCGGTCTCGGGTTCAACGATCTCGGCAGAACGCTCAGAATCGGAGGAGGCCTCAGAGACGGCTCCCAACAGGATCGCGCACAGTGCGCGAGATAGCGAGGTTTCGCGGGAAACTTTGGACGGCGAGGCTAGCCAGACGAAGCCGCTAGAGCCCCCGGAAACAGAAGGTGTTCTTTCGGGTGTGAGCTCTAACGCGGGCGATGTTGTGGCTAAGCCTTCGAGCAGGACACGAGAGACGAGCGAGCAACGAAGGCCGAGCGGCGAGCGGACCGAAAGCTCTGGCAGTAGCTTAATCGAGCCGCCGTCGGCCGAAGCGGGTTGCGCCATCCCCATCGGCGGGGAAACCCAGGTGGCCGAGTGTTGCGAGGCGAAGTCGATGTTGTCCCCAGTTCTCGATGGCTTGCTTGAAAGCAAGGTGGGGCACTTTCACCCGCATTCCAAGCCAGTGGAACGAAGGCGCTCAGGGCGAAAGCGAAAGATCAGAGCTTTCTGCTTTGAGCGGAAACGCGATTTGGAGGCATGCGTGCCGGCTGCTAGGTTGGCCTTGAAGTCAGCTCCGCGCGCGATTACGGGCGTCAGCTTTGCGAGGCTTGTATATGACCGCGGAAAGAGAACGCGTTTCGAATAACGAAACTAGCCAGTGGGGAAGAGCTAGTTGTAACGCTGCGTTCTTCGTTTCCCCGTTCGGACAGTCCGTCCCGTCATGTTCAGCTTAAGACTCAAACACTAGCAGTATTGCTTCTCGAAACTAGCGCAGCGGGTGTTTCGTGGCCTGTCAGAGTACGCGCTGGGTAGGAGCAAGTAGAGCACTTACGAGTCGTGCTGAGCAGGCTCAAAGCAAGCCTACAGTCAAACAGTTAAAAGTGTCACATAAGTTACGCCGAAGTGACGTATCTAGCGCAGGTGGCGGTGGTAGCGCGGCCGACGCAGACCGTCGGAAATCGAAGTAGCCGCAGCCGTAAGCTATCGCCGACCAACGACTAAGTCCGAGATAAGGACTTCTTCGGGTTTGACTAGATAGGGCTAGACTTAAGTGAAAGATCACTCCACACTTGCTAGTCCATTACTGACGCTCTCAGAACGACTGAGCCAGTTAAGGTGAAATGGGGCACAAAGTAGGAGGACGCGTTTTAAGCGCTGAAACGAGCCTGAGCGAGGAGCCAGTTCTAACGGTCCCCGACGTTTCGAAAAGTTCGTTATTCAGTGTGATCGAGCGATCGTGGCATGGAAGCTTTACTATGCCAAGAGGATGCGAACGACCAGTTTTGTACTTCAGCCGCAAGCTAACTTGCAGGAAAGAGGCTAACAGTACATCCGAAAAGGAATGTGGCTGCGTCGTGTGGGCAGTGCAGAAGTTTGCGTGCTTTGTAGCCGGTAACGCAGACGCACTAAGCCGGGCGTTCTAAGTAGGACCGCGTTCATCCTCCCCGTGTCCTTCGTTTCGTTTCTTCGTGAGCAGCTATTATCTTAGCAGGTAGATGGGAGCAAAATTATTGCCCTCATTTGCTGCCTCAGTTGATTATTTCCGTACCGCGTGATTTCAAGTAATCAACCTTATTTATCATTTAATGTCGTGTGTTACGTTTGACACTTAGTGTGAGTTCTTCTTTTAAGAGTTTTACGTCCCGCATGGGCCTCTTGGTGTAGAGGGTCCAAATTGGGGATAGACACTTAGCTAGGAGAGTTTGTCACGCTTTGGAGTCTGGTGTTCTGACGGAGGACAGAGGGTGCTTGCTTGCGCTGGGTGTTGCCTGTTGTCGGTCGGTTCTTTGCAAGCTTCAGAACGATGAGCAACCGGTGCTGAGGACAGACCGAAGGAGCCGGACGAAACTGGTCGAGACACCTGGGCAGCACGGCGAGGTACCTGTGATCCAGACCTGGCAGGCGGTACCTGTTCAAGGAGAGGAACTTGGTGGAGCCGCCCTTTTCCTGGGGCACTGGAGGTGTACCTGGATGAGCCTGGCGAACGAGCGCGCCCGGCATCCGAGCCACGTGGAGGCAGCTCGTCTTCACGGCGCATTGTCTGGCGGCGGGGTGCTGTTGTGCCAGAGCGCCTGGCCCAAAGGCGTTGCACGAGGCGACGCGCCGACAGCGAGGCTGAGTCACGCCTCTCCCTTTGTCGCTGCGGCGCGGCCGACTCCTGCATCTCGAAACGCTGCGGCGCGGCTGAATCCCTCAGCGGAGAACGACCCAAACAAGGGCATGTCGCTACGCCCGGAGGCGAGGTCACGGAGACGGCGGCGGCATCGCTCTCCCTTTCCCCATTGGCGGCGCAGCTGACTCACCGCTTCGCTACCATTCGTCGGAATTCAAACTTCAGGCAGCGAGAGCCCTGATTGGAGCATTTCGAACTTCTTGGGGCCACAACGAACTCCCAGGCTATAAAAGAAGCCCGGAGGCTCTCATCGTCGGCATTCCTCGGCGGCTTCTCTCCGGCACCAGTCTCTTCGGAAGCACCGAGTGAAAGGGGTGCTGTCGCCTCTGTGCGAGTTATGTAACGTTTGCTTACCCTGTACATACTGTATATAAATGTTACTTCAAGTTTTCGTCGGCTCGAGAACTTCTTCGCTCGGCTCTGCGCCGCGTCGATAGCGGACGGAGCAAGGCAACATCGCTACACCGGTGACTGCGCTCGGGTGGCCAGTCGCAACAGCGGAGACAGCGTCGGGATGGCTGATTCCCAACCTCGGTGACGAGCAGGAAGGCGAGTCACAACCTTGGCGACCGCCCTGGGATAGTCATTCCCAACAGTGGTGCCAGCGGTGGGATAGTCATTCCCAACAGTACCTACATACTTGTGCCTTCATGCCGGGCCAGGTAGCATACCGACAAAGCTTCCGCCATGTCTTTGGCGCGCTACCGTGGCCGTCTGCGTCGTGGTAGTGCTGCAATGCAGCACACCTAAGCTTGCTCGGGATAACGGCCTTAAAACACTCACTTGAGTCATTTTTGCCGGGCACGTATTTCAGCAGAGCTCCGTCGGCGACAAGCAGGTAACTTTCCAGCTCACTCGCAGCAATACCAGCTGCATTAGAGCCCGCGCCAGCCGCAATACCAGCAGCTTCCCGGCGCCCGTCATTCTCCGGTGTTCGATTTGCCTGAGGGTCCGTCTCTTCATTAAGACTGGCGATCACCTCCCGACAAAACAAGTCCTCCTGCTGAGCCTCGACTAGCTCTTCCCGACTGAACGCAACCTCGAGCGGAACTCCTCCCCCGACGAGATGCACGTGCTCTGAGCTTCCGAAACTTGGGTCCTCCCGCGTTCCGCGCTCTCCCCGCGCCGAGAAGGGTCGCTGACCTACAGCGTCCTCCTCGGCCTCTCCGGCCGGTTGGGTGTCGTCCACCGGCGCCCGTGACAGCGCGTCCGCGACCACATTCGTGGCACCTTTGCGGTAGCGAACTTCGAATTCGAAGCGTTGCAATGTCAGGGCCCATCGCGCGAGCCTCCCGCTGGGCTCACGGAGGCGGGAAAGCCATGTGAGGGCCATGTGATCCGTCTCGATCGTGAATCTCGAACTTTCGAAGTGCGTAGATTATGGCCAGACACTCCTTCTCGGTGACCGAGTAGTTTCGCTCTGCCGGTGTCAGCGCACGGCTCGCAAAAGCCACGGGTCGCAGTTGTTCTCCATCCACCTGGAGGAGCACTGCCCCTACGCCGAGGTCACTCGCGTCTGTTTGGATCACGAATGGCCTGTTCAGATCCGGCAGTTTCAGCGATGCAGTGTCTGCAACAGCTTTCGCCAGTTGGCGTAGGCTGCTCTCCTGCTCCTCTCCCCACTCCCAAGGGGCGGATTTCCTCAACAACTTTGTCAAGGGTGCTTGCAGGCGCACGCAAGCGGGGATAAACTGGCGGTAGTAGCCGATCATCCCTAGGAAGCGCCGAACTCCGGCGACATCCTTCGGCGTGGGAAACTCCAAGATCGCCCGGAGTTTCTCGGGATCGGGGGACACCTGTCCGCGTTCGATCCGATAGCCGAGCAGGCTCACTTGAGCGCTGCATATTTGCGCCTTGGCAGGATTGATGGTTATGCCCGCCGCCCTGAGTCGTCCCAGGACGTCTCTCAGGTGGCAGAGGTGCTCCTCGAAGGTGCGGGAGTAGACGACAATGTCGTCCAAATAGGCGAGGGCATGCTGCCACTTTGCCTCACCGAGCACCCGGTCGATCAGGCGTTGGAATGTGCTCGGACTTCCGCACAAACCGAAAGGCATACGTACGAACTCGTACAGCCCCCGATGGCAAGTGAACGCTGTCTTGCATTCATCGCCGGGGCGCATCTCGACCTGAAGGTACCCCTTGCTGGCGTCCAAAATGGAGAAGTATTTTGCGCCACCGAGATTTGCGACGATTTCGTCAACGCTCGGGAAGGGGTACGCATCCTTTTTCGTGACCGCATTCAGCCGCCGATAGTCGACGCACAAACGCCAGCTACCGTCCTTCTTTCGAACGAGCACCACTGGAAACCCCCACGGGCTCGTCGAGCGGCGGATAATGCCTGCTTTCAGCAGTTCCTCCAGCGCCTCATCAGTTGCCTGCCTCTTGGCGGGGCTGACGGGCCGGGGATTGCACTTCCATGGTTGAGCATCGCCGGTGTCTATGCAGTCCTGCACCAACCTTGTGCAACCTGCTTGCTCAGTGAATATCTCGCCGAAGTCACCTAACAACGACAAGACGCGGTCACGCTGCGCTGCTGTCAGCTCGCTAGCACTTGCTAGGAGCGCGCTCAATTCCTCGCCCTGACCTCGGGGTGGAAGGCGCGCAGCGCAGAAGAAATCAGCCGCGGCAGCAGCAACGACCGAGCCCGGAGGTAGGGTGCCTTGATGCTCGCGCGCTCCGCTGAGGGTGAGGACAGCCGCGTCGTCTGCTACGGCATCCTCCATTACGCCTCCCGCGGAGCTGGGTAGCATGCGAAGCGCGCGACCATTTGCGGTGCACGATACGTTCAGGAACAAGCGCACGTTCGCAAGCTTTTCTATTTTGCGAAGCTTAGCCAGCACGTAGTGCTGTTGTTGCCTAAATGCTTATTAAAAGAACGAAGTTTGCCTTGTAAGCTAATGGCATGTGCTGTGTAAGGCGTCAGTGATTGACGTAGACTTCGATATATTAAAAACGAATCATCTTCCTTAGGCGGGAAACAACATACGTTCGATAAGTCTAAATAAACCTTTGCCTTTTTGCTTTGTAAAAACGTTGTTCCAAACACGCTACCCATCGTTTAAAGCACTTATATACATGCTGCCAGCAGCCGTAGATGCACCTCAACGTAAAAATTTCAGTATTGTGGAGCTAGCTAGTGTTTCAATGAGCGCGAAGATGGACCTTGCCTGCTGTTAGGGTAATGCTTTAAACCTTTGAACTGAAAATTTATGCGAATAAAAACAGTCAGCTGAGGAAGAATCAGGTTTGTGGGGCGAGATTTTATAAATTGCGTTCCTTGCCTGCTGTTAGGGTAATGCATTAAACATTTGCACTGAAAATGTTTGCGAATAAAAAAACAATCAGCTGACGAAAGATGAGGTCGTTGGGGCGATACTTTATAGCAGGCGTTACAGATTTATTTATATGAAAAGTTTGTAGCCAAGTCGTGATTTCCTTCTAGGGCAGAATTTAATTATCCTGTAGGAATGACACAACACTGCGCAATAGGCCTGGGCTTGTTTTTACTTGCCATTTAACAAGCACTGCTTCACAAGAACAAAGACGGCGGTAACCGGCCCGGCATCGTAACACTGAACATTTTTCGCAGTAACAGCATACATTTTGTGTCCAAACGTTCTCATTTCGGAAGAGGCATGCAAGTTTCGACGAAGTTGTGGAAAGCGTGCACGAATAAATATAAGTTCTGAACCCAGGGTGAAACTTTCCCACGCAACGACACTACTCTGAAACCCTCGGTAGTACTTTTGAATGTATCAGAATACTCGGGGCCCTTTAAGCTGCGCCAAATATTGCCCACACGGGTGCTTTTGTATTCAATAAATACTCCAGGCTCCTATCTGGGGCATTTTCTTACCGCGCAGTAGTTCCCCAAATTCCCCGTACTCTCCACGACGCTTGGCTGCCCGACGTTTGCCCACCTATCTGGGGCGTTTTGTTACCGCGCAGTAGTTCCCCAAATTCCCCGTACGCTCCACGACGCTTGGCTGCCCGACGTTTGCCCACCCACCCAAATAAAAAATAATGGTGCGCTAAATATTTCTGGCTGATGAAATAGCTTCGCGCTCAAAAAAATAAATGTTTACTTGCGATGCAAATGAATGAGGCTTTGGTGGAATGCCTCTTGTCACGCTTGATTTTCGCTGTCCAAAGAAGCCTTCTTTTCGATCCCCTGGGCAAGTGCTAGAGTTTTCAACCATTCCTAGAATAATTTTTGCCCTGCGGCCCGCAGCACAAGGGCATGGTGATGGAAATTATCGCATAAAACTGGCGGGGACGAGCATCGAGCGAGCAACAACATGCACACCAAGCGCCGGGGCCCGGCCGGAGGAGTCAAAATGGCGACCACGCTGCCGCCAAGGCCGCCGAAGCGGCACCTGCCCTTTCAAAAGCTGGCACCACTCTAAGCGGGGGCGCGCGCATCGAGGCACTCTACCCGGAGGTTGCTGAGCGCGCCGGCTACCGGCAGCGCCTGAAGCTTCTGCTTCCCGCGGCGCGAGAGACGTTTCGGCGGCGCGCCCATGCAGTGACTTCTCTGCGGGCGGCGGCTCGGAAAACGGTTTTAGCGGCATAAACGGGCCCTCCCGATAGCCTCCGTTGCCGATGTCCACGACGCGATTACGCTGCGCCGCTGTCAGCTCACTAGCACCTGCTAGGAGCGCGCCTAACTCCTCGCTCCGATTTCGGGCTGGAAGGCTGGCGGCGCAGGAGAAATCAACCGCGCCGGGAGCGGCAACACCCGAGCTCGGAGGGTGCCGCGCGCGCCGGCTATCGGCTGCGCCTGAAGCTGTTGCTTCCCTCGGCGCGCGGGACGTTTCGGCGGCGGCCTTAAGGCCGACCTCCATGCAGCGAAGTTTCTCGGCGAACTTGGCGCGGCGGACGCCGTGGTTTGACGCGCCGCTCAGTTTTCGTCCACCCCAACCATCGCCTCCTTTAACTAGTCCATGCAACGCGACGCGGCGAACGCCGCCGATGGAAGACAGGACAGGAAGTACAACGAAGTACGAGGCTGTGATTGGCTGCGGCCTCAAAATTCAGTTTGCCGCTTCCGGTCGCGTTCGCCGCCGCGCGTTCGACATCTAGCTCGCGTAGATCGCCGGCGAACAGCCGTATTTTCGACGCCGGCGGCGGAGCGGCCGCCGCCGGGCGACGTTCGCCGCCTTTTCGCCGACATTTCGCTGCATGGAGGTCGGCCTTTACACAGCGACCTCGCTGCAGGCGGCGGTTCGGCGAACGGCTTTAGCGGCGTAAACGGGCCCTCCCGATAGCCTCCGTTGCCGATGTCCACGACCAGTCCAACCTTGGACATAAAGTCTCTCCCCAGAATGACTGGGACCGTCAGTCCGGGCAAGTGGACGAAACGCATTCGCCGTACACGCTGACTCCAACGCACGACGAGGCGTACGTCACCGCGTGACGTAACATCACCACACGCCAGCTGGAGAGGCAACTTCCGCGCGCGCAGCCGAATAGCTTTGCGCTCGAGATGGGAAACGACCTCGTCCCCTACGAGTGAAGTGCTTGCCCCGGTGTCCAGCAGTGCCTTAAAACTCCGTCCCGCAATTGCGAGGTCGAGAAAGGGCGCAGGCGCGCTGGTCGGAACTCCGACTCTGAATGCGGCGGGCGCGGTGATGTTTTCCTCTCGGGCGCGTTGATCAGCCGCCGGCGACTTCACCGGCGGCCCGCTGCGTTTCCCTGTCCACCTGGGCAGATTCGCATCATGTGACCAACTTGGCCACACCTGAAACAGCGAACAGAATTCCGTGCTGCTTGCTGCGCCGCTCGAGGCTGCTCGTACGCTCCGCGGCCAGCTGGCCGCATCCGGTTCTCCGGGGGAGAGTTGTGAGCGGGTGCCAGCAACTGCGGCAGCGCCGATCCCGTGTAGGGAAGCCCACTTGGGCGTGCGTTCGCCGGCCGATCACCTGACCGGTTTGTTGTGTGCACAGCGCGCGGGGCTGCCAGGACCTCCGGCCGTATCGCCTCCGCGTTGCGCAACCCATACGAGTAGGGGTCCAGCGCTCGGTCCCCGAGACCGAGCGTTTCTCGCTGGCCGGGTATCAACGTAGAGCCGACCTCGACTCGTCCGCTGCCCGTAACGCCGCGCCAAGCACAGCTTGGTTCCAGTGTTTCCACCGGAGGCGGCGGTGGCCGATACGCGCGTGCAGCCGCAATTGCTGCTTGCACACGACGAGATTCGGCCGCCAGCTCGTTGAGATCTCTGCACCTGCAGTTCCTCAAGTACAAGGCAAAGGTGGGGTGGCATTGCCTGATGACCCGATCGACCCGCTCCGAGTTCGGGGCATGTGGGTCGGCGTACTCGTAAAGCTCCTGCATCGCACGGACATACTCGATCATCGATTCGTCCGGAGCTTGGGTGCGCATTTCCAACTCTACGCATCCGCGGGAGGTAGTCGACGGGCAGGAATTCCTCCCTGAACATCGTTCGGAAGTCATCCATCGTGCGCGCCGTGTGGCCTATCACTCGATACCACCGGGCGGCATGGTCGACTAGGGCTGCGGGCAGAACTCTGTGCAGCACCTCGCTCTCGCTGATGCCGGACGCCTGCTCGTAACGGCTCAGAGCCAGCAGGAAAGCGTTCGCGCTCACTTGATCGCTATAACCGCTATACGTCGGCATCGGTAGCTGCACCCTGGGAGCGGGTGAGCGCGCCGCCTGCAGCACTTGCTGCATGGCGCCTGCGAGAGCGTTCGCGATGGACGCTGCATCCACAGTCATTCCTTCGCTTACGGGCGCCTGCGTGCTCACTTGCACGAGAGGCGCGCCGCATGGGGCTTCAGCATTTGCGTAGGCCCGGCGCATGGTGGTTGAAAGCGCGGCGTCACCTGACGTAGAGCGCTCGTGGAATTCGGAACTTCCCGAAATTCTCGTTGCCGCGCGAGCCGCAGCATCTGCGTAGGCCCGGCGCATGGGGGTTGAAAGCGCGGCGTCACCTGACGTAGAGCGCTCGGGGAATTCGGAACTTTCCGAAATTTTCGTTGCCGCGCGAGCCGCAGCACCTGCGTAGGCCCGGCGCATGGGGTTTGAAAGCGCGGCGTCACCTGACGTAGAGCGCTCGTGGAATTCGGAACTTTCCGAAATTTTCGTTGGTGCGCAAGCCGCAGCATCTGCGTAGGCCGGGCGCATGGTGGTTGAAAGCGCGGCGTCACCTGACGTATAGCGCTCGCGGAATTCGGAACCTTCCGAAATTCTCGTTGCCGCGCGAGCCGCAGCATCTGCGTAGGCCCGGCGCATGGTGGTTGAAAGCGCGGCGTCACCTGACGTATAGCGCTCGCGGAGTTCAGAACTTTCCGAAATTTCCGTTGGTGCGCAAGCCGCACTCGCGGTTGCGTAGGGGCCGTGGAGAAGGGGGACCCGAGCCGCTCCTGCGGCTGCGGTGGGCGCTGTTGATGCAGAGCATCGCGGGACCTCCCGGGCATGATCACAAAGGTCAGCCAACAGCATCAAATCCGCCAACTCATAATGCTGTGCCATGTTCCTCGGAGCTAGCGAACCTCGAATTCACTTGAAAACGAGTCCCACGTTCGGGCGCCAAAAATGTGGGGACCAGGGTTCTGACGTCGGCCTAGCTCGATCCTCGAGATCCGGCCGCAAGGCTAGCTCCACTGAACACCGCCGCGGATCACCAACTTGGCGTATCGGCAGCGAACAGCAAGGAACACAGGACACAGAATTCGCCCACTCCGACGTTTATTGCAATGCAATAAAGGAGACGTCGGGCGCGTCGTTCTACACCGCCGACCACCTTAGCCGGGCGGGAGAGACAGGCGCGAGGGCGGACAAAGGAAGGCCAAAAAGGAGCGAGTCGTACTTACGGCCGCTCCCGATGATGGTTCGTGTCCAAAGAGGCCGTACCTCCGTCGCCCGCCTCGGACCAGGCCGCCGGAGCTTCCGGGCAAACCTGTCACGCGAGGGGTCGGCCGCGCCCCCTCGCTCTCACGGGCATCCTCCCGGAGGGGAAGCGCGCGACCGCGGAGAGAGAGGTACCACCCCTCTCGCCTCCGCGGCGGGCCGAGAGGGATAGCAAAGATGGCGGAGCTCCGCAATTCCCACAAGGCAGAGTAAATTTGATGCATTATGAAGCTGATAAAAGGTTCTCGGCTTATACCTTGGTGGGCGCATGTAGAATATGTATCTGACTGCTTATTCATTTACTGCAACAGCACATAAGCATTTTGTTTTCACTGTCATACACCTGTCAGTCACTGCTACCAAAGCCTAGGAGCAAAAATTTATGACCACTTCACTGGCAGCAACTTGAGCATACCTGCTTAATTTCAACTGTGCCTTGGCTGCCACTGCCTTTCACTATAGTCCCAAAAGGTTAGCCTCTGCAATGGTTCATTGTTGAAGCAGGAGCAAGCAGGCCATTTTCCCTTGGCGTCATGCTCATACTAAACATTCTAATTTAGTTATACTGAAACATTTCAATAATAATTTGTAATATTCACATTGAAATTTTAGCACTTGTACAAGGAAATATGTTCGTTTGTCCACTAATTTTCACCTGTTTACAGAAATAAACAGTTTTCTTTATGTCATACTGTCATGTGCAGCCAGCATTAAAGCAGGAAAGAGAAAATGGGAACCTGGGCACAAATTACTAGGTCCTGGTTAATCCAAGTAAAATAATGGCATGTGTCAGGCAGGTCTAAGTGTGGAGTGGGCCATACCTGCCGAATTACCATGCCATCATTTTATGTAATGAAAAAAAATCAAGATTTGTGTGTTTCGGTTCAGGCTGCTGACTGTACGTGCTGATCTAGGTCATTTGAGTTAATTTTCTTGTCATGTAAACAATTGTACAGTATTTTTTTTCCTAGTTTAATGAAACCAATTTTAATGAAACTGCACTACATTATAGAGTTTTTTGTGCTGATTTCAAATCTGCCATTAAATCTTTTGTAAGTTGATTATATTTTGAGTTAATTAATGATTAATTACCATTATTTTGGGTCACAGTTACAAAATAACCACTCCATACAGAATGGCAATTACCACGTGGCTAGGCAGAAGTACATAGGAAGTACTTTTTTTGATTCAGCTATTTTTGGTCGTTTTACAACACAGGGAACTTCACTTCTCCCGTGCTCTGCCAGAAATCGCTCGCAGGTGGTGCCAATTGAACACAATAATAATTTTCCAAAGCCTCCATTTGAAAAATTTGTTTCCAACATTGTATTCTCCACACATTTCGGTATCAGAAGCAAAAGGAATTAAAGTTGTACCTGCTCTGGGTGCCAAGATATCTGAGGATGAAATGCTAGCTTTGTATTGCTAGAAAAGTGCCGTTTCACCATCGAATTCTGCGCTTACTGAGCTGTAGAGTGCACTTTAAAATGCTATTATAATATAATAACAACAAAATGTGGTGCCTTTTGATGAGGAAATTTACAGACTGATAAAAAATGGCCGTGGAGGCCAAAAATGACGTTTTTGAGAAAACGCTTTTTTTGACCGTTTTTCGGCCCCAAAGACCCAACTGCCCCCTTGAAGGAGTACTGTCACGAAATTTCAAAGCTGAGGTAACTATGTAAAAAGCTTCCTTTGTTTATGGAGATACCCCCCTGGAAGATCCAACTGTAATCATTCAGTAGAACATATTTTAAATCAATTTTAATCTCTGCATGTGCGAGAAAGCTCAGAACGGGGACGCCCATTCGGCATCAGCATTGTTGCGCGCCCCAAACTGCCGACGTGAGGGCTCCCGTGAAGGGGCCAAGGCGCTGGCTGCTGTTGGCGCGTGCTGTTGGTGTGTGCTGTTCCACCTTGTGCAGCATGTCACCGTTTTGGGGGCTGCCGTCATGCTGCCAAGGCGCGTGCGACCGCGGCCAGTCTGGAAGCGTGTGTGCATGTCCAGACATGCTGTGGTGCAACGGAAAGAGTGACGTCAAGAGTGCCCTTCTGCCATGGCAGCCGCCTCGCTGTTCGTTGCATCAAAACCGAAACTGACGCGAATAAATGGAGCTGTAATTATTTACGCTGCAGTCGACCTTCTAATGTGCCATTCTATGATTAATGGGCTGGTAGGCACCCATAGCAGCGTAAAAAACGTAACGCGAACATTTTGTGTCAGTACTCCTTTAAGTGGTATCAGAAAAAAATTAAAATGTTTTATTCTGATATGTATATGTGAGCAAAGTAAAGGAAAACAGTTTTCAGAGGGATATAAAAGCTCTTTTTCTTTTTAACCCATGCATAGCTAATCGTAAGGCATCAGTGCTCCCATTGACATGGCAGTTTTTGTCAGAACAACCAGCAATCCCTCCAGAATTTGTATGAACTGAATTAGCGTCTCGAGTGGATCCAGTTGGTTCATTCGGAACATACAAAACAGTGCTAAATACGGGGACTAAGAGTGAAGAGCACAACGAGCGCTGTGCGCTCTTCTGTGCCCTTCACTCTTGGTCCTCATTTTTTTGCGCTGTTTTGTATGTTCAGAATTTGTATGATCTTCTAAACTTGAAAATTTTCACTAGCTTGACAGTGCTTCTCTGAATGAGCAGTTAACAAAGTAAGTAGGCTGTTCTAACGGTGTGTGGGCATCTGTTCCCAGTTGCCTCATTCTCAGTCGCACTTCTCAAGCTTCTCAGTCACTTTTCAAGCAAGATCATACTGTGGACAGAGTAAGAATTAGTTGCAATTGAGTTCAGCCAAGACCTGTGATTAGGATGACCTGATTCCTGGGAGTAGAAAACGGGACGCGCCAGCAGGGGTGAGGAAGTGTACAGAAGACAAAAGGTTGAGATCGGGAGAAAACATTTTAATGCGTTGTTCGCAGCATACTGGTCTCGGTGATGGCACTGATAGCAGAGCAGGCCCACCTAAAAATTTTAGAAAAGAAAAATTGTCACTTCAGATCCCTGTGATTGTTACGTTTCTCCAGCAGCTCGCGTGTGCTGAAGGTGGGTGAGCGACGCTGCCAGTTAGCGCCTCTGCTATCAGCACCATCGCAGGGACCAGTATGCTCGGAGCCGCGTTAAAAGAAGTGGGTCGAGAAGTATATATGGGCTATCGCCATCGGCAGTCCCGCATGCGTGTTCTGCTCCTTTCGTTTACCACCAGTGTAGCTACACGGCGCTCCTATGCGGTTCGGCCACAGCTCCCGTGCTCCAATTACTTCTGACGGCACCTGTACAGAATCAATTTACTGCAGGCGCAGCAGTGACAGATATCTGCTGTCGTGTGTAGAACAGCAGTTCGGTACAGTTGGCTGCTCCAAATTTCTGACAAGCACAAACTAGGTTGAAAAAAGGCTTTTGTGATATCTTGAGACACAGATTACCGTCGCGTAAAAACAGTGAGCTGTTTTTATGCTTCAACGAACAGCAAAGCGAGCAGAGATGTGGGGAAATTTGTTTAGTCTGCAACTATGCTCTGCATGTGCTCTCTTGGCCAGAAAAAAATTTAAAATAAATCCTAGCTCTCTTCTCAACACCCCTCTCTTCTCTCCAGGCACGATGTGACGCATCATCTTTTGAAAGTGTGCGCTGCACTTTTCAAGTGGACTCTGGCATCTGGTACTATGAGGCCTTAATTGTCACTTCAGGCGTAATGCAAATCGGATGGGCCACTCGAGAAAGCAAGTTCCTCAACCATGTAAGTGCAGCTACACTTTGCAGTACTTATCTTGTCTTGGCATTTATTTACCTCATCTGGCACTCTAAACCTAAAAATTTAATTCAGGGTGTCTACCAACCAGGCAAACCAGGAAAGCTGGGAATTCTCAGACATTTTGAATAGTCTGGGGAAACTCGGGGAATTTGTGCTTCTATTAGGGAAAATTAGCTGTAGTTTTATATTAAGCGGACGAAAGTCGCGGTGGTGCTGTGGTACCGGAGAGGACACACTTCATACGGCCGGTATGAAGAGCATCCTCTCCACAGCCATTGCCGGCCTCCTGCCGACACGGGTGACAGTAGTGACCTTGTTTGCTTGTTATTGTTGCATGTCGATTACAGGGAGACATCACGGGAGTTTCAATTAGGAGAATTTTTGCTTCTTTCTCGGGGCACATGACACCTTTGAGTCGCGCTCTGTCACCGAGACACTTGATTTGAAGCTTCCCTCGGTTTCTGCCTGTTGCTAGTATTGCCTGCCCACTGTTGTGTCAAAATGGCTTTGAAACAAGCTTTTCAAAAACCTTGACAACCTTGTATGGTTACGATTGCGCAAAAAAGAACGGGGACTGGGAGGAAAACACAAGGATGAGCGCGCTCGTCCTTGTGTTTTCTTCCTTGTCCCTGTCCTTTTTTGGGCAACCGTAACCATGGATCGCTTACAACTAGGCCGGCTCACTGTGCTGACAACCTTGTTTTGGAAACAAAAAAACGTGTACTTACCACACAGTACTCAAAGATCGTACCAGTTTTACAGATTTTATCACTGTGATTCTAGCCCTTACACACTCACACAGGACGAGCGCTACTCATCAACTGGGGTTTTATTGGCAGAAAGAGCATGCATATAAATGCACAGAAATGTGCATTCTCTCCCTCTCTCTCAATGTAAGTGAAGGGGAAGATTTCGGCACGCAGCGAAGATTTAGGTGGTTTGAGTGGTCCATGCCCACCTTTTCGTGCAGGGGTTTAACCCCAATTTGAATTTGGATATCTTTTTGATGAAACACTGTACAAAATGAGTGGGGAGAACCGATCACGGTATTTTAAATTGGGAGCAAATAGATATTGGCGTGTAACTTCGTCCTTCCCTTGTGCAGAGACACGCCAGATAATAGGCGACATGCAAATTTCGGTGTGTAACAATTGTACATCTGTGTAATTTGACTGCAATTCTTGTTCACTCAGAGATGGCATGCCTTTTGAATGGTCTGTGCAGGAAGGCTATGGAATTGGTGACGACGAGTTCTCAATAGCTTATGATGGCTGCCGGCAGCTGCTTTGGTACAATGCCTTGAGCCAAAGCCATAGCCACCCGTGCTGGAAACCAGGTGAGCTTGTATCAGTTTGCTGTTGGGTGATTTTTTTACTTGAAGCTGCAAGAGTAAGTTACCTAGTTCTTTGTCTCTTGAGCTGAAGTAACAATCTTGATATCTCCAATATTAGCTGTAAAATCTCCCACTGTTAATTATGAGAACCTTTGCATGGGCTAAAATTTCTATATTTTCTTTTTTTTTTTTTTTTCAGTGCATTTTCTAATATTGAAGCAGTAAAGTTTTGTAAGAGGAGGGTATTGTGCTCTTTTAGCTTAGAACTTATCATCTCATAGTTTTTGCATTGCTGGTGACAGTTTTTTGTGCATTTGAATTTCAGGTGATGTCTCATGTTAGCCCGCAAAATCTGTACGATCACCCCTATGGCATTTTATGCTAAAAGTTTATTTTGGCTCCTGCGTTTGTTAAGAAAAGAATACTGAAAAGCTGTAAAATGCTGTGTTAATTTAAAAGAACACTAAGGGCTGAACAAACGCCGTTTTAACTGAAAGATCCCAGCTATTGTACCCTCGACGGTATATTCAAGCAACTCTTATGGTAAAGGTTGCTCCATTTGTTAAAAAATACGTAATTAAAGCTGGCATTCTTTTCTGCCATTTCCTGTTTGTTTTGATTTCTAAACGTAAAAGAGCACGTCACAAACTGAGAAGACCAAGTGCCTCACGGGCCAACCAAGCCATGATCTGCTGGCACCTAGTAGAAGGCGTAGAAAATTTAAACATTAAGGCAGCATCCATGGTTCCTCACCGCTTCTGCTAATAATCCCCAGTTTGTGCGGCTATGCCATAAATGTGTATGCCAGCAATAAAAACGGACAGTTGCTCTCGCGTCCACTTCAGTAGATCTTTTGACTGCACTTGTTCATCAAGGCAAAACGTGTGTTTTAGCTAAAGATGCCCGATACATCGATATTATACTATACATATGGTCGTACCTTACTGTTCATCTGAGGAGAATGCCAAAACAAGCTCCCCTAAACCCGCCCCGACATGATCTGTGATGTAACAGATCCTAGTGTGGAAAAGTGTTATTAAACAACCGCTGCTACCGCAAATGACATGCAGTAGAACCCTGGTTATACGACTTTCTCGGGACCGTGAAAAAGCATCGTAAAATCCTAACAACAATTACGCCTATAAGTACAGTTTCGCGCGACAGATATGCAAAAAACTTCTATGGAAACCACAAACTAATGCTTTGCAGGGCTGGGAAATCCAAATCACTAAAAGGTAATTGGGAAAAAATAATGCAGTACAGGCGCCAATCATACTGTATTAAAACAAACCTTGTACCACAGTCCACTGCCGCGATTCCTACCAGCCAGTGCGATTTGTCGCACACACGATCATGGCAAAAGCATGTGGAAGCCTAAAACATGTGGAAAACATGTGGAATTCGGCATTACCTTGTTGGCGATTTTCTTCTGAGTGGTAAAAATGAACGCCTGCGGCGCACTGCCCCTGCGACTGCTGCGCAATGATAGACGCCAATAAGGAGAGGGGAAAAGTGGTCGTCCAGAGGAGCGGGCAGCTGCTGGAGGGCAGAGATGCAAAAGATGAGACGGAGAAGAAAGCTATGCAGGAGAGAATCGATTGAGCAGGCTCAAGGACTGCAGAACAGGCCCGTGGAACTTTCATTTCGTCTGCCGGTTGGTCGCGCGCTTCGCATGGGTTGTCAGACAACATGGGTCAGGCATGAAATCGCATAGGATAACCGAGGTTTTTCATGCATTGTTTCTACGGGGACTTCGCCGGGATTCGACTGGTCCTTCGTAAAGCCCAGGTTGTGGTAAAACCCGAAGACGTATAACCAAGGTTCCACTGTATTTGTCTTCTCGACACCGCAACCTACCGAACTTGTTTTTACACTTCAGCATCCCCTTAACGACATCAACTCGTTTGAAAATAAAGGTGAAATAGTTGCGTGTAAAACAAACTTGGAGCTATGGTCATCATTCTGTCTGTGTTTCTACTGTTGGCAGTATTGCCGTTCAACATTTAGTGATCTGGAAGATTAATGACAAGCCAACTGTTTTATTTTACATAGTATAGGGGGCTACCTGCTCAACTTCATGTGTTCAGGACATAGACACCCATACCTAATTTCGATGTGTGGTAGTTAACCTGTCAGGAATTGTGCCTCTTTACAGGTGACATACTGGGAACCTTGCTTGACATGAAGTCCTTTGAGATAACATTTTACCTTAATGGTGAGCCGCTGCCACCGAACACGCAAGTCTTTCAGAATGCCAAGTAAGTTGTCAGTTTGCTTTCATCCGAATGGGGAGAGTTTTAGTTTGTTTTGTTTTTCAAGCAACTTAAAGTGCAAACAAAAATTGCACCCCTTTCCCTCAGTCTGGTGGCAAATGCAGTGGTATAGCACAAAGAGGGGAACAGCGCAAAATGGACGATGCACAAGATGAAGAAAAAGGACAACTATAACCGCTGACTTACAACTTATTGTTTGTTTTGTGCTGTTCCCCTCTTTGTTAACCATGTACCAACTTATCCGAGCCTCAACCATAGCAAGGTATAACACAGTCTCATGCTTGCTCGTTGGCAATAGTGTGCAAATCGGCACATACAAAAGAACCAGCAGCAACGAATAGCTTGCACGACTCAAGGGCCCACACATCAAAGCTCTATGCAAACTGTCACTGGTTCGCTTTGGCAAGCACTTATCGCTTCTATTTTTTGCATTTTGAATATGGCAGTCAGTAAACTGCCACCGAGTTCCAGCACTCATCATTGACACAATAGAAAACACAAAGCAAGATTGCACACACAAGCAAGAATCAAGAAATAATAAAAAATGAATGAAAAAAAACAGCATCTAGAAGATAGTTATGTCACGCTAGTGGGGTTGATGTGATAGCGATAATGGGACGCTTTTACTCTCATGGTTGCTGGACTAAAATTTACCATCTGTCAGTGACCACTATGTGAGACGAGGAGCGAATTTCGTACGCATTCCTTGGCGAAAAAACTGCACTTAGGTATATTCCGGTTTACGCGTTATACGGATGCTGGCAGCAAAAAGTAATGATACATCTCATGTTTGTGAGCATGAATCGTTTGAGGGCACTGGTACAATTTTTATCGAAACAAGCAAACCTTACTGCTTGTGGTATTGAGACAGTTGCCAGCTGAAATTGGTGACTTTTAAAAACGTTCTCAGCAAAAATTCCTCGAATGCTTTTTTTTTTTTTTTAACGTTCACTTGTCTATGCCATACTTTTTTTTCTTGAAGAAATGAAGCTCTGCCAATCTTGTTTCATAATTCACAAGTTCTGACTTCACTTTGCGCTGATACCAATTTTGCCGCTCTTGGCATTTTTTAGACTAATAAACAACTGCTGCTGCTGCAAGTGGTATATTTGTTTTCACAGCGCTGTAATCTACTGACGCAGGCCAACTCATTTTTACTTTCCAGTGTCTCTTTAATATGTGTTTGATATCGTGTTATGTAGAGCTCTTCATTTTTTCGCTAGTTTACGTTGTTTTCTTGTACAGAGAGGTGCTTAATTTTCAACTTATTTTAAAAAGGAAAGTGAAGTTGATGCCTGATATGCTTGAATCTGTTGTGTTTCCCCTGCAGGTCTGGCTTTTTTGCTGCTGCCAGCTTCATGACTTTTCAGCAGTGCGAGTTTAACTTCGGCCGCTCTCCATTCAAGTTCCCGCCCAGCGGAGTCCAGTTCTCTTGTTTTAATTCCTTTGCCCACCTCACTGAAGAGGACAAGGTCATCCTACCTAGGTGAGGATTTTATTTGGTATATTAACAAAGTTGCAAAACCTGTTGTTTTGAAACCAGGGACATCGCCTTACATTGGTTGAACGCAGTGCGATGAAAATACATTAAAAATTAGGTCCATGTTCACTTACCATGATCTGAGTAACCAGCAGCCTGCTGCAAAAACACTGCTTGGTCTGTGTACTATTTTGTAAATGGATCAGTGGTGAGGTACATATATCAAAAAAGGCTTTTATTTGTCCTTAGCTTGTGTCTACTAATGAAGGGAAGTGGTCCAGATACCTTTGAGTACACCACACAGAAGGCTGAAGGCATGGTCGAATGGCACAGGAAGGATGTTCGGGACTTGTGAACTGAGCTTGTGAAGCACTCAATTCCAGTATCTATATGATAGGTGGAACCATTTCTACACAAGAAAACAGAAATAGGACTTTTGAGGGTATCTCGTCTACAAAGAACAAAAACAGCACTTTGTTACAAGTTTGATGGAAATGATATGCTATAGACAAGTTCTTATTTCTTCCTCCAAATTTGGCTGGCCAGGAAGAATACTTGTGTCCATCACTCTGCTTGTCATTTTCGTTCACGCATATACATATGTGCATGTTTAGGACACTTCCTCATCTGCTGTTTTCCATGTGTTAGGGTGGCTGTCGGGGGAGGTGTGGGGAGTAGTATGGCGTGATGAGGGACCATCTGATTCTGTGGATGTTGGTGTGCGCAAGAGATGGCCAAAAACCTACATTAGTGCACTTTATATTAGCGAGATGGGCAAAACTGTATCATTGTTTCTGAAACGTTGAAATGTTGCCCAAATTATTCGTGAAA
Source organism: Haemaphysalis longicornis (assembly GCF_048455015.1). Classification (NCBI taxonomy): domain Eukaryota; kingdom Metazoa; phylum Arthropoda; class Arachnida; order Ixodida; family Ixodidae; genus Haemaphysalis; species Haemaphysalis longicornis. The sequence goes on from NW_027526203.1 coordinate 397,214,838, forward strand.
CTTACTTTTCATCAATTACTGCCAGTGCTGAAAACTTATTGAAAATTAAATTGTTCACAATAAATTCAGTTTCCTCCAGAGAAAAGGACAGTTCAATGTTATGATTAAAGCAACGAATACTACTGTGATAAAAGTGTTAGCCACACCATCCAAACTTGCAGCTGTCTGTATCTGTCAGTGCATTCTCTTTTTCAGTGTAACTGTGTATGGTCACTGCTGACTGCACATAATGCTTGTGAAGTGGCAAGGAGGCACTGAATGAACTTTGGCACGTGACATTCCCTGCAAGTCCGTGACACCACATTTGGGGCCTCGTATGACAGGGGGCCTTGTTCTTCAGCTTCCAGCAGCAGTCAATTGTTGCTTACTGTTTTCTTGCCAGGCACATTCGTATGGAGAAGCTGAGGCACAGCACTGTCCGCGAGGACTCCTGCACCCTGTGCTTCGACCGCAGTGCTGCTGTTCGGCTTGAGCCCTGCCAACACAAGTGAGTAGCCACACCACCGTTTGCACACGTTCATTGTCGGGAAGGGTATGGATGGCAGAGGGTGCTTGGCATATCAGTGCAGAATGCGTATTCATGTGCTCACTTTGCGTGCTCGGTCACGTTTTGCGCGAGTCAAGTTTGTGACTCGAAGTACTGTCCACACATAACAGGGGAGCCAAAAGCATACAGTGGCAGCTTGAAGGCTTATAGCAACTCTGAATGTTTGTCATTGTCTGCTCGCAGTAAACCATTGCAGTTAAGCTATTTTATGAGATCCATGTAATAGCAAAATCTTTTGTCAAAGGCATGTTCTTGTAGAATGTACGCATGCCCATTACATCATGCTAAAACAAATATGAAAAAAATGTTTTACTTGATGGAAATATAAGAAGCAACGCAGAACCCAGGCAGGTCATTGTGGTTATAGAAACCTCTATGTAACAATTTCTTTTTTGCCATTAAATATGACTTCATTATATCGGCTGTCGCCTGTATAATGTATAATATGATGACTATGCACCCAGAAAAAAGGTACCTGAGATTTCTTTTTTGCATATGTAGCTTAGGTCAAGCTAGAATATAGACAGACTATGCAGCCTATACAGGGTGCGCGAGGTATTTGAGAGCATAGCTTGAATGAGCTGCAAGTGACCTGCATCTCTCTGAATCTGTACTGTTCGCTTCAGTTAGGTCTGCACATTTAGCCCTAAAACCTGGCATTTTCAACGAAAGCCAGTGCATATTCATCATCTTCTGTGCTGATGACAGCTCCATGGTGGCCATGACCTTCCTGAATCTCACCAGGCCCATCATTTTCAAGGGCAGAAAGGTGGTCCTGACCTTGGGCAGGTGTCAGTAACCATTTCGGATCAGCCCGCAGGGGCACCTTGTGTAATCAAGGTGATGGTAGTGGCGACACTGCAAACAATGAGCCCCTGTGAGTTGGACCCTCCCACGCCTTGACTGTGCGTGGCTTATCCATGTACGGGGAAAAGGGCATCCTGGTGGCTTAGCCCAAGCCAGGGTTGTTGTGGAACTTCACGGTCCCCCGGTAGCGGCAACACGCCACTTTTGCCCCTGCTTCTCGCAGACGGTGCCCCCGGTCTGACCCGCCCTGGGGGAATCAGCAAGTCGCTGTTTCCTACCTCCCTCTCAGCTCTTACACCTTCCTATCTTCTTTGCTAGCCCTGTGCTGTCATCTTTTCTCTTCCTCATTTCCACACATTTCTAGGTGGCAAGGGTTAACCCTGGGTAAGGAATCAGCCTTGAGTACTTCAAGAGGGTTATAGCAGCCGTGTATGGCTAACGTGCATCTAGTACGTTCCCAGGTTGGGCTCGGTGGTGGGCGGCCAGCACAGCTGCTGAACTGATTTCACTTGTTATGGCAGCAAGACCTTCTACATCCAATGGTCATGCACAGTGAAAAAGAAGGCATTGCTTCACCAATGAGACGTCTGTCACCATTCTTGGTAGCCGAAGTTCTTACGAATGAGATAGGAAGTGGCTATAGAGTAAGCAAGTTGGGAAGGAGTGACCTTCTCTTAGAAGTCAAAGACGCAGATCAGTGTGCCAAGTTGACCAAAATAACCTCTGTTGGTGACAACCCTGTGAGCATCACTCCCCATTGATCTATGAACACTACCAGAGGTGTTATCTCTGATGAAGACTTCGTGAACTTGTCTGAGAAAAAACTCCTGGAAGAGTTCGAGGGCAGAGAGTGTTTTGAATGTTCAGTGAATCAAAATACGTAGAGATGGGAAAAAAAATTCCAACCAAGCATGTAATCCTCACATGCTCGACCAGTGTACTGCCCGAGTCTGTCAAGGCAGGCTATGCTAAGATTCCTGTTCCTTTGTATATTCTAAACCCCCGACGATGTTATAACTAACTGTTGAAGATTTGGCCATGGTTCATTAAGCTGCCGAGGTAAGGCGGCGTGTCCAAAGTGTAGCCTTCCCGACCACTCGTCTGACACCTGTGAAGCTCCACTTCACTGTGTAAACTGCAAAAAAGAGCTCACCGCGTACTCGCAGTCGTGCCCTCAATGGAAGAAAGAAAACTAAACAATTGCTCTGAAGTATAAGGAAAACATTACTTTTCGGGAAGCACGACAGAGACTGTTTCTAACACGCACTAGCTTTGCCGATGTATCGCGACGGGGGGGGCGGCGCTACACTCGGTTACAGTTCCCTTTGGGACCCTCCCAGCGAGGCCTCAAGAGACACCACATGCCCCCTTCTTGCACATGCCACAAAAGAAGCATCACAGGCTGCCCCAGCAGCCCTTGATGCTAATGCTGGGCCCCTTGCTGGCTCTGCAGTGCCGGTTTCGGCCGATAAGCAGGCTGCCTCAACCAGCCAGCGTAGTCCTGCTGTCGAGGCTTCGCAAGAAGCCATGGACACAACGCCAAGCTCTCCGTTGCGTGGTATGCCGAGAGGGCGTGGCACTTCTCTTGACCGCACAAAAGTTAAGCCACCTAGGGTCACGGCTTCTGGGAAGGTGTCATGAGCCTGCGAGGCTGACAATGTGAAACTTTCCCAATTCTTGTTATATCATAAGCTGATGGTAACTGATAATGTTGTCCAATGTAACTGCCGAGGCCTTTTGAAGAAATTGGACAATATCTATGAATTGCTGTCACAACACCAAATAACTATTATGTGTCTCCAGGAAACACCTGAATGTGAACCAAACCAACTTTTGTAAGAACTAGGTACTTCTGTATTTAGAAAAACAAACAGTTGCACACACCCCTCTGGGGGGGTTGCAATAGTAATTGCCCAAAAGTCAGTTGCATGCCAGTACTTACTCCTCCAGACCAACCTAAAAGCTGTTGCCATACGAGCCATAATCTTTAATGAATTGGCAATAATATGTTCAATATACCCACCTCCAGAACACGGTCTATCGAGTACAGAGTTCGAAACATTAGTTGATCAGCTTCCAGTACCCTATCTGTTGGTTGGAGAATTTAATGCTCAACTCCCACTTTGGGGGTCTCCACACACCAATGTCCAAGGGCGCCTTCTACAAAAGTTTATGCTTTCATCAGAAGCCTGCCTACTGATCAGGGATGATCCAACGTATTACTATAACATAACATAGCACATACTCCTGCATAAATTTGGCCATTGCTTCACCAGTCCTCTTGCCAGTCATTGGATGGAAAGTCATTAACAACTTGTATGGGAGTGACCACTTTCCAGGGAGTCTTAAATTTCTATACTAAAGAAATCACAACACACCACTTGTACAGGAATTCAAGGCGGATGCTGCAAACTGGGAAAAGTTTAAAGGAGCACTGACACGAAATTTTCGTGTTACGTTTTTCGCTGCTATGCGTGCTTATTAGCCCACTAATCATAGACGGTCAATCGCAGCATAAACAATCATTTACGGCGTCATTTATTCTGTCATTTTGGGTTTGGACAAAACGAACGCCAAGCAGCCGCCATGACAGGAGGTAGCACGTGACACCACCATTCTTGTCGCGCCGCTGCAAGTCTGGACGCGTGCACAAGGGAGCGCACGCGCTTGCCCAGACCGGCCGAGGTCTTCACCATCCCCGCGCGCCCGGGCAGCGTGACGTCAGTCCCAAAACCATGACATGTACACACGGTGTCGCAGCGCGCACTAACTGCAGCCAGCACGTCGGCTACATCACAGGAGCCCCGGCGGCAGCAGTTTGGGGCAAGTAGCAGATGTAACGCTGTCCCGATCACGGCGTGCGGGCAGAGATTAAAATGGATTTCAAATATGTTATACTGAACGGCTACTGTTGAAACTTGCTGGGAGATATCTCCCAATAAAAAGGAAGCATTTTACATAGTTGTCTCAGCTTTGAAATTTCATGTCACTACTCCTTCAGTATACAGTCATAAGCCACCTCAGAATTGATGAAGCCGCAGAGACTCTGACCACACATATAATCGACATGGCACTAGACGTCACCCCAAAGTTCTCATGGTCAGGTTACCAAGCCCAAACCTTGGTGGAATGATGATTGTAGGCTTGCTCGCAAGGAACAGAATAAGGCGTGGGGTATCTTGCGTAGGCGCCTGACAGCCGAAGACCTGTTAATTTTAAAGTGCGCAAAGGCCAATGGCCTGCAGATTTGTCATACTGCAAAAAGAGAAAGTTGGAATAGGTTTGTATCGTCAGTAACATCATGCACGGATATGCGGATAGTATGGAGAAGGATTAAATCCCTTCGTGGAAGTAACAATGTTACACATCCTCTTGTTAGCACAGTTGGAGACAGCTTAGAAGACCGAATGGATGCGCTAGGCGAGCATTTTGAGTATGTGTCAAGTTCCGCTCATTACTCAAGCAATTTTATGAAGCGCAAGGAGTCGGAAGAAAAAATGGTATATGTGACAAAGGGCAGTGTCAAATAGGGTATGATTGCCCCTTTACCATGCAGTAGCTGAAAGTCGCCCTTACTACTTGCGGAAAATCAGCACCAGGTGCAGACAGCATGATTAAGCACCTACATGACGACACGCTTGAAGCACTTTTACAGCTGTTTAACAAAATTTGGAATACAAGACAGTTTCCAAAAGTGTGGAAAGAAGCTATTGTGGGGCTGATTCTAAAGGAGGGGAAAGACCCAGCACTTGCAGCAAGCTTCACGCCGGTTTTTTGTTTGGCCAGTTGCTTATGTAAATTGCTGGAAAAAATGATCACCTTCACCAAATGTATTTTCTTGAATACCATGGTGTTATAGACATGTGCCAAAAAGATTTTCGCTCTAGAAGATCCACAACAGACCACCTAGTGGCTCTCGAGTCCTACATCAGGCAGGCATTTCTTTGACCTCCAAAAAGGTTATGACACACAGCCTGGTGTTACGGTATTCTGTGTGATCTGCAACGTCTTGGGGTTTGTGGTAACATGCTTAACAGTCTGAAAGACTACCCCTCGGAGCGGACCTTTCAGGTTAAAGTTGGAAATGTCCTATCCAAGAAGTTTATTCAAGAAAACGGAGTGCCACAGGGTGGGGTGCTGAGCTGCACTCTGTTTATTGTGAAGATGAACTCTTAAGAAACTACACTCATGTAATATGCCCATCTGTGAGAGGCAGATCCAGCTAGCTACAAACAAACTTACAAAATGGGCAGATGAAAATGGTTTCTGTTTAACTCCGGACAAAAGAACGTGCGTGGTTTTCTCTATAGTTCATACCACACGCTAGGTGCAGCACTGTGGAGCCTACATTGTTGTCAATAGAGCATCCACTGAGGGCGCCTAACTCGCCGTGAAGGGGGTCCTGTAAGGACATTCCCTTCTCCCCTCTCGGCAAGTGGAACCACAAGGCCCCGGCACCTTTTGTCGCTTCCTTCGCGATGAGCATGGAGGAAGAAAAAGTTAGGAGACAGCATGACGTCACACAGCTAGCCTTCGCAAGCCCAGCTCCGTTGAAGCCGCTGCCTCCGCCGTTTCCCTTTCTCAAGCCGCCGCAGTCGGCCCAGCACGTGACCTCCATGGTCAGGTGGGCCGGCGGCGGCGGCGGTCTCCGACTCCGGCGCATCTCTCGTGTTTCGTTGGCGGTAGCTTTTCCCCGTCCTTCCTGCATTTGTCTGCTTGGCGATCTCATGCCCGCGTGCGGGCAGGAGTGCCGCGTACGTGCGGAAGACAAAAGCTGTGGGAAAAAAAACAACATATAGCAGGCTTCGTGACAACGGGCCGCAGAGTAGTTTCGAGCAGACGAAATTGAAGACTGCGCGGCGGCCCATACAGCGGTGGTGCGGTGGGGTCACGTGGTGCAGTGACGCCTGGGCCGACTTCGATTTTACTTTTTATGTATAGGCTTCACGTTTCTCCGGTGGCGCCGTCTCCTAACTTTTTCTTCCTCCATGGTGATGAGTTAGGTGCCCTGAGGGGGCGGGCTGTTGACAACAATGTAGCCTCCACAGTGCTGCACCTAGCTTCTGGAATGGACTATAGACAGCGTGGGATTTGCCTAGACCCCGTGATTACACTTGAGACACCCAAAACTGTATAAAAGGAGCACAAGTTCCTAGGTGTTGTACTTGACGACAAACTCTCGTTCATCCCGCACATCAAGCGCCTCCGAATGAAACGCCTCGACGCTGTCAACATTCTGAATGTCCTCTCACACCAGTCATGGGTTACTGACACTAAGTGTTTACTGGCCTTATTTATGAGTCTTGTGAGATCACAAATGGATTACGGATGCATCGTGTATCAGTCTGCTAGACCCAGTGTACCGCCGAGGCGTACGACTGGCTACTGGAGCGTTCAAGGCTAGTCCTACTTTAAGCCTTCATGTGGAGGCCAACCAGTGGTCTTTAGAGAAACAGCGCATATACACTGGGCTAAACTTCTGCTCTCAAAGTGACATCCTTGACTGAACATCCCAACAGCACCACAAGCGACCAGGCAATAAGGCTTTTTGAAAAGCGACCTGCAATGGCCAAACCACTTCTTCTGTCAGTTCGCTCACTAGCCACACATCTCGGAATATCTTTGGCTGATGTTGAGAAAACTAGCATTGCTGACTTGATGCCTCCTTTGGACCTATGTACCGTGTCTGTCGATTTGTCTTTTATGGAGATCGACAAGAAAGCAGCTCCAAGGGAATTAAAGGGGCCCTGAAAGGCGTTTTGAGCACACTAAATGAACTAGCGCAATCGTTAGATTGGGTCGTCAACGTTATCTGTGCCAAGTATTACTCTTTTACGCGCAGCGGAAAGCTCACACTTTTGTTGCAAAGTTTGTCGCTTTTCTGTCGCCCTTCCCTTCGTGTTTTTGGACGCCGCCATCTTCACATGTCTACGTCATCGATTCCCAGAAGTTCGTCATGAGCTAAACATCCTGCAATTGGGCGACTTTTTCACGCACTTCCGGCAAAGAGATGAGTCGTCTGCTCAGCGTCGGCTCGCCGGCTGATCTGCCAAGCGTAGTGCCAGAGTGCTTGGACATTTTACGACAAACGAAACAAGTGTAAGCAAACGCTTAACCGTTTGTATTGAATGCAACACGGCCATAACACGATATGGATATTCTCTTACCTGAGTACGTTCCATAAAGAAAGCGTTGAAGCCCCGTGGCACTTCTTTCGTGCAATCGCAGAGAACGCCCTCAGTCGAATGCCCGGATTTGACGCACACCTTTTTATTCAACTTCAAAACAATCCAGAGATGCATTTCGAATGAACACAACGTGACAACATGCGTTGCAAGTCTGAACAGCGATTAACAGACGATGGGTTTCCTCCTCCTGCCCGTCGTAAATCCGGCACTCACCTCGCGCGCGGTTTGCGGGGACGAACAGCAAGTCAACTCTGGCGCACAAGCCGAGATGGCTTTTAGCCACGCACATGCACATACCCCATGCGAGGTTGAGTCGTACGTCGCTCGAGACAGATAATCCAGACCATGGGAAGCACTATGCACCCGCAGAAGCACAGCGTTGCATTTCATCGTGAAACAAAGGCGTCCACAACACACACACCATCGCCTCCTGTAATGCCAAATGCATCTCCCACATGTCGCTAGGTGGAGCCCCGAGCTGAACCGGGATCACGGAACCGTAACTGACTTTTAGAGCGGTTTGTGCCTTGTTGCCAAGGCAACCGATGTTTGAGATTGTCAAAGAAATGGCGCTCGCTCCAGCGCTAGAAAGCTCAGAGCCGCGGCGGAGAATATTTTGCCAACGTTGCCGCTCTCCACCACGCGTCGCCCCAAGCTGAACTGGTCACATGATTGAAGCGTTTTGTGCACGGGTTCTGTATCGGTTTAAAATGCCTTTTTCACATGCCGCCGGCAGGAATTACCACCGCCGCAAAATAAGACCCGGCACCAGCGGGGCCACATCTGATACGGCGCTTTTTGGATAAACCGTGCGCGGTGCATCAAAGAGAACGAGCACACGATCCTCCCCGCGCGACTGCGAGTTCGCCGCCGATTCAACAGCAGCAACGTACACCGCGAAAGGGCAAAGCCAGGCCGCCGCACACATGCGGCCAGATTTTTCGTTCACTTTTCCAGCCTTAAGCGGAGTGCGGGATTCATGGCGTCAACAAAGCTTGCCCGTAGCAGACGTTCAGTCTGAGCAGCGCAGTAGTGGAAGTACGTCACCGGTGAGGAGCACAGCATCATGGGAGGGAAGGCTCACGCGTCGTCAACAGCGGAGAGTAAGTTGAAAGGAGGAGGAAACGCGGCGCGACGATAATGCGCGGTTTTCAATTTACGATTTCTCAGCTAATACTCATCGCTTTAACAAAATTCTTGCGGGAGGAGATTGCTAATACATTGCTTTATTTGGTTACATGTACATCCATGCATCGGCGGAAGGTATTTCAGGACCCCTTTAATAATGCAGCCCTTTTTGTACCTACAAAATAAATACAGAGCATCTGAGCTCTACACAGATGCATCCAAGTCCATAGACGCTGTTGCATGTGCTGCACATTGTCCTGCCCTTTTAATGATAAAGAATATGCCTAAAACCACATCCATATTCACTGCTGAAACGTATGGTCTTCTTTTGGCTGTAGAGCATATAATTCATGGCAAAGTTCAGATGTCAGTGATATTCACTGACTCTCAAAGTGCAGTACGGGCCTTGTCCTCAGGCAAATTACAGAGAATCCAGCTTTTAATAGGCTTCTAAAACAGCTCTGCTTACCACACAAGCAAAACCTAGAAGTCACAGTCTGTTGGGTTCCAAGCCACTGCGGCATAGCTGGAAATGAAGAAGCAGACAGGAATGCAGTAGCAGCTGCTCTTTGAAGTAACTTAGATGTTCGATACGGGCCTTATGAGAATCTTAAATCGTGTTTGGAAGAGTCTGCATGACCATTGGTAGGAAGAATGGAACAGGCAGAAAACAAATAAGTTGTATATGATAAAACCAAAAATAGGTAAATCAGTCACTGATAAAGGAGAAAGGGTATTGAGGTAACTCTCTGTAGACTGCGGATAGGCCATACCCATACTACGTATGCATACCTACTGAGAGGTGCAGAACAGCCATGCTGCTCGATATGTGGAGGGTTGTTATCCGTCATTCATGTACTAGTGGAATGCAAAATACTTAAACCACAAAGAGAACGCCACTTTCCTGAATTGTATAAACTCATGATACCTCAACATCCATTGTCATATCAACCATGAGCCTAGTCACCATCTCACCCTTCAGCCACCGTCCTTGCTTATGCAAGGACGGTGGCATAAGGTGTAGCAAATTCATGTCATAGTGACATTTGTTTTTATTTGGTCCTTTACACCAATTTTAACTATGTAGTTTTTATTTGTACATAAATTTTATAACCTACTATTATATAGTCTCTACTTCATTTTTCTCCTGAACTAATCCTCATCATTGTACTGGCGCTCTTTGGCCTTGATGCCCTTGCGCAAAAAAAAAACTATCATCATCATCACCATTTCGGGTCAAAAGAAAGAAGCCTGCTCAAAGGCGGCTAGAATAGCTGAGCTTGTCAAAGCAACGTTATACCCCTGTCACATGGGCACTTTCAGTCACGATTGAGTCGATCCGGATCGAGCTCATTCTAGATCAGGCGCTGATACATGGCAGTGTCAATCGCGATTGAGCTCAAACGAGCTCGAACTCAATCCTGGTTTCTCAAGCGCGACTGAGGTTTCCAAGTGCGATCGGATGAAAACGGTGATACTGTCGTCCCCGCTGAGTAGTGGCACAGAAGGTGACAACTTCAACTAATGCCACAAATTGTATCAAATAAGTTTACCCAAATAAGCGTGCTGTAACATTTATATAGTTCCGTATAACTACGACCGTACAGTTACCAAACGCCGTCCGCGAAGTACATTTTTAGCGCCATCTGGCGTATGTGACTGCAACCGGTGCAACTTCTCAATCAGGATCGAAACGTGCCGTGTAGCAGCGGCGGTGCGTCGAACGCGCTCGAAATGTAATCGCGCTTCGCTTCAATCCGGATTGAAAGTGCCTGTGTGACAGAGGTATTATGCGACTGAACAGTGGCTGGCTAAGTGTCTCCGTAATTCCGCAAGCTCTTAACATTTGGCTTCCTAGCTCTCCTGATTCAAACACCATCAATTACTGCTGATAGCACGAATTTGAAAGGGACATTAACCTCTTGTCCAGCAACATTACAGACCTGTGAAAGGAAACCATCGTTAATTCTGTGGCCAGAGTGTACGAAATCCCATGATCGAAGCATGCGTGTATCATTTAAAAGATGCACTGAGTTTGTTATTTAAGCTGAAGGTGGCTTTATAAACGATCCTCTGAAGCACAAGTGCAGTAGCAGGTGCACAATATTTTGTGGCAATGTGCTGATTCTTCAAGTAATTATTTATATCTAGGGATGGTGTTCAGTAGCTTTCTAGTGCTTATGTGCAGCAATAAGCGCAATAGTACATGCTCTGCCCATAACAAAGGTGCTGGCCTCTTTGGTGTCCAGCAGGCTAATGCACTGCGGCCGATGGAGGAGTGTCGCTGTTCGTCAGTGCATTGACTTGTCTGTCGCAGGGGATTCTGCAGCGAGTGTGCCCTGCAGCTGGAGGTGTGCCCCATGTGCCGAAGCGAGATCCGGGAGCGGATAGAGGCGTCGCTGTAACCAGAGATGTCTACACGGGCGGCCGGCCACTGCGCACAACCGTCTGGCATTCCATTGGGAGTTGGTGCTAGTGGGGCAAAAATTGAACGCGGGCTGCGGATGCTGGGGAAGCCCTTATCTTTCCCCCCCTCCTTCGCCTTTACCTTAGTTACCTTACGTGCACGATTGACGGCACCCTTGCCTCGTGATCAGCGCTGAAGATGGTCGTGCATGCATTGTAACCACCACTGTATCAAAAAAAAAAAAAGACAAATTTTCTTAGCTTTGTTGGAGAACAGTGGGGCAACACTTTGATGTGGCAAAATTGCTGATGAAAATACGGTCTGTTGGTGTCGGACCATTTTATTTATTTGTGACATTGGTTGAAAGCAATAAAGTGGCCAGGACTAGCGGTTACTGAAAGCCACAGAGGCACCTGTGTAAAATTTTGTGTTACTTTATAGGTTTTTAACAATTTGGGTTTCTTAAGGCTCTCGTTAGTGATACTTTTGTAAATAATTTGTTGAGGTGGATGTATGATCAACTTTATACGCACAGCTTAAATTACGTATCAATTGATTACAGTTTCTCCTTTTGGGGGGGGGGGGGGGGGGGGGATCCCATGTGTTCCAAAACAGTCTCGAAATGTTCAGAAAACCTGCTGCCACTTTCTTGTCTGTCGAAATGACCTTTTGCTTCTGTTAACTGCAATTAGCAGCCAGCTTGTTCTAGCTGCAGAGAAAGAGGAGCTACATTTTTGTGGTGTGAATAGTGTCCCCTTTTTTATTTTTCCCCCAGACATAAACTTTCCTTTTTGTGTAGCAAATGAAGAATTATTGGGGCTGGGTGCTTGTGAGTGACGATTGTGCAGTCTTTAGCAATTTCGGCAGAACTTTTTATTGTGATCAAACCCAGTGCATGCTGTGCTGAGCATTAGGGTTCAGTTTTAGTGATCGTGTGCTTCGCTTCAGTGCCGTTCGGTGTGGCTGCACCAGTTGAAGCATCCATCAGCAGAGAGAACGCTTGTGAAATGTGTTGTGGGCGCACATAGGGAAATGGAAGGCGGCTGCCAGTAGCAGTTCAGCTTTTGTAAATCTGTGCACAATTCAGTCCTTCCGCACTCAAAGGGAAGCACAATTAAAAGCTGGTGGAAAGGCGGTTTCGCTAAGCACCTTACTTCAAACAGCCTACACAATTCTTCCCCATAAGGTGTATGATGAGCAGGTTAAAAAGTAAATAGAGTGAAACGTTGGTGAACACGATAGGGTGTAATCATTCAGCACATTCAGCAGGAAACACTAATCGATGAAGAATGTTGGCAACTACAGAGAGCAGATGTTTGAAGATGATACTTGTGTGTTACTGGAGGTATGTAAATGAAAAAGGTAGCAGCAACACGTAAAAGTGGCACAAAAAATAGTGGGCATTTGAAATATGCTCCAGAAAGCGGTGGCAAACTTCGCATCATAATTGTGACCTTTCTGCTGTTTGTGAAAAAGTGATATTTGGCTCTGTCGTTGAGCTGTAACATTGTGGTTGCACGAGTTTATTGACCATTTTTTAAACGTGTTCCAGTTCCCCTTGCTTAATTCTTATTCAGCCGGCAGCATGGTAATGTAGCGAAGTAAAACACTGCTTGTTTGTTCCTGTGTAGAATCATTATTTACCTGAACGCATTGTCACTTTCTAACAGCAGTGGTAGTTTTTAGTACAACTGTTTATCAAAGAACATTTCAAGCAGTACTTTTTACAGCATGTGCAGCAATGGAGGAAGAAATTGCCTGCCTACTTAATTAAATAGCCAGGTGCAAGTCAAAAATGTTGTCTGGCGCAGGACATCCAGCCACTCTGGCCATAATCATAGCAGAAATGTAGCATTAGCACAAACTTAAATATTTTTTATAACTTGGGTAGGTTTAGATTGTTTAAAAAGGCAGAGCAAGTAAAATTCAATTGTTACACTTCACTGACTCCAATTTAGTTTTACAGTTTTCGAATTCAACTTAGCTTTCAATCTAGCATTTCCATTTGAAGATTGGTCACAAACCAATTTTTAGCTGTTCTGCAGGGGCCAAAGCTCTTACTTACTCTAAATAATGGTTGCAGCCAGCATCTGTCATGTAGAGCATACACCCAAGTAAGACCTCCAGTCAACCTAAAGCAACATCTCTTCTCACATAGCACTGCTGAATCACATGAAAAGTATCCGCAACAAAGTAGCTTTTGCTGCAGAATGACGCTTAACAAAAAGGTATTTTGCTACCTCAAAGACATGCGTGGTAGCTCATAATACTACTTTGTTGGGGTCTCAGTTTCTGTTCATATTAACAAATAATGCAAAAGCTGTAAAAGATAGTTACATAGCTCAAGCTCAAATTTTACTAATTATCAGCAGAACAAAGTCTGAATAGAAAAAACAAATTGTTGTGACAACAAATTTATTTTGGTTCAGAGTGTGTAACTAGCATTGAGAAACAACTCTAAAAAATATGTCTTTGGAAACTTGAATGGTTGAAAAAAAAATGTTCCTTTTGTCAGCTAAAATGATGTTATGAGAAATCCCAGTGCAGTTTTCATTTCATTTTTTTTTTAAACTGTCGCTGCTTGCATGGATTCGGAAAAAAAAATGAGACAAGGCTACTAGCACAGTGCACTTCAGCCATGAAAGATAACTTTAATCTGTCAAAAAAAGAAACAAATTGCATGTGCACAAACAGAATTCTAGTTGGCCTACCACATGTAAACAAACATTTTGCAATGCATGTGCAATGTTATTAGAACTAATGCAGCGCCATTGCGCATATACTGAACTGCAGAAAAATTTAATCAAGTGCTATATTTCTAAGTAATGATAAAGGTAAATGGTATAACTCATTTGTATATAAAAAGTAACAAAGGAAATGCCACTTTGCACCACACGAAACTTGCAGTGACAAGGCGGGGTCACATGAGAACGTGTTTGGCATCATTTTTAAATGTCTTCTGCTGCGCATATCAGGATGGCACTTCGTGGGTACATTTTCGAGGAATGATAGCGTATTTTGGCACTATAATAAAAAATTCCAAGTTCTAGTTGGTTTTACCTTCCACCCCCCTTAACCAGGTATCCCAGGTCAGCATTGTGCTCTGAAAAGCATCTACAGGCAGACCTCAGTACATACCATGAAAAGCATCAACACTCTTCTTTAGGCTGCCGTAATGTAGCCACAAATATTTTTTTTTCTAACTAGAAGCATGCTACACAAAAAATTTTCACATTTACTCACATTTTTATTTCTGGGAAATTTCGTTATGCAAGCATAAAGGCCGTGCCGTTGGAAAGATGGCGATAACTGGAAATATTTTGTGCACCAAGACATTTGATGTGCTAGGGGGTGTTGCCCAGTGCATTGTTGTCTGTGAGGCTTCTGCACTATTCCCTTTTTATGAGGGCGGGGCTCTAGGACTTCAAGAAAAGAAAAAATTGTAGAATTTTCTTTATACTGTAATGGTATTACCACTGATCCGACAACAGCAATTGTTTAAACGTTAACGTTTTGAGAGTGGTAGAAGGTCTAAAGCAGGAAGCTTATTTTGGCTGCATAACCCTAAGCAGTGGTGCCAGACAATGCGACAAAGTACACACACAATCAAAAGGAAAGTATGCAGTACCTTTTGTGAGCTGGGCATGTCCATCGTCACTAAGGGTTATTTGTAAAGCACTACCACATCATGTATTGCTAGCCGGTAGCTGAAATTCCGCAGTGCATCATGAAGGGTACAAACAAGTCCCCCTTTGCCAGCATAGAATGGCTTGGTTGAGTGGGCAAGAGTGTACTGTCTTAGCTTGTACTTTTTAGACCCCAGTTTTCACATTGAGGCTAAAGCGTTGATGATGCAAGCCCTGTGGAGGCAGTTTCAGGTCCTGAGCGGCGACACCGCACTTGCACGCTTATGAGCCTGCAACACGCGAGAAGTGTGCAATAGTAAGGGAGGCCACATGGAAACAGCCCCTCCTCCTTGCTGTTATGGCCGCGTCAGCAGTAGTTGAGAATCACCTCTTTGTTGTCTACATTTCTTTTATGTCCGGGCCCTATTAAATCGCATCAAAAGGACAGCACGTGCCTGTCATGCTGTGCAAAGGCAACCAAGCCCTTTTTGCGCAAGCGGCTTCCGTGCACCTTCCGAAGCCTGTTGCCAATCTCCTTAGGAGTGTTGAACTTTTGGTGTTTAGGCTTGGCGGACTTCTCTCCTGAGCGTGATATTTGCACACTGTGTCCATGATGGTGTGCTTCCGTTTGTGCCCACTTTTCCTCTGTAACTACGTGCCTATGCTTGGCACCCATCGTCCTAGTTCGTCCTAAAATGTTGATTTGTTAAGCAATCTCCAGGCGTGGTGGATCACTCTCTCCTCACTATCTTTCTCTGACCACTCCTCTCATCTCTCTCTCTCTCCCTCCCAAACCAAATGACCTGGACAAGGCGTGCACAAGGCAGAATGCATGTACTAGTAACTGAGATTGCACCTTTCAATTCCAAAGAAAACAAGGAACAGAAAGTTGCATGGCACTGTCAGCATGTCTTTGTCTGAAAGGGACACATCACAAGCAATGCAGACGCTCTGCAGAGGAGCACGACGGCCACACTTAGCGTACAATGTAGGAAAGCAATCAATCGTATAGTAAGGAGGGCAGGGTAGAGGTTTGACTAAAGGCAAAGTACTGCCACTGGTCAGTTCAGGAGCTTTGCTTCAAACATTCTGGCAAGAGCATTAGCCCCACATTCTCGTGCTTCACAAACCAGGCGCACGCGCAGTGGAAAAAAATATGAACGTAGTTCGCCGGTTAAGACCCACTGCCTTAGCAGTGACGTGTTTATTTCAATACAATTAAATAGTTCATTTGGCACCATTTTTTCAAGATTCTCTGCCTCCCATTGTGAATACTTTGCAGTGCACAAAACAACTGCCTATAGTGATTGTTAAACTGATTCCATTCAAAAGAAAAAAAATTCCATTATATTGGCTGTTGGCAGCTGAATGTTGTGGGACATAAGGTACCAACCTGTCCCTAGGAAATGTTGTGCCCCGAGCAAAAGCAATCTACAGCACTGGTCACCCAGTTGTGAACAGGCTAAGTTGGCCCATTGAGGGCTGTATGTAGTGTTTTCCATTATCACTGTGGCACAAGCAGTGAGGGTATAAGATACCAACGCCGATTGTGCCTCAACTTGACTGCAGTTTAGGTCTAGTTATGTCCTACTCTGCTATCGAGTGTTAGCATAAAACCTGCCTCTTAACTAAATTGTGTTGAAGAGTGCTTCAGGTTCTCCTTAAATGCCTGTTACATTAGCATTTCATATTTTTTAAAGCTCTGATGTCAGTTTGTATAGTTACAATGCGACAGCCAGACTTAAAACTACTCCTAAAATCTTATTATATGAATTTGTTTTTACCGCAACCCATTTTATTCAAATCAGTTCAGTAGTTTCTGCTGTGCATAGCATTCTCTATGGGAGGCATAGAATGAGGAACCAAAGCCTCCTCCCGAAGAGACAGCCAAATGGCGAATAAACTGGGCCGTGGCTGTGCCTCGCCTAAAACAGAGCAAACGGGAGGGGGACACATCTCTGTGACTGCATGGAACAAGCCAAGCCAAGCTGTGTTTTAGCCATTTATTATGTGGCGCGAGGACTGCAGGCATTTTGAGTACCATTTACTGAAGGAATGCAACCAGCTGCCAAGAAAAGCAGTTGAGGGTTTTATGAAGTAGCTGAGCTTTGTGCACGAGCAGGAATTGGGGGCATTATGCTCTTACATTTTTGTAATCTTGTTTGTCGAGTTGTGATTAGCGAAGGTATAGTATATACCACTTGGCCCTGTTGGCACAAGAGCTGAAAGAACAGCTGGTTGATCTGCCATTTTTATTTCTGCGGGGCGAGGTGATTATGCACAGCTCTTCACCCATGATCTCCAGTTTCGTAGCCCTCAATGATGTAAGCTTTGTTTCTGCACTCCAACCATTTTACCTGGCCCTACAAGAGCGCACATTTCAGTTGTGAAGGAAGTGCTGAACTCGTGTCACGAAGTTGCTTTTGCACTCCGACCATTCTACCTGCCAATATAAAACGCACATTTCAATTGTAAAGGAGGTGCTGAACCTGTGTATAAAGACTGTGACTGCAATGGTAAAGGAAAAAGAGTGGTGGTACATCTTGAAACTTAGCCTGCTTTCACCCAAGGCCAATAACTTGCAAATGTTTGCAAGTTTGCATAACTTGCTATGGTTTGCAATGAACTTGCAAACCATAGTAGGAATTTGAGCAATGGAAAGTTTATCCAACCATGAATTGCACATGCCTGCTATGCATTTTTCTTTACCCAGCAGTTCCCTAAAGGAAGTTTCCAATGAAACTTTGCCTGTGCATGGAGTGTGTAGTGTCACGCTGATTTTTGTGTAGAACTCCGGTATTTTTAGTTTCTTTGTTGCAACATTCGAGGCAGGCAGCTTGCATTTCTGATGATAGCTGACAGACAGACACATCTTGTGACAGCACTCCAAGAAGTTCCAAGTTATGAAGTGCTTTCTTTACCTGTGTGGTAACCATACTTGAGAGTCCCTTGTGTGTACAACTTGTCACTTGGTGCTAGCTTTGCCAAGTTTCCCTTGAGTACCGAGCGCCGGAAAAGTGTAGTGAACACTGGCTGTCATCACCGCTGACGCAGGACATTAGAGCTGAAGTGACAACCCTGTGCTTAACTTACCAGGCCAGTGTAAAGCAGTGTCTTAGGAGGGCACCTTGTAAGCACTTTTACCTAATCTAAATTGTTTTTGTATGGTCTTCGCTGCCTGTTCTGATGAGACCTGGACCATTTGTGTGAATGCTAGTTACTCTCCAGCAAACGTGAAAAACCTTCATGGTCAGGATGTGGTAGCCAAAATAGTGTCACGAGTAATGCTTGCTCTCTTGCCAAGAGACACAAGAAACAAGTTGTGCTTCGATCTGTGGCTGCTGCTTGTCAATTGCATTGCACTGGGCGTGTTTCTGTGTCATACCCAAGCAGCATCTGGGTCACCTGTACAGGATCTAGTCACCTTATTTTTCTTTCTGCTAAAGAAATATACTTCTAAATAATATTTTTCATTCTCTAGCCTTGCCTGCGAGGCCATTAGAGAGTCATGTAAATAATGAGCTTGTCGTATACTGTGTATCATACATACTAAGTGATTAAAAGAGCTATTCGCCAAGTGCAGTGTGTTCTCAAATTTATCTTCATGTACAGCCATGGACAAATGAAATGCGAACAGGAAAATATGCAAAATATGAACCAGAACACACAAATAGCAAGATTTCTTTCCATACAGGTAAACTTGCCGCTTGGCTTTAGTATTACGATAACAAAGTTTGTAAATGTGTATTTCCAAATATACCACTAGCAGCCCGTTATTTGATCTCCACAATCGATATTTTTTTTTATTTTGCGTGTTCTGGTTCATAATTTCGTGTTCGTGTTTCATGTGTTCATGACCGTACACCACAACACAGCCGCCTGAGAGCTGCAGTAAAGCATGCCTGAATGCAGGATGGATTTGCTGTCATTCCTACGCATCCACGCTAAGAAATTGCGACTCTTGCATAACCTCCGTGTGACGATCGCCCATCTGACATACAGTACACTCACAAAAATTCAATTTTTAGATTATTTCAAACAAATTTAAATATTTTGGTTGCCCCCGTTATGTCTAATGTATTTTAAAGCCGCCTAATTCAAACTGCTTCATTGCATAAATGGGATTAGTTGGTACTTCTTGCTTGTCCTTGCCGGAAAATATGTGGCTAGAAGCATCCTTGTATCACTAGCGGTCACGATGAAGCCGATTACCTGCACACTCGCGTCAAAGTGAAACAGCGCGTGTCAGTGACGATGTGTGGATTGAGGAAGAAAGAAGAAAAAAATGCGCGCCAATCCACCCTGTGAAGGTGGTCGGAAACGGAAGCTGTAAGCGACACCGACATCGATTACCCACACGATGTCACTTGAATCCACACACGTGCTCTACAAAGAGTGAGCCAGAGACAAGTGAAGTGCACTTAACCACACCCTTTATTACTTTAAAGAGATATCCTTTGCTAAGGTTAAATCAATGCATGATTCATGGACAGTGGTTGGTTGAGTTGTATTGGCGAAGCACATGAGAGGACACACTTTTTTTTTTTATAAAATTAAAGGAAGCGCAAATCCGGTGTTAGACGATCTCACTTCTCCTCCGTCTCTGCTGCCGCCGACGGAGGCGATGAGATCGCGGCAGAGGCAGAGGAGAAGTGAGATGCCATGCATTGATGTGAGCTTCCTTTAATTTTTATAACTCCTAGTGCATGCGCAAGGCGCGCACATGGCCACTACACGTGCCGTGGGCAGAGCGCACAGTGGCACAATAGGTCGCGTGACGCTATCACTGTCATTCAGTGAGAACGCAGGGAGTAAACCCGCAAGTGTGCTTGGTGAGTGCACCATATGTCTCCCCCGTCTCCACGTGGGCTCGAAGCTCAATCGTTAAGACAACAGGCTCTCGCTCTGTTTCTCTATTTGTTCTAGGTTCGATTCATGGCGGTGCCACTAACTTTTTATTTGTTTTCGGGAGTTTTCTGTTGGCACCAACAGTCGCTAAGAACCCTTGGGGGGCAGAGGTAAAAAGCTTCGCTTTAAAAAAAAAAAAAAAAGATGTCAGGCAGGGCGGATGAATGATCCCTTTGTGATTTAAGGGTGAATAGCACTTCAGTATGGTATGTGAATGTTATTTTATTAAATATATGTGAATGTTTCATTACAACATGGTATGCTGCCCGCAGTCATATTTATTGGAACTTCTGATAATTCAAACAAAATCCTGGGGTCCCTTCAAGTTTGAATTGTCGCGAGTCTAGTTTCAATGGCCTTACTTAGCTTGTTTTAAGAGATTCATGCAACCAAATCTATTGGCAACATTTTTATTGGTTCAGCGCAACCAAAAAGCGAAGCCTGAACCTGTCTGCAAAATGCCAACCAACTGCGAATGTAGGTGTGCACCCACTTGATAGGCTGCAACATGTTGAAGAGGGGTGGTGACAAAAAGGTCGAAATATAACCAGCCCAACTGCTGATGTGTAGCAAAGGGATGGGAGATGCTGGTATGTGGTGCCACGACGTTTGGCTCAGCGTCACGCTGTTAGGTCCAACATTATTATCTGGTAGCTGCAGCTTGATGTACACCCTTTGTTGAAATTTTCTAGGCCAATTCGAAGCCTTCTGGACCACGAAGAATCAAAAGAATTAGCTTAACCTTTAAATGTGACAAAATTATTGTATGACAGTAAGAAAGAAAGGTGTTTTCTCTAGATTTCCCGCAATGTCTCAGCCTTGCTCAGGACGTAAGCTTGTACATTGAATCTTTTGCGGCCTGTGCACTTTTGGCATGGCCTAGAAAATTTTGACAAAGACTGTACATGCTTGGCACGGCATTATGCTCAACATTAACTTTAAGCACCCTGCATACAGGCCTAACAAGGGTGATTGGTCAAGGCTGTTAGTCATGGCAACGGAGACAGGAAGGAAAAGATGCAATGCAAGAGGGCAAATTATCATAATGAAAAGGTAGAAAAACTCGGCAACGTAACTGTATGAGAAGTGAAGCTCGTGCATTTTCACATCAGAAGAGAAAGCTTAGGTGTTTCCGTAGTTTTTTTTAATTGATGAAAAGCTGCTACTAGCAAAAAGCCCGCCTTGCCATTTGAATCGATTAAAACACGAAACTTGTGTTAACCGACCAGATTTAGGAGGAATTCCCCAAAGTGGAGGAAGTTTCTGCGAAGGAAATTTGACATCCACCTCAATGCAGCCGTACAGCTACAAAGGAAAGCTGTACAGCTTTCTTAGAAACTTCGCAGTTGAAGAAAAATTCATCCCGGTTCACGATTTGAACCCGGGACCACCACCTAACCAGGGCAGTCGCTCTACCAACTGAGCTAACCAGGAGGCTAGCCATTTGTAGGGCGAGAGCGAATTGATCAACAATTTTTTTTTTTTTTGCATGTGAAACCTTTTCTATGTTGTTTGAAGTGCATTGTTCTGTGTTCCGACTTCAGTATTGTGCTGTTCATTTTGTTGTACCATGTGCACCCACTCTGCTATGGCCCCACGTTGGGGCTAGCAATATTGCTAAATAAATAAATAAATAACTCGAAGTGTGAGACAGGTGTTAACCAACCAGATTTAAGGGAAATCCCCAAAATGGAGTAAGTTTCTGCAAAGGAAAATTTGAAATCAACCTCAATGCAGCCATATGCCTACAAAGAGGAGCTGTGCAGCTTCCTCAGAAACTTTGCAGTTGAAGAAAAATTCGTCCTGCTCCAAGATTTGAATCAAGGAGAACCACCTAGTTGTAGGCGGTGCAGTTAAAGGCGGTGGTCCTGGATTCGAATCCTGGACCAGGACGAATTTTTCTTCAACTGCAAAGTTTCTGAGGAAGCTGTACAGCTTCTCTTTGCAGCCATATGGCTGCATTGAGGTGGATGTCATATTTCCCTTCACACACTTGAAACCTCAACAGACTTTGAAATTACCTGCATACCATGGGCATAAGTGCGTAAAGTATGCAAGTGTCGTTAATACCCACATCAAAATTCTTAGTTTAAAGGTTTGAACTTGGGCTAGTAGATTTTGCCGCAACATTGCTCAAAACAGCGCGAAAAGGAGAATGAAGAAAAGCCTTTTTTTTCATTCTTGTTTTCATGCTGTGTTATGCCAGAACATTACGGTATTTTGCTGTGCAATCTCTACAATTGGAACGGACTAGCACAACACAGAAGCCAAGTCAGTATGACAGTAAAGCTAAGATTGACATATTAATGCTTTCAATTTATATTTTCCTAGCACGTTTATGGCATTTACATACAAATTTTTTTTATGCAAGAGCTTTCTATTGATAACCTCCAACGAGCAAATAAGGGCAGAAAATCTGCTCCCAGAGCTGCCCAGCAAACAGTGCACGTACGCCTTGTATACTCGGGTACAACTTCAGAACGGCAGCGCAAGTTGCCGCTATGTTCCTCGTCACCGCATCCAGATGTCACTCCACACGGCACAAGTAGTGCGTTGCTGGGAATATTTGGAACATGGCACAAGCCGTTTTCGTGATTTTTCAGACTTAATATGCTTATAAACTACTGCAGTGACGACAAACTACGTGAGAAAAGGCAAACGACATCATGCATTCATAGCAGTCTCCTTTCAAAACTTGCACACCCGTTGACATCTGGGTCAGTCACTTGGGCGGAGTGATACCGTACATGAGCTATTGCCATTCTTAGCTTGTTCCCGAGTACAGCTGCAGTTCTTGGCTATGCCTGTTTTCCACTAAAAGACTCCAATAGCAAGAAGGCACCAATAGGACTATCATTTCAGCAATGACTGAACTCTTTTCACGTACGGAAACTTGGCCCTCACAATTCAGGTTAAAGGCCATCAGAAAAGGTCTGACCTTGCTGTACTGGCTTGCTGGCAAGGGCTTGAAAAATTATTTTCAAGCTGCAGTTATATGGGCAATGCTAACACAAAGGTCAAGAGCAACTGGAAAAAGGGGAAGATGACAACACTAAAAAAGAAAAAAAGGACACAATATAGGAACAGCCAGGAGTCTTTATGAAGTTTGCACAGTTTACATGACTACTTTTTCTTGGCCTGCAACCCAGCTCCTGCGTTGTACTTGAAGAAGATGATATCCCCATCTTCCACAATGTAATTCCGACCCTGCTGTCGGTACTTGCCTGCAGCCTTGACAGCTGCCTCGGAGCCTTCCTCTTTGAAGTCTTCAAACTTCATCACCTCGGCCATGATGAAGCCCTTCTCAAAATCGGTGTGAATCTTCCCCGCAGCCTGCGGAGCCTTGGTGTGCCTCTGAATGGTCCACGCCTTGACTTCGTCTTTTCCAGCGGTGAAGAAGTACATCAACTGCAGTGCCTTGTAGCCAGTCACTATGATCTTCTCCAGAACTGAGGTCACCTTTGCGGGATAAAAAAACAATCATTAGTCAACAACCATTTTGAATGCTCATTCACGAGACATCGTCAGCTGCAAGGGCCTGTGCAACACTGCTCACACTGACACGTGCATGGAGAAAATTAAGCTGAACACTCCAGCAGTCCTGGCAGCATTCACGCATGGCATCACTGTACTTTTGAGCCACCTTAATGTAGTCGTACAAGCAGCTACAAAGCTGTGCCTGTTTGTCACACAAAGGAGACATTTTGTTCTCACCGTCCAGGGGCCCTTTGAGATGTCTTCTCTCACTAAAATGGTGCTCAAGGGAATGGAGAGCATCCATATGGCAAATATCTAAATACTAACAGTCTACAAAACTTGACTGCGAGACAATTCTTTACGAACCAGAAGCGGCCCGCAAAATTCGCATAAATGCAGTTATCTGGGAAACTAAGTTGTTTACTGTACCTTGACACACAAATTATTTATCGGCCACATTTTACCGAGAAAACTCAAAGCAATTTTTGTGAAGTTGTGTTTATGCACATTTGGGACCAGTTTTCTTTTTTTTTTTTCTCTCTCTCTCTCTCTCTCGCGTATGCAACAAATTACCTGTAATTTTATTTATACTTTGAGCACCTGCATTTCGGTTGCTGCAGGTTCCAGTACAAGGGGTGGCAAAACTAGTTCCCTGAATAGTAATTTCAGTGACACCGGTAAAAGGGGCTCGGCTTGTAGGGCAGTTGCAGTGGAAGGACGGGATGGCCCTTCCGGTTTGCTTATCCAGCGCCTGCGTATCCTAAAAGACGCTTCGATCCTAACAACAGCCGTGCGCCCGTCGTATTGACTTGCAGACCACCGAAAGGCCGATTGGCATGCGCACGTGCCGGGCGCTCACCTTGTGCTCCTCTTCGTAGGCTTTCTTCTGCTCGGCATCCATTTCGATGAGCTTATGCTCGAAGGCGCCGCTGAAGGGAATGACAGCAGCGCCGGGGTCGTTCTTGTCTACCCACTCCTTGACCTTGGGCAGCCACTTGTTCTTCTTGCGAATGAAGTCCTTCTCAGCCAGGTTGACCAGGTAGATCATGGGCTTGGCAGTAATGAACAGATGCTTGTTCAGCACCTCGATTTCGTTCGCGTTCCAGTCGCAGAAGCGCAAGTGCTTCTGCTCGTCGCACAGGATGCCTCGGATCTTGACCAGGATGTCGTACTCTGGCTTCATCTTCTTGTCGCCACCTCTCAGCACGGTGCGTTCCATCTTGTCGATGACGCCTAGCAGGTACTCCTCGTCTTTCTTCCGGAGCTCCTCGTTGATTATGTCGATGTCTCGAACGGGGTTGACGTCGCCTTCAACGTGCGTGACATCTTCATCTTCGAAAGTGCGGCACAAGTGGAAGAGCGCGTCGCAGGCTCGGATGTGCGACAGGAACGCGTTGCCCAGACCCTGGCCGTCGCTAGCGCCTTTCACGAGCCCGGCTATGTCCATGACGTTGAGGCACGCTGGGACCTTGCTGAGCGGCTTGAAGTACTCGCAGAGGTAGTCGAAGCGAGCGTCAGGAACGGCCACCCTGCTCTCATTCGGATCAATCGTGCAGAAAGGAAAGTTCTCGGCGGGCACCTGGTTGGCTGTCAACACGTTGAAGAAGGTCGATTTACCCACGTTCGGCAGGCCAACAATGCCCACTTTGAGGTTTGTGCCGACGCGACCGATCAAAACAGGTCGCTCGGACTCATCTTCCTTTTTCTTAGGCGGCATGTTCAAATAAAGACACCGGCGGACAGCGACGTTCGGCCGACAACGTGTTTGGTTTCAGGAAGCTCGCACCGATGACGATAGCTCAGCGTTTTGGGACTGACTGCTTCGGTGCCGCTACGTTTGGCGCGCGTAGAGCCTTGGCCCTTGTTTGGCAGTAATGCAGCGTTTACTGAATTTACCTTCTGCAACAGTTCGTTCGCCCTTTACGTTGTGCTGCTTATGTATAGCCGTACCGCTTATGTTATTGCCAAGGTAGAAGTAGGACCAGGCAATTAAACAACGAAGTTTTTGACGAAATGCTAAAAAATGACAAAAAAATCAATAAAAAACCCAGTTTTAGTTTGATATTTTACAACGCAAATTATTGACATTTAATAACATTGTACTATTTTTATTTCAATTTTTATTACCATAAAGAAGATTCTCAGCAAAAAAAAGAAAAAGCGGGTACATTTTCATAAATTGCGCCGAGATGGCGCTAAGTGGCAAGCAGCTCCCCGAAGCCTACACCGTGCTAGGGACCGAAGCCGCCAAAGACGGAAAAAAGCCCAACTTTCTGCCTAAATTTTGTTTGTTTTTGTATTTATTTGTTCAGCGTGTTTATTTTTGTGCCTTTTGTTGGCCTTATAGCCATCCCTTCTTTTAAGGGCCGCGCCACCACCACGATACCCGCTCAGTTCAAAACTATCCGTCTACCCAACTAGCTCGAAGATGTCAAGACCATAGAGATTCTCAATCCCGCCGATATAATTTTGTACATCACTCAGTTCGTTCTTGTATTCTGTCAAAGCCAGCTCAATTAACTTGCAACTACTCATTAACGTTTTAATTTTGTTCTTCAGAAGACGACACCAGCACAACAAAAAGCGGACGTTCAGATACCTAGCTGATGACAAACTCAGCCCTGTTATAAGAAATCTTAGACGAGTCCGGACTTTTTGTAGCACGAAATAGCCCAATGGAATATGCTGTTGAAAAATCAGGTTTGTGGGATTCGTAAGACGAGGTGGTTCTGCAATAGCACCGCATCAGATACTCAGCTGCTTCACTTTTTAAAAAAAGTATGTGTTATTTTTCGGAACAATAGCCCTTCGTGTTTAATTTCTAGTGCTATTCTCTTCGCCACAGCATCGCTCGTGTAGTGTCGAAAGGGCAGAAGTTCATGCTAAACAACAGCGCCTAATAGATGCAAGTTCGAGTAGCCATGGAAGGACTTTCAGCGCAGACCTGCAAGAGCATTTCCGTCGCTTCAGTGCTGTGGCCGCGTTAGTGAAGCATTACCTCCGTGTTGGCAGTTACAGTGCAAGCAAATAGTCCTGGTGCAGTGTGCAGAAGCAGGACTAAGCTGTTCGTTCTGTACTACCTGCATCGGTAGTCAGATCGAGTGAAACCCCTGGAGACAGACTGAAGGGGCTTGAAAAACGATTACGGCGGAAGTGCAAAAAAACTAGAAATCACGAAATTCGTGAGGAGAGGAAGACGACGTTGTACGCAGGGCTTCCAGTGCATGCTGTCGCGAGGAGCGCGACTTCTGCCAGGGCACGCGGCGCGAGGAGCCGCCATTCCGGGAGCTCAGAACCACAGGGGCCAGCCACCACTGCCACGGTCCCGCCAGCCCGATGCCCCCTGTACTCGTGAAACCGCTAGCGGAAGGTGAGCAGTGCTTGGCACCCCGTGCACTTGCCTGCGAAAGGTTGACTTCACAGGCGCTGATTTAGTGGGAGCCGCATTTCCGACGTTGAGCTCGAGGGACCGCAGTCTCCGATTGGTACGAAGCAGTTTCGGGTGCTGTTGAGCTTGGTCTGAGGGGGCCGGGGGGCGGCCTTTCGCCTTCCATCCGCCGCTGGTCACGTCGCTGTTCTTTTCTGGCTGAGCGCAAACGTAGTCATCCGCGTTGACAGCACTTCTCGACACTGCTAGCCACCCCTCTCCCTCGTTTATTTACGCCTACTCTATCCCACCTACCTTGACGCATCAGCTGCCTGTTCATTGCTGTTCGACGTAGTCGGATTATCCCTCCGCTCTAGGCTACCTGCTGCTACAGGCACGGGATGAGTGCGGCTGTTTCCCGGTACCGCACTTCTGTTGAAAGAGCAAAGGTTAGGTTTTCAAACGTGAAAGCAGCGCTTCGTCTGTCCGTTTGTCTTTCCCCGCCCATGCACTGTTTTCACATTTGAAAATCGTGCACCAACCATGGCCCGCCTCCGCACTTACCGGCGCGTTCGCTCCCGAGCCACCTACAATTCTTTTCGTGATAAGTCAGGCAGCGGCTGATCATGCTTGTTTAGTGGCCACACCTTATTGTTCCCCATTGAACACGTGCCGCTCAGTGCTCCGCACGAAAGCGGGTGCAGTCGGATGCGGCAGGCGCTTGCTGTGTGTTGGTTTTCCCGCGCTCGGAACCACCGTTCAACGGGGTGGGACGCGTGCTGTGGGGGCAAGGCGGGATGACTCAGCTTGCACGCCGGGCTCCTAACGCAAGCGGAAGTCCGAATTTCGGTCATTTGGTTTGAGTGAGCGGAAACGGAGTGGGCGTCGGCCGTAGCGGTCCTGCCCGATCCCGCCGGGGCAAGCAACATTTCACCCGTTTCTTGCCCGTGCGTCTGCGGCAGCATGTAAGCAACGCTTGGAAGGCGACACGCTCATGGGTGGTAACCGCGCCGAAAAGGTCTCCCTGTGTGTTTGGTTTTAATACCACCGCCGCGTGACGTTTCAGAGGCGGCCCGAGTGCGTGGCGAGCAGCGGCTTTGGTCGAGCCGCTTTGTTAGGCACATGTGATTGACGCTGGCTGTCACGTCACATCTGTTGTCTTGGTGAGGCCAGGTCACGCCTGTTTGCACATTCGGGTTGTTGTACGCGGGCAAAGAAACAATGCGTCACGCTTCATTGCTGCTGGCATGCATGCTCGCTCGCCCCGGGAGCTGCTGCGGCCCCTCGCGACACTTGAGGGGGGGGCTAGCACGGGTCTCCCCCGCGGCCACCGACACCGGGCAGCCCCGACTGGCCACTAACTGAACTCGCTGCGCCTAAACGCTAAAATTCCGTTACCTGCGAGCGCGGTAAACCATCTTTTTGACGTGCAATTTAACCTGATTATTTGAAGTGCAGCGGCAGGGCTCTAGTGTAAAGCGCGACCCGGGAAAACTCCGCAGACTGGTAAAGAGGTGAACCAAAACTGTATGGCCTTCGCGGCAAAGGTAACGTAGTTGCCGCCCTTTTAACTCTCGCTTCCAGTGTAGTCTTTTTGAAGGTTGAGGGAAGGAAATCGATTTCTTTCGAATGAATGTTAGAAAAGCGTATACGCTTTGGGGGCATTCATGTGCGCGCGTTCCCCCTTAGTCGGATGCCAGGTCCCTTTTGGGGAGAGGGGCAGCTCCTTTCCACTCGATGTGGTCCAGCGATGAGCGCCCTCGTTCTATGCAGTACCAGAGTCCTTCAATGCTTACTCTGGCAGTACTCAGCTAATGACGAGCAGGGCGGCCCCCTCATCGAAGGCAGGCTCATACCGCTTTCTCGCCTCGGTGACCTTGATACGCACAAGTGGGATACCTAGCCCATGCCTGCTGCCCGTTATGAGAAGCGGCGTCATAACCTCGTCCTCCTCGCGCTAAGGCGTCATGACGTGCGAGTAAATCTGACCTTTCTTCTCATAAAAACAAATGGTGCGAAATTCACTCCGACCAAAAAAGAAAACTGTAGTCACTTTTTTGAAACCACTCCGAAAGCCAAAATGGGCCACCATCGGGCGGCCTACATCACATTCTGGAATTAAAATTGAGGCAAACCGCTCCAGCGATTGTGGAGAGTTTCGTGAAACGATCCTGGTGATCTAGAGAAAGGCGCTGTATAGACGCAGAAAAAGGACACACAGGACGGCGCGCTACTAGCACCAAGGCGCTGCTTAAAGGCTAGATAGCGCGCCGTCCTGTGCGCCCTTTTTCTGCCTATATCGCCTATATCCGTGCTATTTTCTAAGATGTATCACCAACTCGGCCAACTTTCAATCGTGCTGATCTGGTGAGCTGAGCTGCTGCTTTGCGGGGATGGGCTCAAGTTTTCTGGGAGGTTTGTTATGGCATTTTCTGCGCTTTGTTTTCGTTAATTTTCCTTTTTGCCGTCGTCTCCAGTCGATGAAACAATTTGCCTTGTTTTCGCCTATGCAAGTTTTGTCGGCTATGTTCTTTTTTTTTATTCAGTGCTTATTAGAGAGATGACTGGTCTGTGTTGACCACCTCGAGCGTTGACAGGACCAATTTCATCACGTATATTCCTTAAGCCTATAGTTAGTGTGTCCTGCAATGGCACAGTTGTGTGCGTCCTGACGTCGCAGGAGGTGCTGCGATAAGCAAAAGCTTTTAGGCTGATTATAAGCTGGTTTTAAACGCGCATGCATTCACTGCATAGAAACCGCCTATAT
Organism: Haemaphysalis longicornis; assembly: GCF_048455015.1. Taxonomy (NCBI): domain Eukaryota; kingdom Metazoa; phylum Arthropoda; class Arachnida; order Ixodida; family Ixodidae; genus Haemaphysalis; species Haemaphysalis longicornis. The sequence continues at coordinate 397,244,060 of NW_027526203.1, forward strand.
TTCACCGTCTACGGGCAGTGTCCTAAAGTGTGGCATATGTTTGTTTCTAAAGATGGCTGCTTGGGCGCGGCGAGAGTGTGCTTTGTGCTTTGTTGGCCGTCGCACTCCGGCCGTCCGCGCATCTGCAGACTATTAGCAAGGCACGAGACAACGAGGAGCATTGCATACCCTCCCCCATCAGCATGTGTGTAGTGGTTTACAACAGCTGCGCTGGACATCCACTTTCGCAGGGCGGGATGGCGTCTTTTTTTTTGTTCCTATATCTGCCTTAGGTGCTAACTGCTCTAAGATGTTTGCTGGGAATGACGCATAGATTTTGTTTGCAGCGGAGTGTAAGTCCACGTCCGAGCAGTCGCTGCTGTATCACATACGTTCTGCACCACTCGCGCGTTGGGATCATCGCGAAGCGTACATGCGCGTCTACCATACAGACTTACTGAATGGCGATGAACCATTTATGAAACTGATGTTTGTATCTTATGTCTACCGACTATCTACTAACATGATGCTTATTTTTCACGAAGTACACAATTGACCTGCATCATTTTAGAAATGAGTGTTCTGGCGCATTAGGCGCAGTAAATTATGGCTTCCGCATCACTAAAGATCAAATCATGACCATCATTATCATCAAGCTGGACCATGTTCGGCACGAAAGAACCGATTTATACTGCATGCCCATAAGCCGTCAAAGTTGTGGGATACCAAGGAACGGTTAAAAATTGCCGCTTTCAAGTGTGCATTTCTAGCATGTTCCGTCTTTAGCAGCACAGACGGCTATTGCGCGACGCTCTTTAGCGCGCCAGCCGGATGATCACCTGGCCACGTTTCAGGAGCGAAGCCCCTTAGAGGGGCTGTTGGCGTCTCCTGTCATCGTGGTCGTAATCGTCGTTTGTCTCATGTAGTCACGGTAGTAAAACACATGGAAACTCGTTTACGCCTCGCGCTAGAACGTAACGCGTACTAAAAAATTACTCATCTCCCCGAAGAAAACCATGAGTAGGATGCGGAGCGTCATGGGGGTTCCGTTTGCGTTTCCGTTATGTTTGTTAGCCAAATTTGGTGGAAATGTAGTGAACCCCGTAATGCTCATATATCCTACTCATGGTTCCCTTCGGGGAGGTGGGTGTAATTTTTCTTATTGTATGCGTATATACGCGAGTGAGACGAGATTGAAGTGGTATCTAAAGGTCTTTATTTAGGTTTGCACGTCTTCTTACTGTGAGTATGACGGCCTTATGGTCGCTGAAGTGCACAGTCAGTGGATCTCGTAGCAGCGGTTGTATGCAGTCGTCGCCGTTGCAGTTGGTAACGACGAGATCAATACACGTTCCGTGGATTGTAGTTGGGTGTAATTGCTGTTAGTGTTTGCGCTGATGCTCTCACTTAATTGCGTCAGCACACTCACTGACGGGGCTGTTGCTTCCATCCTGCTTCATCTGAAGAATCACGGAGTCAAGCTCAAGCACAACCGGAGTTGTTGTTGTTGTTGTTGTTGTTGTTCCTCTTCTATGGCACGTACCCACGTGGGGGATTGGCCAAGAAACGGTGGTGTGCGGACGCCGGACCACCGCCGACGCCGCGGGACATACCCCCGAGCATAAGACGCTCCGCATCTAAAAAACACCGGGACACTCGTCTACGCCTCGCGTTAGAGCTTCGTGCTTCAAAGACAAGAGACTTTTACAGCAAAGCTGTATACCTGTACCCACCAACGGTTTCATCTTCGTTGGCAAAAACGTCAAGGCGCCAAGGATACACTTATACACTGCATGCTTCGCCCCTCACCAGGTTTCACATTAGTGGAGACGGGCTGGAATTTTTTTTTTTTTCTGAAGGGCCTTTGCGTGTTGGCACTAAAGAACCTTCGGTGCGCCAGAAGTGTTCTGCTTGTTGCTGTTGAACTGTCTCGTTCTGACGTGTGATTAAATGTCTTCACGTGGTACGTAGGCTGGGGACCGACTCGGGCTTTTGAAACCCACGACTTGAGTTTAGCGGATTAACGGAGCTCCTCGTAATCTCGGCTGGTGCCCGTCGGGATGTCGAGAAATGCTTGACGGACTCACGAGTCAGTTGTACTCGGGAGTTGGATTTTGCGCGTTCGTAGATGTTTCGCTGAGGGATGAAGTATTCCTAAAATATACCAGAGCTTCGATCTGACACTTTTGGGACGACCTCTGGGCTCCGAAGCATCTCTGCATAGCGTCTCTTCCACTGCAGGGGCCAGTCTTGCAGCGACGAGAAAGGAAGGGGACCGGACGGTGTGACCTGGAATGAGGCAGCGCTCCCCGGGTCAAGCTGGACCTGCTGGACGCCGGAGGTCAGTGATAGGCGAAGGCCGCAGGCATATCGGCATGCAGTCGGAGGGAAGGGAGAGGGAAAAGGCTTTATTTCGTTCGAAGTGCTTCGACGTGGTCTTCCACCACTTCTTCTCTCGCCGGGCGTTGGGAGGACGGTGTGGTATTTAGAGCAGCAGCGTGCCATCAGGGAAGGCCCACAGGGAAGGGAGGGCTCGGAGGGAAGGCCCACAGACATAGCTGGAGAGGCCGGACCACCAATTGTCAGACCTAGCTGCGATTCCAGGACGAAAGTTATGCATGTGTTTTGGCGTGTCCTTCAGGCGTAGAGCAGCGGCTACCACATCCTGCGTACGAAACCTGGCAGAGAACGCCCAGCCGGACGCAACCACCCGAATCGCATGGCGCAAGGCGCGAAGAAGAGCTTTGTTGTCTTCCTCACCTGTACCGTTCACATAAAGCACATGGTGAGCACCAAGAAAACGTACAGCCAACCGATTTTTTTCAAGTACTATGTGCTCTCTATCCCAAACGAAAGGGTATCACTTCAAACATTTTGAACCTAAACTGTTTTCCCGATAGGGCCCTATAGGGCGTTTGAAAACGGAATTGTTTGGCACCCATGACTGTGAGCCGCGCGGCAACATGCTTTTAACTTTAGGTAGATGAAAAGAGGTATTTAAATTTTTTTTTCTCCAGCTAAAGCAATTGTGTTCTCTTTCCTATTCCCTTATGGGGTATTTGGATCACGCATTGAAACCGAAACGGAGCTGTTTGCATACGAGTGGCAGTGTTACGTCTAGACACAGGCGCCAACTTCTAGATTTAATAAAGTCTATAGGGCCAAATTAGAAATATTTTCATTTAGAAAATGCTTGTTCTTTCCCCACTACATCAAACGCTGCCTTTCATATGAACATGAGGACATGCACTCCACTAAAAACGGTTGGTTGTGCGGCCTGTGCCCTTAAACTAGTGTCTACTGCTATCGGGATCTGTGTAAGCACGGTAACACTAGAGCGTGGAATATCTAACTTGACGGGGATTTAAGTTTGTACGCGCGCAGTGGGTGCACGAAAACTTTATGGTCATTGCATGAAATGCAAAAACAATGCGCTTCGTTAACGTGCTCAAAATTCTTCGTGGGGTCACTTAGCGGCATCGATGACGATAGTGCCCGAAACCGTGCGCTGGCATGTTAGCCCTTAGAGGCTAAGATAGCTTTTTTTTTTTTTTTTCGAATGAGATAGCGTTTTTAGAGCGAAAGCTCTATTACTCCGGTACGAACCCAGAACGCGCCTCGCTCCGTCAATCTGACCTTCAAGCTCAGCCAAGGTCAAGCCAGCGCCTCGTGCAGTTGTGGAATGTCGAACTCCGTTACGTGCACAGCACATGGTGTATTCGCAGCTCCAAGTCCGTGGCAAAACCAGAAAACCGGTGCGAGAAGGCTCGTGCCGCAACTTTCCCTTTCTCCCGTGAAGAGATGTTTTGATGCAGCGACGCGTGTTTCACAGGGACAGAGTGTACCTGTATACAGGGTGTCCCAGCTATCATGCACCAAGATTTAAAAAAAAGAGTAAAGGCGTAACTCGAAAGAAAACAGGTGCATAATGTTTGCAGTACTGTGAAGAAGCGGACAGTATTTTTTCTTTAATGAGACTTAATTAACTAATTGTAATTAATTATATAACTCGAGAAATACTGTCCTAATCACTAAAGTGTCAATGAGGCACTTGTAGGTAACCACGAGGGGCATCTAACTGCGGTATTTTCAGCGATGAACTAATTGCGTACACATTTATTCTGACTGATAAAGGAAACCCGCGAAATATGAACAATACCACGTGACGGCGCCTCCGCGCGCACCGTAAAGCAACGCCCTCAAACAGGCTGCCTCTGAGTTAGCCAGAATGAAATAGACAAAAAAAAAGAAAGAAGAAATCACGACCGAGTTTGTTCCTTATCTGCACACGCGTCCCGCTAATCTTGCTGCTGCTGCTCCTTCCATGCATGCTATTATCAAGGTGATGCGCTGTCTCTTCGGGCGGGTAACACGCGAAGCAGGTGCTTTCAATCAGCTTTGTTTGGGGACGCTGCTTTACAATGCGCGCGTAAGCGTCGTCACGTGCTATTTTTCATATTTCGCGGGTTTCCTTTATCAGTGAGAATAAATGAGTACGCAATTAGTTTGTCGCTGAAAATAGCGCAGTTAGATGCCCCTCGTGGTTACCTACAAGTGCCTCATTGACACTTTAGTGATTAGGACAGTATTTCCCGAGTTAGATAATTAATTACAATTAATTAATTAAGTCTCATTAACGAAAAAATTACTCTCCGCTTCTTCACAGTACTGCAAACATTATGCACTAGGTTTTCTTATAGTTACGCAATTTCTCTTTTTTTAAATCTTGGTGCATGATAGCTGGGACACCCTGTATAATGCACTCTGCCTCGATGAAACACTGAATCATGTGAAGCGTATCCAAGGTCGCTCCAGCGGCAGCGCCGAAATTGTCGTTGGGTTGGAGCAGACGACGTCGGGACAGCTGGATCACGCGGTATTTCGATCAAAATGAGAAGCCTTTCAGTGCGGACTCTGTGCTGGGAAGACTCAACGGTGATAGAACCCCGGAGCCTATGAGGGCGAGGGAAACTCTCAGATCACTTACATGGAACAAGCACTTCAGCATCGGTGCTCAGCAAACCTGCGGAAGAGCTTAGGTATTTTTTTTTTTTTTTTGTGAATTCCTGTACCAGAAGGTTGAAGAACTGCCGAGGCGGCTTGTTGAAGCAACCGCACGGAGCAACCGTGGGTAGAATTAAAAACACTACCCCCCCCCCCAAAAAAAAAAAAGAAGAAAAAACACCTTGGTAAGTAACCACTGATTTGTACAAGCAACTGAGGGAATAAAACGAGGCCAAGCCGGCTTACGAGTTATAACGTTATAACGCTGTCATCGTCTTCGTTATTTGGGGAGTGAAATGTTCGTAAGAACCTGCAGCTTCTAAGGCAAACAGCGCCGGAGACGTCCAGCCACGTAAGATGTGGATTCCTGGCCACTGGTCCTCCCGGTGAGGCAGCAGTTTGAGGGATCCTCGCAGCAGAGCGCGCGCTCGCACCCGCGCCGTCGGAAGCGCCCTGGCGCCGGGGACAAGGCACGTCGGAGGCCTTTGTTTGGCTTCCGCGTTCCTCCGCATTCTTTCGCTATCCTTTCCCGCCACCCCAGCACGTACCAGTCAGGGGTTTTTTCTTGTTCTTTTTTTTTTTTTTTTTTGCTTTCCTTCTCACTGTGTCTTTCACTCCGTTCTCTTAGAAAATCGTGGCGTCTGCGAAAGCGAGAGTTGTCGACTGCTAAAAAGTACTGCAGTTTACAATTACCGCTTGCTGCTATAGGTGCCCGTTTTCAGTTTATCCTACCGGATAACAGCAGCAGCGCTTTGAAAAAGAACTCAACATACCTCTTATGCATTTCAAGTCTCTGAACGCCTTCTTTTTGCGTGCGTCCAAGCGGACCTGTGCATAGTGCCGCGAGTAATTGTAATTATAATCAATTACAATTACACAAGTAATTGTAAACAAGTAATTGTAATCAATTACGTATTCTGTAGCTTTGCAATGCTTGGACTACTACTTACGCTGTAGCAATCATAGGAGTTCTTTATTCTACTTCACCACTCTTAATTCGATGTTTTATTACTGTCGCATATATAATAGGAAAGCTTATCTTTTTCCATGTAGCAACTGAAAAAACTGCGAGTTGAAGAATAACTGCTGCATCTTGTTTTCGACTACGGATTGTCACCACCCGTGTTTGAACTTCAGTTGTGAGACTATTCGCACTTTCCAGCAACGGTGGTGCCGCCGCGCGCCTTTTTTTCGAAGCTGTTTGTAGATGATCGGCGTCCCGGGTGAAGGCAGCCGGAGCGTTCGGAAACGTGGGGATTGAGACCGCAAAACCGAAAAGCAATCGAATGTGCTGTGCACCGCAGTATAGAAATCGCTCAGTGCCGGGAAAAGTCAGTGTTCATGCCTTTCCTAGAGATAAAAAAAGCCTGAAAGGTTTGGATAACTATGCTCCGCATTAGGTGTCAGCAACACAATGGGGTCTGCAGTAGTCACTTCACGAAAGCTGACTTCTTCTGGAGCAATATCCGTAAGTTTAGTTCGCTCTCTCGTTATTGATGGTGTCTTTCTCGTGCAAGTTGAGTCTGTCATTTATTAATAGATTCTCTGCAGCCACTGAAACCGCGGTTGAAAAAAGGCGCCGTGCCGCCACATAACATTCCTATGCGCACGCACGAGAAGAAAGTGAAGCCAAGAACCAACAGGAGAACGTCATTGTTCTTTCATTAACGTGCTGGTTTCTTTTAATAAATGCTGCATTCCAGTTGCATTTTGTGCTTTGTTGGGTTGTTCGCGCTTCGTTCTCTTTTTAGCATTATGTGTGATTACTGTTTTGAATTTGCTGCTTTTTTCTTCATCAAACCCCCCACAGGAGTGGACGATGTAGGTATTTTTAATAAATAAATAAACTTGTTACTGCGGCATCGTAGTTTCCGACCACGCGCTGAAAACACAGCACAGCTGATGTAACAGGCCCTGCCGAAGAGGCGTCAGCGTTTGATATTTAGTTTCGGTATTGTTATTATTACCTGCAACCTGCATAAACGCCGTTGTATCTTTCCTTGTAAAAACAGCCAACAAAATTATAATTTGCTCGCATTATTCGCACTTAACCCGACACAATTGCGCAAGTGGCAATAACAAAAGCTGAATCCTCGGTTGCGTCTACCGAGCTCTGCTTGGCGCCTAATAAATATTCGTAAGGTGTGCTTGAACAATTTTGCGAGCATGGATGGAAGTGCAGCATCCTTTATAGAACCTGCAGTGCCAACAAACGTTCACGCAGTCCGGTTGGCTGGGGACGCCATTCGGTTGCAGGCACAATCCCTCGATGCTCAGCATGTCATCGGGGGCCTCCCTGATACCGCAAAACACCGAGTGACTGGCGTTAGAGACTGCTTCGCCTTCGGCAAAGCACCTTCGTGTCTCATCGGCAAGGGAAAAGATGGTGTGAAGAGACACTAATGGGCCCGGATCGGCTTTTTCCTCCAGACGCGCGCGCTTACGCGACGTCCCGATCATCGTCCCGCCCTCCATTTTGGATACCCCGTCGCGCCACCTATATTCGCTGGAAAGTGCGAATAAATAATCAACCACCACTCATCGCTCCCAGCCACTTCATGCAAGTCAGACTTAAGGGCTGGAGAAAAGCCTCTTAATGGTGTTACTGGCGAATCAGCTCTTTCGTGTCGATCACAATGATTTACTTAAGGCTTTGTGTAGTTTTGAAGCAATTAGATACAAAAAGTCAATGCCCTTCCACTCTGTAAAGGATGACCTGCGAAGCTTGACGCCGTCCACGGAGTGCACAAAACAAAACACTCGTTCACTGAGGACATATGACAGGACTCATTAGACCGTTTGACGTCCACCTTTAAACCTCCCGCCACCACAATGAACATGTCATAAGTGAGGGCATGAAACCTAGTGAGGGCATGAAACCTATGAAACTCCTCCCTCCACTCCCAACCCGTGCACGCATAAACCGGGCACCGGTTATGTGCGCGTGCTTAGAAGTGAACGGTATCGTCGAAAATATCGCTCTATTTTTGCTTACGTCGTGGTTCCAAGCGGGCAAGTTGCGGTTCATTCAGGAGGGATTCGCAGCCACTCGACGAGGTGGAACTTGAGGCGGCAACGGCGGCGGCTTTCCGTTGTTTTCGCGCCCATTCGTGCTTATGTTCGGGACGACGCTTCTTATATTCCTTCAAGCGAACGACATGCGTCCGTCCCATAGCGAGTTAAAACCTGGAAGGCCTCGAGCTCTATTCTAGCAGACAAATCCGTGCCTGCCCGTTTCCCTCCCCCATCGTAGGCATCTTACTGTCTGTGTAACACACCAACCCAGACCAAACAGCTTCATTACGGGAAACAGCTGACAGGGCGCATTGAGCCATGAGACTTCCACGTTTAAATATCCCACCTGCGCAACGGGCATGTCATCGGTGGAGGCATGAAGCCCAGCTGTGCGTGCACGCCCCCCTCCTTCCACCCCAACCCGTGCACGCATAAACCGGAAGCAGGTGATGGGCGCACACTTGGGCGTGAAATACACCCGCGAAAATGTCGCTCGGAAAGCTTTTCAAGCTGAAGAATTATGTGCTCACGCCGGCGTTCCAACCGGGCAAGTTGCTTTTAAACCTGGGGGGATTCGCAGTTACTCGGCGAGGTGGAATTTAGCGGCAACAGCAGCGGGTATACATGTTAGGCATCGGCGGATTTCGGTCGGTTTTACGCCCATTCGTGGTTCTCCGCAATAATCTGATAACGGCGCTGCCGCTGCTGTCAGCCGATTGCGCAACCTGTAAAAGAGGCATCGTTGGTGAGCGGGGCATAACAGTTGTGGATGACGGTCGGCCGTGGCGAGGAGGAGCCCCGTATAGCGGTGCCGAGTAAATCGGCTTCACCGGGATGAAAACTGGGGGGGGGGGGGGTAGACATACTCCTTCGCAGTACAAAATGCTCCCGTGCACTCCGTACAGGTGATTATACAGAGAAGCTGTAACGTGCGGCCTGTATTTACTCGTGTTACTCCTTTTAAATGGTTCAGTAAAGACTTTCTCATAATACGTTTCGTGCTTCTGGCATTTCCTTTTGTTCCCGTCCCTGCTCGCGGCCTCGCTAATCGTAAGCCGCCTGCTCCTCGGGAGTACGTAGACGCGTGACCTACCCATTCTGAAGTTACGGGCGGCCGGCATTTGCCATTGACATGTGACGCTGCCCCTCCCGCACCGCCGTTGTCGCTTGAGCTGTGCTTCGCGTAGATGCGAAAGTGTAGCTACGTCATCTCTCCCGCACTCTCTCCCGCGTGTTTTTTTTCTTTCGCGCATGCTCCTGACGTTGCGCCTGAGGAGTTTCCTGCGTACATGGGACCTCCGAATGTTCCTTTCGCCTAGCCATATCAAACTTCGCTTTAAAATGTTGTAGCAGAGGGGATAACCGCACCCGGTACGGCACCCGGTACACTGTCGGTACAACTGCGCGTGCGCACAACCGGTTGCGCCGCATCTGCGCACGCGCAGTGGCTCCGAAAGTCCCTTGCCGAAGCTAGTCCCTTGCCGAAGAAAGTGGCAAGGTACCAGCTTGCTTCCTGCTTTATTCATGCGTTCTTCTTTCCTACTGAGGGGAAAAAGCAACCCGTTATGTTGAAATATGGTCTAAAAAGACAAGTTAGGCTTTTGCGCATGTTTTGTCAACGCACTTTGTAACAGTTCGCGGCAAAGTTCGCTGCAGCGTCAAACGAGTCAGAGTGCGTTATCGCTAGCGATAATGCATTTGGCCTCGATGAAACACCGATTCACGAGGAGCGGCTCCGAGGAACGCACCAACGGCGTCGCCAAAACGTCGTTTGGTGGGAGCAGGAGTGCAGGCAGCTGAGGAGGGATCGTATGGAATTTTGATCGAGATGAAAGGCAACACCCTTGCGAGGCAGGGCAGGCAGGAGACGTCTTTCGACATTTGCAGCGAAGCAAGCAGATGCGCTGGCAAATTTTAAACCCAAGCTATTGCCAGGAGAAAGGGAAATCCGGCGGTCCCATGTGCGCGAAAAGCTCCTCCGGCGCAAGCCCATGCTCCTATGCAAAAAAAAAAAAAAAAAAAAACGTGTGGATGAGAAGTAGAAGCAGGGGGAGAGAGAACACCACCATTTCCCATAGGCAGCCGTGAGAAGAAAAAAACTCGCAAAACAGTTCTCTCGGCAGCTCGCGCGCCTTCCGCTTCCATGGACCAGCGTTGCCTGTGTGTGGCGGGCTGTTAACATCGCTCAGCGCGGTGTGTGCCGCTGCGTAGTAGTGCAACGTTTGTCGCCGTCTGCTCAATTTTTGCATAACTTTCAACTGTTTCAATCCCATGCTGCGATGCCTTTTAAAGGGGCCCTAAATAGGCTTCCGAAAGTTGCCATTTCAATTGCGCAATCGCTTGAGAGAGAGAGAGAGAGAGAGAGAGAGAAATAACTTTATTATGTTTGTTGGGTAGTTGGACGTGGTGGAGGCGACGAGATCGGCAGCAGAGACGGAGAAGCGACTCAATGCGTTGGTGCGAGCTTCCTTTAATTATAACTCCTAGCGCATGCGCAAGGCGCACACATGGCCACTACACGTGCCGTGGGCGGAGTGCACAGCGGCACAAGAGGTCGCGTGACGCTATCACGTGTCATTCAGCGTGAACGCAGGGGTAAACCCGCAGGTGTGCTCGGTGAGTGCACCGTCTGTCTCCTCCATCTCCGCGTGTGCTCGTAGTTCAATCGGTAACACAACGGGCTCTCGCTCCGTTTCTCTATTCGTTCCAGGTTCGATTCCTAACGGTGCCAGTAACTTCTTCTATTTGTTCGCGGGAGTTTTCAGTTTGACACCAACGGTCGCGAAAGAACCCTTGGGAGGTAGAGGCAAAACGCTTCGCTTTAAAAACAAAACACAACACACACGCAAGCACTGCAACCGCTAACTTAACGCCAAACCACTGCGGTTCATTGGGTAACGCACGGAAACCGAACAGAGGAACGGAAAGAACGGAGCACTTAACAGCTCAGCATGGCGGTTGCGGCGTTCGCTTCATATACGGCGCTAGCGTCCGGTCAGCTAAAAAGCAAAATGGCGGCGCCCACTTCTAGAAAGGAAAATGGCGTATAAGCTCCACTCTCGCATCTACCGACGCTGAAACGGCGCATCGGAGGGAGCGGAAAAGTCCCTCTCAGAGCTAGTGCGCGCGAAGCACAGCTCAAGCGACAACGGCGGGCAGGGGCTGTGGCGGTGCGTCACCGTGGCGATGGCAAACGCCGGACGCATGCTACATCGAAATGGGTAGGCCACGCGTCAGACATACTGCCGAGGAGCAGGCAGCTTACGATCAGCGACGCCGCGAGCGAAATAAAATGCCACGAGCACGCAACGTATTATGGGAAAGACTTTAATGAACCACAAGGGGCAACGCACAGGTTGGCCACCGGCCGCACGTTACAGCTTTGCTGTACGGATATAGTGCCAAGGCACTATACGCCTCGAGCGCGGCCTGTAGGGGCGCCACTGAAATCCCCCTAGCGGCCCGTTTCGAAAGCAGGAGCGGGAGTCCCCGGCATCCCCGGCCCGTTCCCCCCTGTCACCGTTGCTTTTGGGGCTCGTTCAAAACAGCGATTTACCGTTTGTCCGCGTTAGAAATACCGAATAACGTGGAGCAGGCACTCTGTTTGCAAGCCTGGTGTGTTCACGAGAGTGTTAACGTTAATGACGCGATCTTAGAAAGATCTATATGAGCGCCGGGCGTGTGTCACAGGCCGGCGTCCCGAAGCCAGCATTTGCATGCAGCTGATTGCAATTCCGCTGCCCTGAAATTTAGTGGCAGTGTCTCCGTAAGCTGTGTTTCCTCCGATGGTCATGTTGCGGCCATACACACTATGATGTAAATCGACTTTGTGCACTACAAAATCCAGCGGAGCACTCATACCTGACAGCACGCAAGTTACTCCTGCCAACATCACATATCAGATATTGATCAGTACCCTGAACAAGCCAATGCGGCATAAATTTCGCAAACATTGTACCAAAGAAGTATGATGGATAATGCAAAATTACACACCGGAGTCAGCACACGACGACAAATTTAATGCTGGGTCGTCTTGTCCCGAGGTGAGCGCTCGCTAAGATTCATCTGTTACATTTATCCTCCACGAGAAGCGCGAAGAAGGGCTTATAGAGTAATCCGCGTCCGCGACCAAACTCTTCTTCGAAACATCTTCGTATGACACAGGGAGACTGCAGAATCTAGCATAAACCGAAATCAGAGACCCTTATCAGATACGACACTCTTCCTACGAGCCCGTGTGTACGAGATTTCGGCGCGCGTTAAGGATCTCCAGGTGGTCAAAATTAATCCGCAGACCTCCACTACGGCGTGCCTCATCGTCTCCTTTGCGTCGGCGCGTTAAACCCTGCATCAATCAACTCTTTCAACGACACCTCGTATTTCTTGAGAACTGCTTACCTCACTTTATTCACCCCATCTGGAGTAGCAAGCCCTACCGTTAGTGGGGCTGACCTCTTCAGCTTTCATTAAAGGTTTTCTCTCTCTCTCTCTCAAAACATGCGTCCGCCGAATGATCAGCCGTTCGTTGAAGGCGAAAAACAAACGAAAAGTGAACACGCAGCTGGTGTGTGTGATTACTAAAACGTTCATTCGTTGATTTCGCTCCGCATTTGTAAACAACGATAGTTGAGCGTCCTCCTCCTCACCCCCCCCCCCCACCCCCCCCATGTCTAGCGAAATATCAGTGCATTTCGCATCTAGTTGGTCTGGTGAATACTACATTGCTCAAACAAACGTCTTTAGCAATCCAGAAGCTGCACTCGGTTTTTTTTTTTTTCATTACCGTACGACTATTCTATTTATTCCTGACTTGCAGACCATTCATTTTCCCCTGGTTTCATTTACATATACCTTGGTTCTTACTATATATAAGGCATGAGTGGGCACGTATCTGACAACGCACAGCCTTTGAGTGTACTTAACATTTTCGCGTGGCTTATATTCCCATAAAAGGCACAAGTTTTTGTACGCTATTGGGTTATCACATCCCCGAAACATATTTTTCTACGACGTACATATTCGATGCAAAGCCGCATTTGTTGTCTGCGCTGCAAAACGAACCAACCTCTTACAGTGCCAATATCAGGTCTAAACGAGGTGACAATAAATAGAATTCACTTGGGATGACATGTCCGAAGGTGACAGCGGTGATATGCTGCTGCCGTCGCCGACGCCCGCAGAGCGGCCAAGAAGCCCGCAGAACCGCCTCCCCGGGTAGCTCTTGTTGGCGTTCGAGCGCTCTACCAAGACGCAGATGTTTTTTTTAAGCGCCCTAAACATGCAGTTAGCTTACAGACGTCACCTTAACAAGTTGTTTAGTGCGCGAAAAGGCAAAGAGAAGCGAAAGAGAACCAAAACACTGCATGACCACCTATCAGTCACGCAGCGCTAATCCCGCAAACGCCGCGGAGAAGCGGCGGCAGGCGGCGCAGCGATCGCGAATCTCGAGGCGTATAGTACGGAGTGCATGGGCGCAATTTCTTTCAGTATCACCTGTTTTTGCAGTAACATCGTGCTCACGGTATGAAACCCGCAGCGGTGGCCGGGGGTCTGCGCCTCTTAGCACACCGAGTCCGATTCGCAGTATTTTTTTTTTGCGAAATTGGTGAATGTGTGTTCAAGTCCACTGTACACGCTTAACGAACCTCTAGCAACTCATTGCTGCATTACATTACTACATTACATTACCCATTACAGCGTGAATTTTCTGACACGCGGTTGTCGTGCTTAGTAATTAGCTTTGGAACATGGCGGGAGTGAAATGCATACAGCATATTTAACTGAGAACTACTTAGCTAGCCGGGCACGTACACACACTTCCCGCTAAAGAGAAATGGAAACGATCCCTTCGCGTAGGCGGTACGGAACATGCATCTCGAACTCACGAACTTCTGAACGGCGAACATACTTACGCGCAGCGACTGCTCCGGGACGCATGCTTGCGCTCCGCTGCGGGCAATAACATCTCGGGCGTCACTCCTACGAAACATTTCGGAGAAATTACCACTGGTATGGGAGGTGAGCATGTGGTTAATAAAAGAGACACCAGGCGAAGCGGACCGATAACGCTATATGAACACATTCGGGCTGCGCGTGACTCCAAGGAAGAATTTCCCTTCGTTATCAGGTCAATCACCGCCTGCTGTATAAGGTGATAGTCATTCGGGGCGAAATTCTATAGCTTACGGCCAATTATCTCTAATGCTCTCCGAGACCCGTCGTTAGCTGCGCTATAATGGCGGTGGTGAGTCTTCGGCGTTTCCACCTGGATAAGCGTGCAAAGGGGACGCAGCAAATCTGTTCAGCCCTTCTGCGGCGGGATTGTAACTTTGTATGTGCCAGCGGCGCATGCGGCCCTGGAGGTTGTTACTCGCTCTAGCCGCCAGGTGGCGAGCGTAAACTTGAAATCAAGGCCATACTGTGACATATCGTGCATTGATTTTTGGCATGTCTTCGCCAATACATCGACTAATCCGTGCATGCAGAGCTGAATCCTGGCACTCGTCTTTGGGGGTTGAAGGGCTAATGAGGGACGGACAAAAAATGCTTGCCAATTACTGAAACTGCCCTAGAAATTACTGAAAAGAAAAAAAAGTATCCTGATTTTCGGGGCAGCTGTACTCACGCGCGCGCATGCATAAGTTATCCCCGACGTGTACTCACTAGCGCAAAGTTTGTCACCATCCGTGAACCAGAGACGACCACAGATATCGCAAGTGGTTACCAAGGGTTGTCGGTAACGTCGACGAAACTCCCTGCAGCGCGATTGCTCCCTGATTAAGGGGAAAGCCTTAATGTCTAATTGGTAGGCTGACCTGGCGTGGACACGAATAATGCAAAAACTCGAGTGAACCAAGGAAGGCAAGAAGCGAGCCAAAGTGATTAACGTTTCTCAAAGTTAATTATATTGATAGTAATGATTAGTGAAGTGTAAATAAGGTGGATTAAGGCGGATTACGGTAGATTACGATGGGACTGAGGTGAATTAAAATTGTGGTGGATTAGAATGGATAAAGGTGGGGATTAAGGTGTATTCTGAAGAAATGAAGATGGCTTACGGTGGGATTAAGTTGGATTATTGTGTGACTAAGGTGGCTTAAAATATAGTGTCTGCTATGTCGACGTGTGGGCGTGTATATAAGAGGTACCCGTCACAATAGTAAATAGTATGCCAGGCTTTCGGCTTTAAAGCACGTATGAAAACTCAAATGTCCCGAGAAATTTTTTCCAACCTAATTCATTTATTCCACCTTGATCGCACCTTACGAATTAGTCCTATATCAATCACTAATCATTCATTAACTTGGGTAACCAGTAATCATCTCTTATACAAAGCTGGCCTGCTTTGTTTCGCTTCAGGCCCTGCTTGGTTCACTTGGGTTTTTGCTCCCTTCTCTTTCGCACGCGCGCGCGGCTCTGCTCTGCCGTAGTCGCTTTTTTATACGTATTTTTAAATATGCCTTCTACACACGCACGGGTATCGACGCACCTCCCGTGTTGCAAGCGGATGTCGCTGCAGCGATTTATGCGATTCGCTACGTGCTTCCCACTGTTAACGAGTGCCTTTTTATCTAGTATGTGCCTGGGAGACGTATTTCGTGCTTATTCTTTATTGAAACGAGTACTGTGCACTACGTGGGATTCGAAACACGCGCGGCTGAAATCACGTGTCGGCTCTCTTCTCACGTGCCCCTCGTTTCGTCTCCGTTGTGATACGTTCGTTCTCCCTGCTCGATGCTCACTATCCGAACCGTAAAAACCGCTCCTGCACGGCGTGCCGCATTGTGCAGATATTCCGGACCAACCGGGTTCTTACTCCCAACGTGCGAGCAAATCTCGTCCGCACGCCCGTTTTGTTCTTCGCCTCCTATTGGTGAAAGCCGGCCGCTGGGACTGGTATTCGAATCCGAGATCCCGTATCAGAGACAGCAGAAAACCTTGACTTGTGACTATAGTCCCCCACCGACCAACAGTGAATTTTCTTTTGATCGAATACTATAGAACGTCGCAAGACATAACTTAGTCCCCCTCGTATATAGCAGCATGGTGAATGAGGCCATTCTACTGCTGACTTCTAAATATCGTGTTTAGTTTTGTCGCGGTGGCTGTATGCAGAAAAGTACAAAAAAAAAAGCTTTGCGTCCTTGTGAGCGATCGCTGTTGATGACTGTAAATCAAAAAGAGCGGTTCGCCGAGCACGGGCAAACGAGCCTGTAGCTCGCTCTTTGTACTGGAATGGTTTATCCTTGCTACCGCGGCGATCGGGCGGCCAAATCTCCTTTCCCTCTGTTGCTTCCACAACACCGGCCACGCGATTCCGCAATCGTTGCATCGGTGGGAAATGTTTTTGTGTGATTGTTCACCTGAGTAGGGAGTATGCGATCGTTTAAATATTACCGACCGCGCAATATATTTTGCCGTGACTTAAGAATAGGTATCGAGTACTTGTCCTCTTGGATGTTCCTCGGCTCTCCCGCCTATGACTCCACACAGGTTTGCACTATTGCAAACTATACCTCTTTCATGGCCTTGTCGCGGCATGTTCCCTCTTTTTTTCTATACTAAGCACCAAACCAGCGAACCCTTCCAATCGGAATTTCCGGCTGCGCCAGTGAACCCCAGGCCATTTAATTTTGAACACACGCGTACCACTGGTGCACCTTTGGCGCACTGAGCACTGAAGTTGAAACCAGTGGAAACGAGACGCAGAAATACCGGGAGTGCCGTACGAGCACTCAGCTTAGTGCTTATTTGCAGTGCATAAGCATTGGTCTATAGTTGTATTAAGGTCTTCGAAATATACCTTGATCATAGCCATGTGAACACGCGCCCCGCATGGGAAACCTTGAGTATTTATGGTGGCAGTATTGGCGACACCGCGAACCCCGAGCCCCCAAACATAAGCTGTAGTCAACCCTGGCGATTTGTTTATAGGTGGAGGGTAAGAAACCACGAACGGTAGGCGTCGGCGCCGTGGTCAAGCTCCGGCGGATGGGCTCCGTGTCTATTTACCGGGCAAGGAGCTCCAGGACCTCTCTATAAGGTTAAGGTTAGAGGAGAAAGAACACCCGTCCCCTGCTTTTTTTCTATGCTGTATAAAAAATTCAACCCCCCCCCCCACACAAAAAAAGAAAACAAAAAAAAAACGTGATCGGTCCTTGAAAAGGGACCGCACCGAAGTCTCGTTTCCTCAACTCCCAACCATAACCTTTCCAAAGCCTGACAGCTACTCTTGTTTCCTGGTCATCGAATCACTTGACGCAACCCGCTTTGTTGCTTCAAAATCAGTATATTTGATCACAAAGTATATTGAAGGAATAACTGGGAAAGCATCCAGGAGGGAGGTAATCCAGGAGGGAGGTAACCCCCCTCCCTCCTGGGTTACCTCTGGCGGCCCATCCCGTCCCCACTCCGCTTGCTGAGCTAGCAGCGGTTGCGGTGGCAACCCCGTCTATTAGGGGTGCCGCTGCATCCACCATTTCCTCTCCACCGGCCCAAAGCCCACGTCAGGGCACTGAAGAGATGAAGACGGAGGAACCCGCGGCAGCTCCTACCCTCGCCGTACTGCCTGTCACCTGTGGCGCTCTTGATGCCCTCGGCGCTCGCGGCTCGGGCAAAGCGCACCCAAAAGGTGCGTGGTCCAGGAGCCCGGTCAGTCGGGTACTCCGAGGACATCCGACGACGACATGGACGTCGCACCGTTCCTGAATGCGTTGCAGTGCAAGGAGCGAGTTGCGATGCCCAAGCCTCCAGAAAAGCCCGAAAAGCATAAGACCTCACAAAAAGCCCGAAAGAGCTCACATAAACACACATATACATAATGGGAAGACGACACATCACACAATGGAACTTCAGAGGCCTATTTAAAAATTTAGTTGATGTATAAGAGTTACTGCATGCCACCCAAACAAGTGCCATGTGCTTACAAGAAACACATTTAAACAGAAAACATACGAACTTCCTCAACAATTGTTGTGGCCATAATCGTCCAAAAATCCTTAGCATGTCATCCCGTCACTCTGAGCACTGTCCTTGAGGCTGTTGCTATCCGAACTATAATCTTTAACAGGCTATTAACAATGCGCTTCATATACATCCCTCCTGATTATTTGATAACAAGTTCTGATTTTGAACCATTGATAGATCAGTTACCTGAACCATACAGGTAGCTCCTACGACGACAAGCAGCTCCTACGACGTCTTTATACTGCATTGGTAGGATCTCGGTTGGACTAGGGAAGTGTCGTGTGTGGATCGGCAACGAAAACGGCACTAAAATGATCGACCCGGTGCTGCATTTTTGGCTTCGCCTTGCCTGTGGCGCCTTCCGCACTAGCCCTGTTGAAAGCCTCTATGCAAAGTGTCATAAATGGTCCCTACATCACTAGAGGATATACACTTGCTTGTTGTATGCCTCACAAATCATGTCTATGACAAATCATCCCTTTCATTCAACCATTTATGACACACCTTCACAGCAACTCTTTTTTTTAAATCGTCCATCTATTTCATCCCGTTCCCTCTCAGAGTGAAAAAAGAAGCTTCTGGGCTAAGTCTCCTCTTCAGGCATCCGCAAGGCACCTGTCATTGATTTTATTGCACCATGGCAACTTCGGCCTGTGTCTTGTGACCTGTCCTTTATGCAACTGGACAAAAACAGGGCAGCAACAGTAGCTATTATGCAACCCGCCGTGGTGGCTCAGTGGCTAAGGCGTTGCGCTGCTGAGCACGAGGTCGCGGGCTCGATTCCCGGCCGCGGCGGCCGCTTTTCTGATGGAGGCGAAAAGCAAAAACGCCCGTGTGTACGAGATTTCGGCGCACGTTAAAGATCCCCAGGTGGTCAAAATTAAACCGGAGCCCTCCACTACGGCGCGCCTCATCGCCTGCGTTGCGTCGGCGCGTTAAACCCTACAATCAATCAATCAATCAATCAATCAATCAATCAATCAATCAATCAATCAATCAATCAATCAATCAATCAGCTATTATGCAGAATTATTATATGAACAGGGCAGCAACAGTAGCTATTATGCAGAATTATTAGTTGCGAAGGCATCTCATTCACTCGCCCTGTCCCTGCATCCGGCGTCGTCGTCGGCGTCCACCCCTCCCCCCATTCTCCTCGCCGCGCCAGCTGCGCTCTCCGCCGCTCACCCCCTCTCCTCTTCGATAGCGAACACTCTCTCGCGAGGGGCATTGGATTGGATTCGATTCGATTGGATTTGCTTGGATTGGATTGGATTGTATTTTGATTGGATTGGATTAAAGTGGATTGTGTTGGATTGTGTTGCGTCATAGCCGCGGCAGACGCACTGGCGCCGGCGCGTCCCCTCACCGTTATGCGCGCTATAAAACGCGGTGCCTGCGCCGCTCCGCTCCATCGTTCCAGCGCCGTTCCTCCGCTGTCCAACGCTGCAACGTGAACCCCCTATGCGTCGCATCTACACAGGGGTTCCCGCGAGGGGAGGTGGGAGTTTTTTTATGCAGAATTTCCTCTTTCTGCAGAAGTATACCAGTGTGCAGATTTTTACTGTGACGCAGCAAAGACCACTAAGGCTGTCTTGCGCTGCGCACGGACGGAACTTTAATGTGTGTATAAGAATGAACTTCCACAATAGAATTTTTACGGCTGAAGCACGCGGTATTCTAATTGTTGTACATCACATTGTCCAACATCAAATTTTAGTCCATAGTGTATACCGATTCTCTTAGCGTTGTACGCGCACTTTCGTCTTGAAAACGTTAAAAAAATGATGTAATCAATCTTGCTTTTAAGGCTCTTACGTCGGCATATGCCTCAAGTCTCGAGATAACAATATGCTAGGTTCCTGGCCACTGTGGGATAGCCGGGAACGAAACCACGGATCAAATGGCCGCTGCTGCTATACTCTTGAATACAGTAGACATAACATTACCCTACACCGACATGAAGCCACACATCAGACAACAACTTCGCAAAACATGGCAAACACACTGGAGTGAACGCACAGACAACAAGTTATACGTAATAAAACCACACTTGGGACCATAAATACATCACTAACGCACGTAACAGATACACATGAGGTGCATTTGCTATATACGGATAGGGCGCACACATGCAACACACTCGTATCTGCTCACAGGGCCTGGCAAGACCTCTGTGTAGCAAGTGCGGAGAGGCCCCATCCGTAGTTCACATACTCATTCAATGCAAGGCACTTGACACAACACGACGCATACACTTCCCACATGCAGCTATGCAGCCTACACATCTCACTACACCCAGCGTTTTTCCTGTCGGGAGATCCCATGTTTTCTGTCAACCGTGTTTTTAAATATTTAGCAGCAGTGAAATTTTTAGACCTAATTTCATACCACGCGTAACCACAACCTGGCCTTCTACACCAGCCATCCTCATTGTTTTTTACTGATTTTACTATAGATCTTGTTGAGCGATTTTGGTGTTTCCGTCTTCATCCCTAACGTTTTGGCGCTCTTTGCCCCAGTTGGCCTTATGCCATTAACATCCAACCAACACCAACACCACCACCACACCACCACTACCATCACTATGTGAACACACGCAGCGCGCCAGATTTTCGCTACTACGGACATAAGCGCTTCGCTTCGCAACGAAACAAACTTTCAGTGTTGTGATTTCCTCGAGCGCGCACGAAAGGGTGTAACTCGGGTTTGCCTGTGCTGTTCTTCTCGAGCAGAAGAGGCAGCCTCCCCCCTTCGTTGTTCCGCCAATGACTTGACAGGCGTGGCAGGAACTGCAACGTTCCTTGTCTTCTCACGGCCTGCTGTTTGTGTAGTATATGAGGTATAGAATGGCCGCTATCTGTACCAAATCGAAGTGGGACAGTGGAGCGGGTAATATTTGTTTGTTTGTTTTTTTAGAAAAAAATCGTTGCAACCGTGGCATTCCATATCTCTGCGAACAGCGTACGCGTGTATGCCTGCACGCGGCGGGGCTCATGCGACCTTCCGTGCTGGGCCGACGCAGGCAGGATGCGCGCACAGTACCGTGGTAGGAAGACTCCAATGCAAAAAATGCCATGATTGGCGATGCGTGCGAAGGTGCAGCGGTGTCCCTGTATACGTATGTCGCCTGCGCAATGCGCATGTTTCAAGGACGACTCACGCTCAAAGCATGATGTCATGTTTTTAACCTGCCCAACTGTTTTCCCAGTCCAAACCCAGTCAGATAGGACAAATGATTTTACACGCGAACATGTTATTGATTTCCCTGAGTTTGAAAGACTAGAAAGAAAATATACATGTTGCTTGCCGCATATGCTGAGCGGCCGTACATGGTGTGTATACGCTGTTGTTGTTTCATGCCTCAGGAATTTTCCAAAATTTAGTTAACTTTCCTACCGCAGACGAGCTAAGGCGTCGAACGTTCTGAGTGCAGTGTATCCGTAGGTATATGCGTACGGGCGTCCACCGCGGTTCTTCCTCCAGAAATTCTCGGGCTCGTTTGGAGGGTGGAATGAGGGGGAGGAGCGGACGAATCTGCCAGTCAAGCAACAACAGATAATTATTTTTCTCTCTAAATCAATGCATCGAGCTCGCGCATCCTCGACGCCTGCTGTCCCCACGACGATCATTCATTTTGCAGTTTGAAGAACAAAAATGAAGAAAATAATAATTGCATTGCACTCCGACGCTTCCGTTTTTTTATTTTGAACTACCATTTCGTTTCCTTAGCATTATCCCTCTCCTTTGCCCCCCCCCCCCCTTTTTTTCTTCCGAAATTAAATTCTGCGTTGCTAGGCACATCAAATCGCGCAACCTGCAGTTGTGGGCGGAAATGGCAACAGAGTATAGCGTATAGCAAGACGAAAGGCCGGCTGCGCATTCCTCACAACCGATACTTCTTTTCCATGAAGCGATTGGGTAACGTGAGTTCGTTGCGTGACTTCCCCGCACATAGCACGTGCAAAACTGTCTTGCCCTTTTTCGAAGCACGTTCGCACGAGTCGGTCCGTGTGCATCGTTCGCCAAGAAAAGGCACCGTGTATCGCGGATGCGCCTTCCCTTGATGCACGTGAATGGCTGTTATGGGACGAGGTGCTTCTCCTTGAAAGATGGACTTCCCGTGCACTGGGCTCGGAACATAAATTCACAATGAAAACACGGAACAACGCGCTGTGCCGCTCGATTCAACTCCCGCCCACCGAACACAGCTAGTGACGCGCGGAGATGTTACACAACTGAGGCCCCTAAAATAACTTTATTCGTAACGAGCCGCAGGCGTCAAGGGACGTAGGTTTTACGTAAAGAGTGCGAGTCGACTATATGAACGTACACGGTGCACGTTTCACTTAGTTTGCTTACCATGGCGCGCAAAAAACTAACGAGTACACTCGCATTGCCTCCGCACTTGCCCCGCAGCCTTTTGCATGTACTACACTAAGGCATCGCACCTCCCCCCCCCCCCCACCCCCCCCCCCTTGTTTTGCAGGCTACTTTTCGGCGTATATGTATTAACCAAACTATGAGTTACCAGATGCGCTTTCGTTACGTTCATGTAAGTATGGCTTATGACCGTCGTGTAGTTACGCGATTCCAAGCACAGTGTGACCCGGATATATAGAATTCAAATGGGAAAATAATTTGATATAATCGAAAATTCTATATACAAATGCATAATGCATTAACATTTCAAGTGAACGTTCCCTTTACTGTTAAAACGATAATTCGGTATATCCGTGTTCGGTGTACACCGTACGTGCGAATATCTTAGAGAAAATGAGGTGGCAATAATTGCTTTACTATTGTATTTTTGTGAGCTAAAACCGGACACGTTGCTTGCCCAGTTGCTCCGTATGTAAGTAGCCTTGTGTCAGCGAACGTGCGGTGACTGTACCAGTTAACCCACGCCCAGAAGTGTGAAATCGACGCGTCTCGCCCAGAAACCTGCACCGGCGGAGGCTTTTACAAAATCCGGCACCTCTGCTTGTAGACCAAAGTACTTCTCAGGCAGTTAAAGTGAAGGAGCGCCAAATATTGTGCCGCCGTCGTCCAGATATAGCCACGCAGAAATTCTGAATGCAGGGCGCCCTGGGTAATACCTCACAGCAGGGGCGGATCCAGGGTGGCATCAAGGGGAGGGGGGCTCACTACAGTTGCATCTATATAGCAGAGGACGCGAAGGCGCGAGAAATCCACGCAAATACTGATTTTCTTTTTTCGTGCTGGTACGTAAAGGCGTAGAAGAAAACAAACCTTGCGGCACTACATAATGGTTTTAAGAATGCGCTGAGCTATTTTTGTGCAAAGAAACTGGGAAAAAGAAGTACGCAGTGGTCAGTACAGTGGGAGTGGTTTTATATGTATGCAAGATAAATCTCGCACGTACATACGTCGCGATTTCTGGAGTCGTTCTAGTCAGAGCTGAAAGTACAATCTTCCGACACACATTGAATAAGGAAGGATTTATCGTATATATGCTATATATCGGAGGAAAATGTCATGCATAAAAAAAACATCTACATACATTGTTCTGATAATTTATTCAATGCAAAAGGACCTTCAGCGACCGAAAACCGCAAGGCCAAACAAGCGCAAACAAACAAAAATTCCTCTATGGCATAGACATGGAATCGCTCAAGTATCAGACATCATAAAATGAAGGGGAACTCTGTGTCTAAATAAACATTTCAAATAAATTTGTCATCTTCTAAACACACAAATTATTGATATCAGTGATAAGCATTACAATGATAAATGCAGTCAATATACAGCCATTCGTTTTTTTCGTTATATATAGATTGCAGATATAGCAGCAATCAGCGGTTCCCACCATGAGGAAAACGCTTAATTACACTATTTACGCCGACGAAAATGTCCGGGTGCGTAGACAGTAACGCAAGTCCTAACAAACTATCTTCGCGCATGGTGGACCGAATCCACGTCTTCAGTCTGCGAAGAGTTGAAAAGTACCTTTCTGCTGTAGCAACGCTGATCGACAGCGTCACCAGGACCTAGATCTAGGAGTGTGGTGAACGGTCAGAAAAATGCCCTTGTCGCAAGCGCCGAAGGCCTCAATGGCTGTCGACGAAATGCACGCACCCCATTCCTTTTCTCGGCACCACTTCGCAAGCCACAAGTCGTACTCAACGCGGAACGCCCGTTCAAAATTAGTCGGTGGCGTGCGAGTAATTGAGCCGTATTTCATTGCAAGGCTGCTGCAAATCAGGCTACCTCCGGAAGTGCAACTGGCATGTACTAAATTAGAAAGCAACAAAGAAAAGAGCTGGAACATATCCAGCGTCTCAGACGGAATAAAAACTGGCACGCTACCAACGCAGCGCTACAACACTACAGAGACGTACGTCCAGGTGCACCAAAATGCTCACACTGCGGCCAATACCCCAACAATGAACGGACATGCCCAAACATTCAAACCACCCTGAAAAACTCCTTGCAGCCAATTCCTGCCACAAAGCGTCCTCGTTGCTGGGAGGCATGGGTCACACCCCCTAAGGAGCTTGAGGATCTCTATTGGACCACGCTTGTGAACCATATTAAAAACACGCCCCTGTAACCCAAGCAAGACGCCGAGCAGTCCTTTGGACACAGGTTTCAAAATAAAGTCCTCTCTCTCTCTCTCTCTCTCTCCTCTCTCTCTCTCTCTCTCTCTCTCTCTCTCTCTCCTCTCTCTCTCTCTCTCTCTCTCTCTCTCTCTCTCTCTCTCTCTCTCTCTCTCTCTCTCTCTCTCTCTCTCTCTCTCTCTCTCTCTCTCTCTCTCTCCACGGAGCACATTGTCCAACAGGAGCGCGTGGACAGTGTGTCTGAAGCAAGTGGCAACGTCACTTGTGGACACTGACCACAAGTGACGCACATGTGGACGCGTGGACGCACGCGTTAAGTTAGTAGCAAGCTTGTTAGTTAGTTAGCAAGTTAGTAGCAAGCTTGTTTTTCGGCGTGTGCTTCAGGCGAAGATCTGTCCCGATATACTCAGCGAATGCAGTGGCCTGATTAGCTTTCGCTCAAACGTCGCTTCTCCCGCAGTGCTGTCAGCGTGCCCTGCACAGCGTCTTGAGCGGTCTTAACGTCTATCGATGGTTTTTGAAACACCTTGCTGAGCGGATACGTGAGTGCCAAAAGATCATTTAGGACCACCAAAGCAATAACGAAACGGCTATCAGATATCGCAGCGAGAAGTGTCGCAGCTCTGGAGGCACTCTGGCGTTCCCTCCAACGGGCAATGTTATCTAACGTTTCGACAATCTTCCGGAGAGGGCTGCGTAACTGCTGAACACTTTCTTTGCGTTCGACTCATCGGGTTGGGGAGAATCCTGGAGTTTCCCTCCAAACTGTTTGCGAACGAAGCTGTGAAGGATGCCGTTACTTCCTTTATCAGACCGCGGTATTCCGGATATCTTGCACTTTAATTGATCTCGAAATTAATAAGTTAAGCGCGTGATTACAGCATGAGCATCTTATACAGAGCATGCGGCGCACTTATTTTTATCTCTGCTACCGCTCCCTTCGTTTCAAACACCGTAGTGCTACAACCATCTGTCCCAACGCCGACACAGTTCTTTAAATTCAGTCCATGCCTTTGTGAAATGGCTAGAACAGTGCGCCCCAGATCTTTACCTGTAATGGTCGGCTCGTGGCATTGATTCATTGTCCCAGAGTGATAAATTTAAGGAAGTCCTCGCGGAGTACGTCTTCATGCACGTAGCGCAACACCAGCGCTATAGTTGTGACTCGTGGGCAATATCCGTAGTCTTATCAAACATGATTCTGTGTAAAACCGCAGTTTTAGCTCTTTCTGTGATGATCTGATTTCATCACCGCAACAGGATATAAGTTGGTCCTGAATGGTCTTGGTGATGTACGTTTCCCGCCCTCATAAAAATTTTTACCAACATTGAGTTCAATGTTTGTTGACAAAAGTCGACAAAAGCTACCAACATTGAGTAGACTGTCTACTTACTGTCTATAGACTTCCTAGCAACAGCCTACCAACTTTTTGTCAACCATTGGCCACCGTGTTTGAACTGAAACGTTTCTGTAGACTTTCTACAGAAAGTTTTTTGTAGACTTTATACTCAATCGCTGTTGCTAACCGAAGCGTTTCTGACAGGATATTCGAAACGTGATGCAGTGAGAAAAGCCGGCCATTCCTACACCGTTGTGTCAATACAGCTTAATAGAACGTCGTCATTATTGCCCTTTAAAAGATCGTTTAGTGGGAGCAAAAATGAAAAAAAAAAGAAAGCAGAAACAGATTAGGCCTCGGGAACCTCGTCTGCGAGGGTTCACATTTTGCGGAGCCACACATCCACACGCGCACTTTCTGAAACACAACACAACAAACAACACAACCCCAGCTCACAAACGTACTACAGTCGAACACGGATATATCGAACTCCAAGGGGATCGCGAAATAGTTCGATATATGAAAAATTCGATATAAAAAATATGGGCTCTGAGACCTCACCTATGGCGGACGATCACTTGCCGATCGTCGCATTCAAGAATGACAACTAATTCCGCACTAAGGACGCAACAGGACGCTTTATTTCCGTGAAAAAAAATCGCCTGCTTCTTCGTCCTGGAAATGAAATTAAAGACGCTGGTCTCGATCTTCTTGAGGCTGCACAACTAGAAAATTCCAGCAGTACGCTGCGCTTTCGCACACCACGCACAACACGCACACAAAAGAAGAACAGCGCGCCCGTACCACAAGAACTTTGAAGGTAACAATTCCAAGCGCTCGCGATGGTCATCTCCGAGAGAAACAGTGATCTCCGAAAGGTGCGGGACAACTCGCCAAACAGCAGCAACAGCAGCGAAATGCAAAAGAAGGAGGAGGCCGCCAGCGCCTTCGTTCCCTCTTCCCTTTCCCGAGACGACATTGGGGGAAGACAGACCCAGAGAGAGAGAAAACAAAACTCTTTTTCGGCCAACCGGGGAACGTCCGCAGCCGAAAAAAAAAAAAAAAAGAAAGGACGTGTGCATTCGGGGCATCCTTACCTCGCACTGTCAAATTTTCCGAGCGTTCGGGCTTGTGTGCCTAGCATACCGGGCTCCGTCCGCTAACGCTACGGCGGCCGGTAGCGGGGCCCGACTGGGTAAGCGCAAATTCGTTCCGGTAGGGGGGATTAGTTTTGCGAGCCAGCCTTCGCCATGCCCGCGCATTCCTCTATATATCTTCCTCAAGCTCAATCGGGGGTGCAGCGACCGCCGAAGAGCACCTTCCAGCTCGCGCGGCGTTCGATATAACCAATGTCGGGAAAAATGCGGTTCGATATAGAAGTACGAATTCCTATACTTTTACACAGAATTTTCAAGGGGATAATTTAGGAGTTCGATATAGACAATAATTCGATATACCCGTGTTCGATATATCCGTGTTCGACTGTACTTCCGAAAAACCACAAGCGCTAGCAAGCAGGACACCGACACCGCACAAATGCTAGCAGTGCACTTCATGTATATATACCCGCCAGCCGCGGGATGCCGATGCCGCGGTGAGGCGCGCCTCTCATTGCATGTTTACAAAACTACGCATTATTATTTGCAAAATATAATACCGCGAAACACTGGAACGTAAGCAATTGCACATATCTTCATGTTTACTTTATTGTTGCAAGCTGTAACTAAACAAAACGGAAATCTGGAATGGGTTGCGCGCCGCGTTTCGGCTGCCTCCGGTGATTGACGCGTTTCTCCCGGAGGTACGCAAAAAGGGAGGGGCGCCGCTGGCGGTTGGCCGAGAGCGACCAAAACATCTGCGCCGGCCGTATTAGGTGGGCATAGCAGGCGATTTTAGATTATCGCCGTTGTTGGAGACACGTCCAGTAGTCTGTCGCGAAATATTTACTGGCATAATTCGTTCCTTTCAACCATGCATGGCACTTAGCTTGCGCAAATCAAAACACAGTGACGAGCGGTTACGCGTGGTTGATGCCGCTGGCTGGCGCTTGTTCGGAAACGCTGAATAGTCATGTTGATCACCGTGAAGAGTGAAAGCGAGCGGGTCGTGAAGTACCAACCCGTGCGGCTGAGGGACGAACTGGTTGTTCCGAGGGAGAAACTGCGCGGCTCGAGGTACGAACAGTGAAAGTTGCTCCCTTTTGCTACTTTTTTTTTTCTCGGGCTGCACAAGTGTGAAGATACATGCAGAGAGAGAGGGAGAGAGAAAGATACGTGTGTGTGTGTGTGTGTGTGTGTGTGTGTGTGTGTGTGTGCGTGCGTGCGTGCATGCGTGCAGGCGCTCGGGCGCGCGTGTGTTTGTGTGTGTGTGTGTGTGTGTGTGTGTGTGTGTGTTTAAAACCTGATTCAAACAAAGTAACGTAATTTGGTTAAAGTCAAGTA
Source organism: Haemaphysalis longicornis (assembly GCF_048455015.1). Taxonomy (NCBI): domain Eukaryota; kingdom Metazoa; phylum Arthropoda; class Arachnida; order Ixodida; family Ixodidae; genus Haemaphysalis; species Haemaphysalis longicornis. Next base: position 397,272,386 of record NW_027526203.1, read on the forward strand.
AATAGTTTGTCCCCAAATATTGTGAACCTGTCCTGGTATTTATCAAAAACCAATATGAATTAATTGAAATCGGACTCCAGGACGAAGGAAAAAGATGTTTGCGTTAAATTCAACTTGAAACAAAGCGTGTCAAAACACTTTTAGTGGTCATCCTACAGAAGCTCGTCAACAGACAAATGTCAACAAAAATGAGGTAGACTTTCTATATACAACCGTCAACAGACAAATGTCAACGTGAATTAAGTAGACTTTCTACATACAACAGTCAACAGACGGGTGTCAACATACATTCAGTAGACTTTTTACAGACGACTGTCAATAGAATGTAAGAGTATGTAGGATAGCAATAAAGTTGGTAGGATGTCAACAGAACGTCTACAGAATGTAAAAAAGCATTTTTGTAAGGGCGGCCTGAGGAACGAGGTGTTCAGCGAGCTCCCTTGTCTTCGCTTTCAATCCGCAAACGTCGAAGTTCCCTGAAATTTCCTTCGTTAGGAAAAAAAAAAGTTCATTTCACTATTTTGCAAAAAGGCCCCATCATCTCGGTGTCCCAGCAAAGAAATGTTTTGTTAGAATGATAGCAGTGGTGACTGTACCAGCTTTCGTCTATTCTGTTTAACGAGACAATCGATGGGCGTTCAGCTGGCTTTCTACGCTTCTCGGGCGCGCTAATGCGCCGGAGAAACTCTTTCCCTGAACTCACAGCAGCCAAATGATAGCTTTTTTTTGCGTGAGTAGTATAGGCCACCGTCCTTCTACAGCAATTTCTTGAACTGCGTTAGTGGCTTCGAAACCAGCTGTTGAAGAGGCACCGTTTCGTGCTTGCCGCCAACGTTTTCCGGTACAAAAAGGGCGCAGTCACTTGTTGCAGTAAAACCCCTTGTGAATATCCGAAAGGACCAACCACTCCAAATGATTCCGTGTGGCGTGAAGTCAGACATCTTTTCCATCTTTTTTTAAAAGAAAATTGAAACGTGTAGCCTTTTGGGGGTTTCCAGTTCTCCTGTAGGTATACATTCTGATGCGCAGAATGCCGCGCCGCCGCGTCCGCCCGCGAAACGAGAGGTCTCTTTTATTTGTCATTTTGGACTGCTCAGAACTGCTCCAAACCAGCTCCGTATTTAATTTTCCCATTTGCACATATTTCATTGACCATGCATGGGGAGTTCTGGACAGCCCAGGAGCTGCTCAAAACTGTTCTGGACAAGCAAATAAGAGACCAAAGGTGTTGCACAGATTTCGGGCGCATTTTTCTCTCACTCTTTGCCCTGTGCATCGGCGCTGCTGAGCCATGCTCCCTTGCTCATTGCATAGGCGGCTGCGTTGGGGCAGCGGGTGGCAGCGAAAACAGCGGGAAGGGGAAACGTTGAACGAGCCGCTGGGGTTGGGCCCGAGGGGAGATGGAATGTGAGGCGGTGTGAAGTCGACATGCGCCTATTATGAGCCCGAAGCCATGTACAGGACATGGCGTATGGGTGGAAAACAAGGGGTAAGAACAGGCGTCTTAAGGATGCCCCCCCCCCCCTCTGGATCCACCACTGCCTCACAGAAGTAGCCTCATTATTTAGTGTGACCTTAAGCGAATCTTTCAGTTCTGAGAATTGAATATCACGAGTTTGAATACAACATTAGCCTAAAACTATTTGAGGCTTTACTCTAGTTAGGATTGTTGTGACTATTTCCGGCGATGAAATGCAGCAAGTTGTCATGGGTGCCACCATTGCGGTAGTGATTTTAGGCGGGTAGTGATGTCGGCACCCTTTCATTCATTCACCTCGATCCAGGCAGGTGAGAAATACTTTTACTGGCCAAGTTTTTTTCATGTTATGCTTTATTAGCGCGCCGTAAGTGAGCCAGCCTGATGAGCTCGTGTTCGATAAGGTAAACAGTAGTTTGCGATAACTGTTTTTTAAATATACTCTATCAATTTTATTGAAATGAACACTCAATAAATCTGTTTAAACGCAAAAGAGAAAGACGTTGCTTTGTTCTAATGATTTTCAAATGCAGTAAGCAAGCATGTGGGGTAGGGCGAGCTAAGCGCACACGGTAAAACCTAAAAATGCATGTTTACGAAATGCATACATACAAAATGTATGCATACATACAAAAATACATACAAAAATGCATACATACAAAAATAGTTGTGCATACATACAAAATGCTCGCTTGATAAAAAGAATATTTGAAGTGCGTGAGAAGTTACACGATTATGCGCCATTGGAGGAGCACACCAGAAACTGGTACATTTCACAAAAATTAAAACGTATGGTAACCTAAGTAAATCGAAGTATGGGCGAAACTTGAATGGTCGCTACGGGAGTCATGAGTGGCATATAAACGAAGCACGCTCGGTGCTGCCACTAGCGCCAAATTTGCGTATTAAAGCTATAAATACATTATTAATGTGGGCTAAATGCTTTCAACGCTGCCATTTTTGCGCCAGAGGGAACTTTGCGCCTGGAATGTACCACCACTTTTTATTAATTTCACTTGAACGAACACATTTTCGACGCACCCGCCGCGGTGGCTAAGTGGCCAAGGCGTTGCGCTGCTGAGCACGAGGACGCCGGTGCGATTCCCGGCCACGGCGGCCGTTTTTCTGATGGAGGCCAAAAGCAAAAACGCCCGTGTGTACGAGATTTCGGCGTACGTTAAAGATCCCCAGGTGGTCAAAATTAATCCGGAGCCCTCCACTACGGTGCGCCTCATCGCCTGCACATGTTGCGCAGTGACTTAAACCTCACAATCACATTTTCGACGCAGCATTTAAAAGACGCTGCAACATGACAGATAGAACTTCAACATCATAGCAAACGCAAACAGAGAGAAAAAGGACGCGAACACAGCCACGCAGGACGGCGCTCGTTATGATTTGCGCTTGCTATGATCGCGCTATTTGCAATGTCGAAATTATGTTATCAACAACTACCCGAAACTTCTGTGTTGAAGAGATAGCAAAGTCAGACATGAATCGAATGGGACTACTGTGAATGTAATTATCATCCACGGCCGTTAAGACGTTTAAAAAATGCATTTATTCGCCTTACCCCTTTTGCCCGGCACCCTTGCATCCGGCCGTTGAATAAGCCCCAGGCCCTCGATGTCTTCATTGCGGTCGATATACTAGTTTGCAAAGAATTGTTACCGGAACTTCGCACATCGGCTTGAAGCAAATAATTGCGGTAGAATAGAGGTGTCCAAATTGGGCATCCCCTCAACCGTGTTCGTGTTTAAATACAGCCGTCGATGAAATAATTGATTCATACGCAGCACTATATCGAAACAGTGATCGTTTGATTAATTCTATATTGATTGCATTCATGTTAGTTCTTTGCATTCTCATGGCGCAGTTGAGGCAAAAGTGGGGCTGGAATGCTGCTTCCTGTGCTCTAACGCACTGTTTTAATCTCTTTGTAAACACGTTTAAAAAAAGTGCCAGTGCCGGCGGTGAATACAAAATATATGTAATGCTCAGAATCGTCGCCAGACGCACAGAGCCCGCTGGGATGCGGACGCGTTGTGCGATAGGGTCAAAACGCAGCTACAAACTGCTCGCGTGAGAAAGTGCGCGCAGAAATACACGCAGAAAATAGCCTCGCAGCCATGCTCGCAGCCAAACAAGGAATCGGTGACGCCGAACAGAATACAAAGTCGCCAAATTGGGCTGTTGATAGCCAAATCTGTCTGTCAACCCTGTTCAGCGTGGCTGCGAAGCAGCAGCGGTGGGGCGGCAGTCGGTGGACGCCAGAGCGAAGCGACGGCCGGTTGGCAGCGCGTGCCATTTAACGGTGGGAGCTGAAGGGCTGCGCAAGCATTCGGCGCGTCCTCCCTCGTGGGTTGCGTGGGCACCGGCGGCACCACTTTGTTCGGCAACGCGACAGCGCGTGAAGGCCCAGCAGCAGCGCGCCCAATGGCGGCCAGGGCACGCCCTCGGCTGTCAACCAGGTCCCGCCCAGCGCTGGCCGCTCCTGGACGGCCGCCAGCAGGCCCGAGCGTTGAGTTATAACCCCAGGCGTCACCGCGACGTCTGGACATTGGGCGCAGCCGAGCCACGTGACCGTCTGCGCCGGTGTTGCAAGGGCTGGCGGCCAGACTTTAAAAATAAGACCAGGGCCAAAGCCGGCCAGAAAGGCAAAACAGGCGCCACGCCAGGGCCATTCGAGGAGCTTCAAACGGCGAGGGCAACTTTCGTCAGGCGGATCGCAGCATGCATGCTCGCGACGTGGCGCTGTGCTCTTATCGTGCAGAACAGCGCTACCTGCACGTGGTGCTGACAATGTGCCGTAATACGTAATAGTTACCCCTCTGCACGATCGCCTTGCGTGCGCTGACCGCGGGAACGCCGATACTCTAGCATGAAGAACCTCGGCCCGTTTGTTCGCTGGTCGCTCCAGTGCAAGGTAGAGCGGTTCTGTAAAATACTCTGCATTGCCCAACCTAGTTGAATAAAGGCTAAGTACGTTTGTACCGTATTATTTCAGTAATTGTGCACGCCGCACTGTTAGAATGTCTCATACATTGCTGAACTTGTTCACGCAACCGCGTACAACTGGTTCGTCATTGGGCATTTGGAGCACACCCGGACCATTTGGGCCCCTACGTAGGTAGTTGCTATAGTTGGGTATGTTGCTGGTGCGATTTCGACCAAATATTACGCAAGAGCCATGGTGTGCTCTAAATCGAAGCGTCATCCGTCGACGCACTCTTAGCACAAACGTGCATCGGAGCCCGGAATATATGCTTTGAATACAGGGCTGGTCTGGAAGCATCCTCGCAAGCTGCAAATGTTTAGGAAACGTAACTGCCAGCGGCGTAGCCAGGGGGGTGTTTCGCTGTCAGAACGCCCTCCGACATTTTCTGAGGGCTGCATCCCCTACCCCCCCTTGCGGCCTCTTCACCCATGACATTTACCCACCAAAAAAAAAAAAAAACGCGATAATGGTCTCACCCATTAGGATTACTTTATTCCTTATGTATCCCCCTTACTCAATACGCCGTAATAGAGCCTGTAAGGTATTTTTAAACAAATAAGAGTGAGTTTGTTGACAAAAATGGCTGTTGGCAAAAATGGCGTGCGCTCGTATTTTTACGTACATATTACATTCATCGAAAGAACCAGAAAAATTACTAAAACAGTGTTTAAGCGCAGGCTTTTTTATTTTTTAAACGGCAGCGTATAACACGCCCAGAAAAAAATTTCTGGCTACGCCACTGGTAACTGCCGTATAAATTTTCCCTCTACAGCAAACACACGATTGCTAACTTCGTTTCCTTATGTGCACTCAACTAGGAGTAAATGTGTCGCCGCTCAAAACTGCGGGAATCGGAAGGAACTTTGTCCCTGCAGCTCAAAGCAGACTGTCCGGAACCGAAAGCAGCATGAAACCGAGTGCCCGTCCTGCGCGCACTGCGACGTCACCTCGCGAGTGCCTGTCGCACCACTTTAATTGTGCTCGAGTTCACCTTCGCACCAGCTGTTACGGCCCGTGTTTCGAACCAACGTAGACCCGTGGCGTAGCTGCAGGGCGCCATTTTGCGGGGCATTTGGGGTAAATGGTGATTATACAGGAACGTCTGTGCAGGCGACATTCGGTGGACGTTGGACTAGAACCTTGAAGGGTGGCCGAAATTAATCGGGAACACCATGACGCGTTGCTAAAAGATCGAAAGTATATATAGACATTTGCACCACCGTTAGAAGAATGCTTTTGTGATTGTGCTCGCACGTATACATATCGCTAGTCTACCAATATGCATGCGGCGGGAAAAAGGACACAGCGTGGAAAGGCCCCTCACAATAAACGAATGGCGTCGCTTCTTGATCAAACAATCCCCATAAATGCACACCCTCAAACGCTCCTAAAGAGCTATGCATGCGCGCAGTTTAATGACAGTGCAGCCAGACGGTGCGGCATGCGTCGGAGGCTGTGAGCTCCGTTCTTCGTATTTCTTTTAACCCCCCCTACACATTCCGGTCTTCCTATATTTGGCAGCCGCGAATCATCCGGCTCCCCACCCACTCACGTGAGAAACATCCTCATGATAGACATGACAGCGTAAGGAACGGAATATTGAAAGGCGAGGTCACGATCCGGCTACTCATAAGAAAGCGTAAACGTCGGATGAATGATGCTCACACTGGCACAAAGAATAGCGTTGCTTATTGAAAATGCGGTTTCTCCAAACGTTGCAAAAAAAAAGCAAGCTTGCTCATTTCGTCGGGGAACTTATATCATAAGGGTAGCAGCTAAACGCAGAGGAAGAGGCAGTTTACCGCCCCGACTTCAAAACGACCACGCGTAGGCGGTGCCGGGACTGAGACCATTTGCTCCGCAACAGGGTTGGCACCTAAAAGCCGTGCCACCAGGCCCACCACTGCTTGTTTGGGCCACAACGGCCCTCACGCCATAAAACACCATCGTCGTCGACTTTTGCAACGGTTCCCCGAGAGCCGAAAACGCCTTCACAAACAAAAAATGGCGCCAAAAAACTTGCGCGAGATATGCTTCGGATACATAAATGATGGTAAAACGCCATAGGTTCGAGCAAGCATCCAGGCCGTAGCTACGGAAACCACAGCTTTGGTAGCGTAGCTAACAAATGTGGGGCATTAGAAGAGACTTCCACGGGCGACCTTGCGACTCTGTCGTGTCAACAGCGGGTGCGTTGTTGTCCGCCCCGTTTCCCGCCTTTTCGGCGGCTGCCGGCGCTGCCCCAACAACGCCGCTGTCTCGGGAATGCGCTCTCTAGGACCGCGCGGGGCGCCGTCCCCTCCCCTTAACAGTATTTGGGCCGTAAACAAGCGGAGATAGAAAAGGAGGTGAACGCTCTCTCCCCGGGCCTCTTCCTTGGCTCTTCTCGGAAGAAGCCCTGTTTGCTACGCTGGCCCCGATGTGTGCCTTGGCCTCTCTCTTTTCAACCGGAGCGAGTCTCGCGCGCTCTCCTTCTCAATGGCGATGTATCCGCGTCAGATTGCTCACTCGAAAAGCCTGCGTCGATTCCCTCGTTTATCGGCTGCTTCATTGCACACATGTTTCCGTTATTCGGTGGGACGGCTGCAGCGGTCATTCTGGCGCTGGGGCGTTGTGCCGAAGACGTGGTCTTCGGGGGACGCCCCGTGGCACCTCGGATAGCAGCGCATTGCCTCCGCCGACGGACGCTTCCCACCAGCGCATACCTCACTCTCTCCTCCGCCGTGCCTGCATGCGCGCACATGGGGGTGTGCGTGCCTCGAGATATCTTGGCGAGTCTCGTTCGGAGAAGCCGGCGGCGGGCTTCCGGCGGCGAGGATCCGCTCCCCTCCTCGCAGCAGGCCTTCCCCGTTTTCGCGTTCCTTTCGCCAAAAAGTGGCCTTCCCGCCGAGAGGAAGCCATCTCTCGTCTTTCTTTTTCTTCCTCGGTTTATGGCCCTAGCCCCGGCACGCCTGGTGTTCCAGGAAACGGGCGGGAAGAGCGCCCGGAGGAGGGCCGCCGACATTTGGGAAGGGACGCCTACTCTGCATGGCCGCCGCCGCACGGTCGGGGGTCTGCGTCCCCATGCCGCCTTCCTTTCTGTCTGCGTCTTTCTTCTCTGGTGAAGCGCCAGTAGCGAGAGTCTGAGCCCGCCTTGACCGTCGGGGCCACCAGGTGGGAACCATGAGCGGGGCTCGGAGCGCGCACCCCGGCCGCCAGGGCGAGCCAGTCGGCCGACGCCGCACGAGTTCGGCCGCCCGTCAGGTGGGATTTGCTCCGTTGCGGCTCTTGCGCCAGCTGCCGCGCGCTGTCTTGCCCCGACGATGGCCGGCAGCAATGCGCCGTCGACACGGGCGGCTGCACGAGGTCGCGGGTTCGATTCTGGGCCTAAACGAAAAAGACAAAGCTCTGAATGTCACGTTGAGCGAGCCTTGACACTCGCATTGCAGGCGCTGCTTCGGTGTATAACTGATTAATGCGGACTTCTGGGCAAATTGGTATTGCATTTCTGACGAGTAAAGCGCAAAAAAAAAAAAAAAAAAGTTGGAAGGAGCGCTTGTCTCTGTTGTCCTTCTTCGTCCCTTGTGTAATTTTTTGCGCTTTACTCGTCGGTGTGTATAGCGGGTCTCTATTTGGGACGTAAAGCTAGTACCTCTAGTGAAGATGTTTTGCGTGTGTAGGTGACCCCGCTTACCTCTGTGCTTTTTTCTTTCCCGTTTGGCGGTGTTGCTACTTTGTTGGTTCTGTTATTGTCATCACACACAATGTAATTCAGGCCCTAAGATCCTGGCACGCGGTAATTGTATGCGGGACATATGTGCCGGCCGGCAGCATCAATCTCGCGGCGGCACCGCAGCTAAATCCATTTCCTAATGGCGCAGTGGTGCGCACAACGCTGTCTCACATCATCGCAGACCGCCCGCGAGCCATTAAGCAGAGACGCATGTTGTTTTGGTGAGGCGTTTCGTCAACACGAGATTTAAAGCAAAGCCGCCTCTGTAAGCACACCCATCCAAGACCCGCCGCGGTGGCTCAGTGGCTAAGGCGTTGCGCTGCTGATCACGAGGTCGCGGGTTCGATTCCCGGCCGCGGCGGCCGCTTTTCTGATGGAGGCGAAAAGCAAAAACGCCCGTGTGTACGAGATTTCGGCGCACGTTAAAGATCCCCAGGTGGTCAAAATTAATCCGGAGCCCTCCACTACGGCGCGCCTCATCGCCTACGTTGCGTCGGCGCGTTAAACCCTACAACCAATCAATCATCACCCATCTAAGCAAAAGCGAGCCATTACGAGGGCCGTACGAGTTCGCCACGGCAAAGTCGCGGTCCTTCGTAGGAAGGTGCGGAGAGTGCTGTCGGTGACTCCCCGCGTTTTCTTTGCCCGTTATTGTGAAACAATGCTGTGAACACCAGTTTTACGGTTATATTTGTCAACCGTGTACAATTGCTAAGACACGCCCATGTGAACGTGATTTAGTGCAGTTGTTGTAGGGAGTGGAGACTGGGGGTGAGCTAGGGAATTCTCCGAAATCTGTTGATTGTTGACAGCAAGCTGTAAACCGCGTGGTTTGTGCGATTTCGTCTGTTTTCAGGTAGCAACGGCACTAAGCTTGTACTCTTGGCGTAGTCTGTAAATGTGCATATATCTCCTGCTTGTGGGTAGCATTGATTGATTGATTGTAGGATTTAACGCGCCGACGCAACGCAGGCGATGAGCGCGCCGTAGTGGAGGGCTCATTTTGACCACCTGGGGATCTTTAACGTGCGCTGAAATCTCGTGCACACGGGCGTTTCTGCTTTTCGCCTCCATCAGAAAAGCGGCCGCCGCGGCCGGGAATCGAACCCGCGTCCTCGTGCTCAGCAGCGCAACGCCTTAGCCACTGAGCCACCGCGGCGGGTGCTTGTGGGTAGCAGTTGCACTGGGCGGTGGAGCCGCTGTCACGTGCGATGAACTGATCAATTGACATCTCATGTAAATAGGCAGATTCCCTGGCCGTAGTGACTTTCTGGTAGAGACGAAAAGCGCCGTGGGTACACTTCAGGGAACATTTGTGAATCTTCGGCGGTCTTCCATTTTACTCCTGGCGCTTAGTTCGAAGCATCTCGTAGTCCAGAAGCATTATGCTTACCTGAAATTTGATCTTTTTTTCGCACGCTACCAAGCGGGCAGTGATAGGGGAGTTTATGCGTGTAGAATCACTATTATGCTGTAAGAATAACAGGCAAAGAAGCAAACAAGCATCGGTGCTTTGTTGCCTCGGCAGCGAAGCTCCTTGTGCAGCTTTGCAAATTGCTACAGAATGACCGAAGTATATACCACTTTGTATTTTTTTAATTGCTTTTTTCACAAATTTGTGTGTGCAGCTGACTCTACCGGCCACGCTCGTTGCGACGAGTGCTCGTTGCAGCCACTTTCGAGCGGCATGTTTCGAGTTCTCATTTCAACCGGTTGGTTACCGGATGGTTATTGGTTGGCCGCAATAGAAAAAAAAAAATCATTCTTCAAATTTGCCGAGTCTAGCAGCGGCGTAGCGAGAAAAATATTTCGTGGGTTGTTACACGCCAGCGGGTAAAGAAAAAAAGACAAAGAGAGACTGCGCCGGATGCCTGAACAATGTCATTTTTCTGCATGCGTAAATTTTGGGGGGTGTTCTGACACCGAGACACCCTCCCGGGCTGCGCCTCTGGTGTCCAGTAATGCTTTTTTTTTTTTTTGCTCGCAACGCTCTGTCCTAGTTGGTCTCAGAGTCTGTGCTTAATTAGATCGACTCGGCGCGTGATTCCGGGCTGACATAACCGTGGGCATTTTAATCGGAGCGCGGATTGAGTTTTTACCATACAAGCTTTTGCAGTGCGCAAGACAGCGCCACCGGCGCGGTCGCGTCAGAATTTGGATTGAAAGCAGTGGGGCCCGCCGCGGTACCACGGCGTCCACGCGTACTGAACTGATTCAGAGCATTCAGGTCTCTGCCGCATTGCGGTTCCTCTCTCAACCTTCGTTCCGTTCCCGGCTATGACTAGACGCTGCAGGGCGAAAAAACCTTGCAGTGCGTTCTGAATCTCATCGATCACTGTCGCGTCATTCGGTGGCTCAGGTGGCGCGGAATTCCTATTTTCCCGCATTGTTACTGTTTCTGTGCCACACGAACGTATTTTTGACGGAGCACGATCTGCTCTGAGGATCGCTGCCGGTACGATTAGTGGGTGGCGTCTTCCTACTGACCAAGACACTTCGTAGAACCAATGAGCCTTTACATGTGTCCAAGACAAGCACACAACAGCCCGCAATGTCCTGGCCACCTCAAAGCGATGATGTATCCTTCTGGTTTTAGACACCCCAGTGCGTGCGTTTTCCGGCTGGTTGTCCCTGAAATGCCTCGTTTTCGTTTCCCTTGATGCCTGATAATTCTGACTGCATGTTGAGCTCATTTCTGGGTTGCAAAGTGTGTGCAAGTGCTTTGATGCGGATCTATCCAGACGTAACGCTTCGCGAGCCGCGTGTTTCGCCCAGTTTTCGGGTGCTCCCTGATGTACTTCCATGCTAGTTTTCTTTCGCGCTCTTGGATATAAAATCCCTAAACGTCTTGTCCAGTTGTTTCTCGAATGGTCGAGTTGTCGCTTCACTAAATCCCGGTGTTACAGGAGCCCAGTACACATTCAGTGGTGGCTGGATTTCCTAATTGTCGCTTGCGTGCCCTCTATGTAATAGTTTTTACTAGCACCAAAGGCTTTTCGGCTGTCCGCGTAATGTCATGTTTCTGGACGACTGCTAGCTGATTTCTTGCCACGTTGCCCGCAGCTGGAGCTTTCCATCGTAGCCTGTTGTGTAATGTTGTTCCCCCATTCTAATGATCTTCCGTCGATCGTGCATCGCTGCAACTGTGTACAGCACCAGTGTTTTTGGACGAAGGTTCGTGTATTGTTTGATTTTTTTGTTCACTTTATTTGCCCTGGGTATGGAGGAGGAGGTTTCTTTAGGCTGGTTTTCTTTCAGACACTTTGTCGTGTATTTTGGCGTCCGGAGCCATCCCGGAGCCAATGTTACCTTTCGAGCAGTACCTTCAAAGGAAGCAAGTTTTGCCAAAGAACACGCGCGCCAATTTACGATTTTTTAGATAGTACTGGGCAGTATGAGGGCCCCCGTATATGACACAGGAGGTGCCATAGGAATGCACTGGGAACTAGCAATCGGTTGCGTCCTGGCTGACAGACACTAACCGATTCAGGGACAAACCAACGAATTGTAAAACGAAGCGCACCAAACTGTTTACAGGAAACTTGTCTTCTTTTGTTGTCCCTTGGACGTGTAGTAGGGGCCATTTTTCCTACGTTGTCACAAGGGACTTTTTTTGGCAGTGGTACCGTACGGCCAGGAACCATTTTCTTTAGTTACATTTTCGCCAACACCCACGACGAATTCCGGGTCTCACTCGTGAAATAGGCGTTCATAACATTCTCCAGGGCCCTTGTTTAGATGCTGCCGCTCTGGGAACTAGTTACCTACATTCGCTGTGTGGAGGCTCCTCACTTTGGCCGCAAGTAGGGAGGAGCCTTCACTCGCGGCGGCGCTACGGTGCTGAGCGCAAGGCCCCAGAAAGGCCATCCGTCCGCGCGCGACTGTGGGGGAGAAACGCGCGCTGTCGTGTACCGAGATTTCGATGCACGTTCAAGAACTTGGAGAGGCAAAGTATAATCCCGAACCGTCAGCGCGTGTGACAGCGCACGTGTTCCGTGAAACGACGCACGTGGGCTCCAATTCGTGCTCGCCAAGATACAACCGCCAAGTTTCAGGCAGGACTCGTCGCGTCGCATAACGCCACCGAAGCACGAAATGTGCAGTCCGCGTGAAAACGGCGTTCATCTGGCCGAGTCAGCAGCCCCTTTCAATCGGCCACCGGGGAGCGCGGCTCGTCGGCGCGTTTCCGCGGCGGCGGCTCGGCGGGCGGGGGTGGCCTGCGGATACCATCTGTCTGCGGCGCCCCTCCGGGGTGACCCCCGCGGCGACCCCTCCGCCATCTTTCCAGGCTGGCTTGTCGCGAAAAGCAAATGGCGCAGCCTTTTCGGATTGCCAATCGGCTCATCGGCGAGCTGACGTGTGCCTGGCGGCGGGACGGGGGCGGCTTCCGGCTTGACGCGTCCACATCCGGCCACCCAGAGCTCTCCCGCCCGTCTAATGACGTTCCACTTTTCAGAGCCTCCAGAGCTCACCTAAGAGAAGGCCTCGGGCTGCATGCGCGGCCGCTCGAGATCGTCCATTCACAGTTTCTTATGGGATGGGTTTTATTGCGCCAAAACTCCAAACTCCGCGGCTCTGCAGTACGTAGTTCTCCTCTTATCTTCTTGGAAGTCGGCGCCACGAACGCTTAACGGCGGGAAAGCCACGGGGTCCTAAGGAAAAAAAGAAAAAAAGGAAACGTTTCAGGAGAGTCTTCGGCTCCGTACGCTTGCAGGAACCGCATCAATTTTGTGTGCGCAGTGCATATGCAGCATATGTCGCATCTGTGTAATCGAACTCTGTTCACAATGAGCTGTGTGCGCAAACGAATGATGTAACGAAGGCGGTAAGGGCTTTTTCAATAGTTCGGAAAAAAGAATAAATCATCGCGGATTGTTTGCGCTCTGACATCCGTGCTGCGTGAAATTTGTTGAACAGTTTCAGGATTAAAATTTAACCATCGTAAAGTAAATGGCGCTTCCCTCACAAAAGGGGGGCGGGCTGTCAGGTCTTTTCTGCTGAAAGTTTTAAAGTCAAGCGCTTAGGTTAGCACGCTATTTTGACTTGAAGTTACCCTGTTACAATAACTCTAGATACAGCAAATTCCCAGCTACAATAAATGCCCGACAGACTGCCTATCACTCTTCTATAAAACTACCTAAATATTGTGAACAGCAAAACACCGGCAGGCTTGGGGTGCCCTTGAAATAGATCTTACTGATGAACTATGATTGCGGGGGAATTTCTGGTCAATCCTCGCTTAACTTGCCGTCACTAGCTGGCTTCGATTTTCACACATTACTCTTACCCGCACGTACATATCAAGTAGGTACAAAATGTTAAATATAGCAGCTACTATACACGCATCCTACATACCGCCTTCTCTCCTTGAACTAGAGCGTAAAAATGCCTAGTTGCCCAGAAACAAACAAGCAGTAGTTTTAATTGCCGTCCGTGTGTGTCTTCTCCCTTCTTGTGTAGCGTCTTAACACTGGTTCCCACCTCAAAAACCATGAGCCAACTGGTTCAGCTTTCTACCTTAGTCAAGAGCTCTCATTATAAGCTTTTATACGTTTCATGTCGGATCTATTGTATTAATCGCTTCCTATTTGCCGTGGATTCGTATACGCCGGATTATGCTGGACGTTTGCCGGACCGGTTTTTTTTTTTTTTTTTGTGGTGGACGCCAAACTCCCTCAAACTGGTCGATTAGTGGTTGGGTAAGCATGACGGCAGGTGGGGGATTGGTCTGAACACACTGGCATCCAGGTCAGCGTTAGAGCATCGTGGATAGCGGCATTCGCAGAAAAAGAACACATCGGCGTTGACCAGAGATCGTGGGTGCGATTTCATGGCCTTCTGATAGCTGAGAAAAACGCCAGTGTAGCGGAGACTTCGGAGTGCTCCAAAGACTCCCAGGCGGTCTAAATTAACCGTCTAATTACATTGCTCGGTCACAACATAAGAACTACAACATGTCCTTATATTCTGCATTAGTAAGACAGAAAAGTGTGAAAAATTGGGTCTTCCTCGGGAGGCTGCAGTGGAGCTTAAGAGCTACTTAAAGGAGCCATGAAGACAAAATACAAGTTGGGTTTATTAGAAAGACTGCTTAGTCCCGATAACAATGATACCAATATCATGGCAATCTTCGAACAAATAACGGAGATATTAAAGAAAACGTGTGAAGCCGTGGTGACACCCTAGCCAATTTCCCGCAACTTTTCTATGACGTCACGGAACCTTGTTTGTGCGATTGGCGGCCGCCTAACTGACCTGTCGCGACGACACATGACTGGACGTCTGTAATGGGGCCTCTAGTTCCATTTGACCGCATCACTTGAATGCTAACGTGCAGTTAACGCACTGAAAATTATGTTTTATTGTTGGCCCGTATGACGTCATTCTTGCTCATAACACGTCACTGTGGCGCAAAATTTGAAAGTTTTTAAATACTTCTTGCTTTTTTTTTTCGTTAAAAACATCTTTGTGGCTGTAATGGAGCTGAGTGAGATACTGAATCCTAGTTCTTTCAAATTAAACGAAGTTGCATTTTCCCTTCATGGCTCCTTTTTAAGTGCTGCGACATTTGTGAAGTCAAAAATGCCCCTAGTGTCATAGTTTGAGCAAACATAGTGAGAAAACAAACACAGGGTACATCCACATACTTTGTGGTCACTTATTTCTGATTTTTTTTTCAAGAACCACAAACAGGGCCACGGTTAAAAAAAATTTGTACCGTTTTGCACGCACGCATAGTAACAAAGTATAAACGTCTCATAGCACTGGGAAAATAATTCCCCATGTTCCAAAGCACACAGCTAACACGAAAGTTTTTGCTCTAAAAATGTGGCATAATTAAATGGGTTTCAATGTTATTAGTTATTTGGGTATCACACATAAGCCAGGAGAAAGTCTGAGGCGATCGCCTGCTGAAATGAATGTCCAACGACAAATATATGACGATTGTTATGCAAAGAAATAGTGCAATTAAAGCGAACATGCAATAATTAAACCACTAAATTAAAGCGAAAAAGTAGTTAAATTGTGCGGTCAGCAGACAGGGTATTGATTCCGGGTAAACTGTTTTATGCAAGGACACTGCTTGGGTAGATATTTTGCACTACGTATTAGTACGGCACTTCGTTGCCAGGTGAAACCCGTTATTTTCTGGTAGCATCCCCCGCACATTTTTTAAAACAAATCCAGAAACACGTCTGTGGTCGCAAAATGGGGCGGCTGTTTGAAAGGAAATTCGTGCGGCATACTAAAATTGAGCTAAATTGATAAATGAGCAACCATTCCTCATCTAAGCATGACCTAAAATGTTCCCGCGGTGATTCACTTGGGACAATAAGTTATTTCTGCTTCAATATGAGACTACACAACTTGCTTCATAGTGAGTTTCGATTGGGCAAAACTACACAAATTAGGAATTCCCGTTTCACCTGTAGAGCATTATGCAGCAGCACAATGGTTTCCCCTGGGTGAATGGTTCCAGTTACAATGGTCATTAATTAGTTGTGCACATCCGAATTTTGCTCTCGTTAGTGACTTGGAGGCCAGATCCCTCGCAGTGGTTCCCGTGTCCAGTTTGATATACGACTGGCTTGTACTTTCGATGGGAATTGCTACAGGCGGATAACCTCAAATGACCCTCGCAGCGCGAGCTGAAGTTGACAGGCTCGCCGATTGAGTGAGCTGTCAGATTTTTGTTTCTGGATCAGCTGACGAGGTCGCCGCTGCCGCTTATAAATGACGGTCCGACGGCAGTGAACTTTTCCCCCTGGGTATTTTTCTCGTTCTCCTCAGGCCTTTATTCCGCATGGCGAATTGAGGTTTGAAAAAATTAACCACGACGTTAGCTTTTTACTTTGGAGAGAGACAAGCGGCTCCGGTTGCTAATTTTCCTCCCAAATGTATGTTGTCGGGACGCAGCTCCTACGCATTGTGTGCCGCGCGTGTGGTAATGACAGTGCCGTGAGCGCGCGAGGATCACAGATAGGGACGTCAGCCCCCGTGCCATGCGCCCCGTGCGTGCTGGTGTGGTGCACAGTGAGCGTGGAACGAACACGTGTGTAGTGCGCATCAAACCGAGAACATACGCAGCAACTGCCATGCCAAGGGGCAGACAACCGTCACCACGACCCACGATGGAAGAATGCCACGACCCTCGGCGAGATTGGACTAACCAGCACATGTGGGCGCGCACGGTGCGGTTAGGGACCGTCCCGTCGTGAGTGTCGAGGGAAGCACCGTATTATTAAAGCGAAGCCTTCTACGCCTCACTGGCGGCGCACGGCAAAACGCACTACAGGAACGACAACTTGACACAAGCGCGCCGAGAAAAAGACTCTCATGGTCTGCCCTCGCGTTATGAAGCCGACGTCTGTCCGATGGCGCCTTGCCGACACGGTCGAAGCAGTTCGATTTCAAAGCGAAGCTTTCTTTGCCTCACCGATGGCACCCGGCGGGAAAGCCAACTTTCTCTGAGGATGATGATCGTGGGTAAAGCGAAAGATAAAGTCCAAAGTCGAAGTCCGAAATCGAAATCGTTACGCCCAAAACGCGCTGCACGACAGCCAACTGACACAATGTGTTTCCACAAAGGCATATGAAGCGCAGGTGCACGTCAACACTTTACCCCCGGCCAACCTCCCCGAAAGAGGTCCGTTCCGAACACAAGGGCAGCATCATCATCATCATCAAAAGTCCAAACTCTGACCACAACGAACGAATCCCTCACGAGATTGGACTTTGATTCAACTCTGTTTGCGGCGGAAGAAAGCTTCGCGTTTCAACTACCTTTGTGGTTAGACGAATGGGCTTTGATTTTTTTCCTGCACAATCGATGCAGTGTTTTATTCAGTGTCGCGTTCCTGTGACTATTGTGTGTTTCTGATATTTCTGCGCATGTCGTTTTTTTTTTGTTGTCCCGGTATAAACCGATGATTTATGTTTCTTGCGTGTCGGCGTCGCTTCATCGTGCGGGGTCAGGCTCGCGAACCCTTCAAACATGGAGGTTCCTTCAACGTGCGGCTCAAAGTTGCTTGCCTCTCTCGACGAGTCGCCATCCATGGGCGTCGGCAGGATTTTGTCTTGAGGGGAGCAAACCGATTGTACTGCGGGGGGAGGGGGAGAGAGTAAACGGAAATCGTACTGGTTTGGCGTAAGGGGGGGGGGGGGGGGTGGAGTGCCCCTTCTGCATCCCCCTGTCGACGCCCATGTCGCCACTTCTGACTTAACTCAACTTCAGCTCGTGTGGCGAGGTCCACTTGGTGTTCAGATCGATTCATGAAGTTACAACTGCAGTCCAATCTCGACGAGAAGATGTTGGGAGACAGAACAAGCCCCTTGGCGCGGTGACAAATCAGGAAGATTACAAACAGCGCTGCCAAGATCCATCCAGATGTTAGTAGGACTCCACTGCCGCCAACGGGCAGATGGCGTGAGGCTGTGGTGAAACGACTGAACCGCCGCCTCACCGCAAAGCACGCTGTACAACCTGAGAGTTGCCGCAGACAAAATGCAAGAATCCAACGAATATTTGTGAACAACTTGTTGGGAAGCGCGCTCAAAAAGCATGTGACAACAGGGCGATCGCCCTTACAGTAAATCACACGTGGCAAACAGTACTAGTGACACGATTGTGCGGTTAACCTGCGATTTTCCGTTTTGTGTATATTTGTAGGTCAAGAACCCCCGCTTTTTTTCGTAACGGGGACGTGTGCCCATCCGGTGTTTCTGTCGTCCCGCCTACCTCTTCGGATGCGTTGAGCTCTGACGTTAGATTTTTTTCCCAGGTACGGTGGCTATTCGTATGATTATTCAGTATATGACAACTAAAGAAATATGTTCCCGCCTTTAACTTGATTTGATTAAGTCGTTCGTATTTAAACCTACAGAACATCTTCCGTCCTGACAGAGAGAGGAGTTATAACCTACTGCGGTGGAACCGTCACTCCAAGTCGACGCGCTGAGCAGGGCTCGCTCAATAAAAGCACCAGTGCGACGCCGAAAAGTGAATATATTATTACGGGAAGAGAAAGCGAGGACGAAACGAAACGTGTGATTCGAATATCGCAGCAAGCCTGTAGAACGCGTGTCTTCGCATGCTCGCACCGGCGGTTTCTGATCGCTGGCGAAGACGCCGTTTCGATGACGCAGGTTCGCCCGCATGGAGGTTGCGCGGTTTGGTGTCCACAATTGACTGCCCACTCAAGGATGGGCACCTGTATTTGCATCGAGATGTGGTCCGGTTATTAAGGAAGCACGGAGCGTGGAGAAAAGATACTGTCAGCCGTGGAAAAGAAGGCAGCAACCCGCCGCGGTGGCTCAGTGGCTAAGGCGTTGCGCTGCTGAGCACAAGGTCGCGGGTTCGATTCCCGGCCGCGGCGGCCGCTTTTCTGATGGAGGCGAAAAGCAAAAACGCCCGTGTGTACGAGATTTCGGCGCACGATAAAGATCCCCAGGTGGTCAAAATTAATCCGGAGCCCTCCACTACGGCGCGCCTCATCGCCTGCGTTGCGTCGGCGCGTTAAACCCCACAATCAATCAAGAAGGCAGCAGAAATGGTATGATGAGGCAGGTGCACTCTGGATGCCCAAAGTGCTTTGTGCACTTTGATCTGTGCCGAATCTACACTGCGCTAACCGATCGAATGCAACCAATCAGTGGCGTCACCATTCTTAATCAGTGCACAGTCACTTTTCTCACGCAATAATAAATTCAAACCACGGTTAAAGTTACCAGCATACATGGGCAAAACTGGGCGCCACTCACCCGCACTCACACAGAAAAACAAGTTTTTCCTCACGCACTAACTCACACTCACCAGTCGCCCTCACCGCTCGCACTCATGCTCACTACGCGCCCTCCACCTTTCGCACCCACTCGCGCTCGCGCTCACCAGTCGCCGTGACCACTCGCATTCACTTGCGCTCACGCTCACTGCTCGCCGTCACCACTCGCACTCACGCTCACCAGTCGCCATCACCAGTCGCACTCACTCACGCTCACCATTCATCGTTACCACTCGCTCGCGCTCACCACTTGTCCCCCTTCGCACGCGAGTGTGTGCAGCAGGACCTCCATTAGTCATGAAACCGAACAGTATTACGGCGTCAGAAGGCCATCGAAACCATATTCCTAAAGCAACACGCCACCACAGAATTAATTCTACGGTGCCCCGTCACAGGAGCTCAGTGACGACATATTTCCGAAGCTAAAAGCAATCCGGCCATTAACAACCATCACAGGGAGCGGCTCCTGCGAAGAATAGGTGACCGGTAAAAAGCGCAAAGGCTCATGGGTACATTGTTTTCTCCCGCGGAGAGCCGCCACTTCCGGTTCGGGAGCTCTCCTGGCCTCCCGTACGCCGTCGGCTTTCACGCGCGTGTGTGCTGGTTGTTTATCTGTTTCCACCGGGGAAAAAAACGCTCGTGCATCGGGAATTACAAAAATAATAATGACTGACCCTACTAGGGGTTTATCTGACAGGTAAGCACCCTGTGACAAATAATTGGCCGCGTATCTGCTCCTTTCGTTGCAAATGTCGTCAAAAGACGATAGTCTTTGTAGACATTTGCCAAGGAAATTCCCCCCTTCGCTTTCCCGCTCACCTCTCATGCTGTTCATGTTCTGTCGCGATCATCCCAAGGTAAACACACGAAAGGTTTGCTCAAGACGATTTGAATTTACCGCGTTCCACTGCTACAGGCGGGGTTCCTCGATGCCAGCGCTGCAGTACGGCGGATACGCGCGTGAATCGAGGCGGCCGACTTCAAGGTTTATAGAACCGCGTTGCCGTGCTCCACTTGCGTTCCAAGCAGAACGTGAAACCTAGCTAGCGGAACCTTTCTTTGCTGTTGCCGCGTGATTTCTCATATGCCGCCCGGGGGTGGCGCGGGAAACAGCAGGCGGTACGCGTTGTTCTGCAGTAGATGTATAATACCATTTGCTATCGAAAAACCAAGCATCCAGGAATTTTTTAATAAAGGAACACTGTAAATATCCCTTGTGTACTAATTTCCTGTGTTATATTTGCGTAATGTCTTGTTCTTGTTCAACAAAGTTGACAAGTATGAACATATAAACCGGGCTTAAACGTTTACATTTGGCTGTGAGTATATAAGACTATTGCGCAGTAAGCATTTTACTTTGGCGGGGTGGCTGAGCTTAACAAATGTAGACTATAAAATTTTAATGAAAGTATTAGCTAGTAGGCTCCAAACAGTAATGCAAGATATTGTAGGTTCACACCAGACTTGTGGGATCAGAGGGCGGACTATATTCACGAATGTACATAAGGCGCGTTGTATTCTGGAGTGTTGTGATGCCACACAATCTGGGGTCGCAATGCTCCAGATTGACTTGGAGAAGGCTTTCGATCGTGTGCCGCACGATATCTTATTTCAAATTTTAGAGTACATTAGTGTCGGCAAAGTTATTCGAAATGGAGTGCGTATGGCATACAGTAAATGCACAACCCGTCTTATAGTTAATAAGGCAGTTGGAAAAAGAGTTCAGGTGCAGCGATCGGTGAGGCAAGGATGCCCGATATCCCCACTCCTTTTCTGCATTTATATCGAGACGTTTTGCTTAAGTGTCATTAAAAGCAGTAACATTCAAGGTTTTCGGTTGAAAATGACGGAAGTTCGATTACTAGCGTACGCGGATGACATTGCAGTATTCTGCACTACTAAAGAAAGCATTCTCGAGGTAGTACAAACCGTGAAACACTTTTGCTTAGCTAGCGGTAGTGCAGTAAACTGGTCTAAATGCTTAGGGGCTTTTGGCATGGCGAATGGCAGTCCACGCCAAGCGTTTTCGCCAACATCCAGTGGGTCACGAGTCCTGTTAAGCACCTGGGGGTACCACTAGACAGTTATCAAGACAGTGACCCTTACTGGGCCAAGCAACTCAACGAACTTCGAGAAAAGACAGAGAAGTGGAAAGGGTGGGGTTTATCAATGTTTGCGAGAGCCACAGTTTGCAATTTGTTTTTTATAAGCAAGCTGTGGTATGTAATGCAAGTTTTGCATTGTTCAAGGGCTAATATTCAGAAATGTCATCGTGTGTTCGCCGTGTTTATCTGGAGTTCATCATGGGAAAGAACGAACAGAACGAACCTCTTTCGGAAAGTGCGTGAAGGCGGACTTGGTTTATCGCACTTATTTTTAAGGCAAGTGGTCAATAGATTTGTTTCTTCGTGATGCTGAAGACGCGTTTCTTAGGACGGTTTGTCAGCTGCGACTTGGAAGACATTTGCCTGAATTTGTTGTGAGCTCTGAGTACATGAGGGGAACTGTACGTGGATTTTTTAAGGAGGTGGTGTGGTCATACCGTTTTCTTTCAGTGCGTTTTTCTTTAGAGTACTTAAGCGGGGTGAGTCGGAAGAAACTGTACAAAGATATCGTCGAGAGTGTATTGCCAGTGCCAATATACCGCAGCAAGTGTAATCTAAGGCCTGAGAGAGATGTACTTAAGCGAGTGAAAAGAATGACGGTCCCAGGTGGAGTGAAATCTTTCTTTTTTAAACTCCATACTGGAACACTGGAAGTAAAGACCTGGATGGAGGAAAATGAATGGTTTGTGCCATGGGGTGTGCACTGTTTTCTGTGTCGAAAGCCAGAAACAATTGAGCACGTTTCTTGGACTGTTGGAGAGCGGTGTTCTTTTGGGACATCCTACAGCGAACACTCAAAAAAGATTTGCCTGTCGATGCTTACGGTATTAGGTTTTTGAACGTTGAAAATGAGGACGGTGTGCCGCTTGACACAATTATGCTGTATGGAATACATAGCATCTGGAGAAACAGGATGGCGGTACGCTACTCCGACCCAGAGCAGATTCAATAGGTTCTTTTGTGCGGATACAGAAACTACAGCCCTCTAAACCAGAGTGGCTACCCACAATTGAAGCATTGTTGGTAATGAAAGAATATTGAAATCACCCCGCTTGCCCAAGAAGGGCTGCAGTTCTAGTGTTCGTATTGAGTGTACAGATTATCAGTTACGTGTGTCTGTTTTGTCATCCTGTCAAAGAAGACAATAAAGAAAAAAAAAGGGGTGACTGAATCGAGTTACAGACAGACAGACACAGACATACAGACAGACAAAATTTCTGGGTTTAAGTAGCGCAAGAAAGACTATCGTCTTTAATAAAAAAAACACACACACGCGTCTGAAAGCCGCCGGCGTACGCAGGCGTACGGGAGGGCAGGATAGATCTCGAACCGGAAGTGGCGGTAGCAGACGACGTACCCGTGAGCCTTAGCGCTTTTTACCAACAGCGAGTACAAGCGCAGTAGTGGCGCGCATGATGGCGCGCACCGAGGTAAGCCCCACAAATGGCGCCAGTCATAGAGTTTCTCAATAAGGTAGTGAGAAACTCTATGGCGCCAGTGGCACTCGGGTGGTGAGCGGGGCTCCCCGCGAGTTGCTCTCACTCTCGCGAGTGGTGACTAGTGCTCGCCGCGAGTGGCGCTTGCGCTCGCACACACACCACCCATGGGTGAGTGGTGAGTGGGGGCTGTGTGAGTGCACTCTTGAGTGAGCCTGCCGACCTATGGTTACCAGAGGCGAGCAGCGCAAATAAGACGTAGCAACGGAAGAAGTGGACGGGGAGAGCGCTGAACTGCGAGTTCTATTTGCGTGAAAGAGGTTCAAGACAAGAAAATTGGAACATTAATTCGTGCTTATTTCCTGCAAAGACAGTGGGCATAACGTAGATGTGTCTACCATTTCCCCGCACTTGTTCGTAAAGTTGATATACCACACTTTTACGTCCGCGATTTGCAATCACCCTCTAAGTGATTAGTGTGCAATATGCACTTGGGAAGGTGCACATTGCACACTGCACCGCATCGCACTGTGAGGTGTGTTTTTTCTTTGCTCATTCCGTCCTTAGTGCGCTGCATTCTAATCATGTCAGACCAACTATCCCCTCAGATTGCCTTGATCACGCTCTGCGGCAAAAATCACGGCGCTCAACAACAACCACAAAAAAGGCGCGAAATTTGAACCTGCATTATCGGAATTGTACGCGACTCCCGACCGACGCGTTAGTCACCCCAGGTAGCCGAACGCTGTCTACGGCACTGCAATGGCTCCAACCTATAGATGCAACATAAGTTGCAAGATCGGCATCTAGCTCCCAAAGAAGTATTCAAAATAGTTCGATTTTAATCTTCGTAGCAGCTAAGCTGAGTATCAGCTTGTGCCCCAAGCACCTTGCATTATTTATGGCACGCTCGCACTCCACCCGAGCATAG
The DNA here is from genome assembly GCF_048455015.1 of Haemaphysalis longicornis. Lineage (NCBI taxonomy): Eukaryota > Metazoa > Arthropoda > Arachnida > Ixodida > Ixodidae > Haemaphysalis > Haemaphysalis longicornis. Next base: position 397,295,826 of record NW_027526203.1, read on the forward strand.
ACCGAAGATCTACCGTACCTAGAGCCACTACATTTAGTTAGAGCCACCTTATTTAGTGGCTCTAACCGTACCCTTTTTAACGCCCCGGAGCATAATTCTAGATTATATGAAGCCTGAATTCCTTACGAACTACCAGTTCAAGATTCGGATCACTCCGCTCAACAACCATATTTAACATGATGTACCAAAACACAACTTCCGTTGAACCCACAATTTAAAATCGTTCCTGCCGTAGGGGAAACACACAACCATCCCGGCCGCCTCTAAACATGCATGTGTCCAAGTGTACTGACTGGAAATAAATCCCAATTATTTATATATGTAAGCTCCCCGTAAATTGAAGGTGCGCTAACACATGTCAGCCTATTTATGCATGCGGAAGGTACACAGTCGTCCACCGTCTTAGCTGGAGCAACGCTTTCCACCCTTAGCGTCTTACCACTCTCCAAGTGTAAGATAATTTAGTCAACTTTTACACTACTCTGGAGTTAAAGGTGGCACTGAAGTCCTCCACACTGATCTGAACCGTTTTACGTCAAAATGTTAGCGCTACGACCCGCTAGAGTAGAACATATTGCTCCAGCTAAGCCTGTGGACGACTGTATACAAAATCAGCCGTGCAGATTTCGGCGGCTGTTAGAGCCCCCAGGTGGTCTAATTTATCCGTAGCCCTCCACTACGCATGCTGCCCCATAGCCCAGGTGTAGCTCTGACGCTAAAACCCACCAAGAATGTTTTGTATCAGGAACTCTCGCTCGCTCTAGTCTTGTGATCCGAGCAGAAGGGTGGTGCCAACAGAGGTCGGTTCACAACCATACTAACCGAACGCACAGATGGAGGTCGGAAGGCGCTCGCTTCTTTGAACGAGTTTAAAGTGGGAGGACTACAAAGACGACAAACGTCCTTGTTTAATTTAAGGAAACTCGTAACTCGTTCAACTCTGTTCCAGCCCCGAAGAATGTTGTTTTCACCAAAGACGTTACAAGTACAAGAGAAAGCTCCTTCTGAGGTACCGAAAAACGGGGTAATCAGAGGGGCTCTTCGATTATCAGCCAGGGACTCCCCCTCAGACTGTCCGAGACGCTATCCGGTATTCGTTCACCACATGCATTCCTACGACGTCCTCAGGAGAGTCCGAGCCGGGTGGGAAAGATCCCCAGTGCACTGACTCCATGCTATAGCATTCAAGCGGCGCGTTCAATCCACTGCCGCCGCCGCAGTGGCTGAGGCGTTGTGCTGCTGAGCACGAGGACGCGGGTTCGATTCCCGGCCGCGGCGGCCGCTTTTCTGATAGAGGCAAAAAGCAAAAACGCCGGTGTGTACGAGATTTCGGCGCACGTAAAGATCCCCAGGTGGTCAAAATTATACCGGAGCCCTCCACTACGGCGCGCCTCGTCGCCTGCGTTGCGTTGGCGCGTGAAGTCCTACGATCAATCAAGCCACTGCCTTCGTCATTTTGTCGCTGCTTTTTGTCGGCAGCCGCCAATCGCACAAACCTGGAAGGTTGCGCCTTCGATGATGCAATGCGATAAAGTGGCTGGTGGTCGCCACTCTTTAATGTGTTTCCCTTGCGCTAAAACCAGCACGATTGTTCTTCTGACGGAGCAGCCTTTCGAACGAACCAAATCTTCATCCACTGCCTGTTTGGAGCCACGTGCGCACTGTAGCGTGCGCCTGTCCTGCACTTGTGGCAGTGCGGTGGTTCCAGCTGCCGGGTCGTGTTCGGGCAGCACGTTAGCTTGCACTCGCATTCGTGTGCGCCAATTGGAAGCGCCAGAGGCTGAGCAAGGCCCTAACGAGGGCCGCACTACGCTGGTGCGTGCGGGCTCACTCAGGGTGACTCGTCTCGCGAGTCTGCTTTCGTGCCAAACTGCGCTGGCCCGTCTATTTCTGCTGAAGCCTGACTCACGCCGTCCTTTACAACTTGCGCCTTTTTTGACTGCACGCAGTCAGAACTGTTGTGCCACGCAGCCGACGGCCGAAGAATCTGGCTCGTGCACAGCTAAGCAGCCGAGACGGGCGCTTGCGAGTGTCCTTCCTTACGTGTATACGAGGCACTCCCGGGACAAGCATGCGTCGACCTAGGGCGCACAGTCCTGGCTTGAGCGCGTGTCGTTGCCGGGGTTCATTTCTGGTGATCGGTCCTTCTGGGAAGCTCCCCTGCCGCCATTTCCTCACTTCTGCAAGAAATTTGTGCGCGCACTCTGAAGCCTGCGCATGTACAGCCATGGACAAATGGAGTCCAGAACACACAAAGTCAAAGCATATGGATAGTGGAGGTCAAATAATGGCCCGCTAGTAGTATATTTGGAACAACACATTTACAACCTTGTTGCTGTAATAAAGCCAGGCGACAATTTGACTAGCATGGAAAGCAATCGCGCTATTTGTGTGCTCTGGTTCACATTTCCGTGATCGCGCTTTGTCTATGACTGTGGTCTCAAGTGCAGAAGTGTGACACGTACCCGAAGGGCTGTATTGGACGATGCCCTAAAAAGCAGCTAGTCGCTCGATGAGTTAGAATTTGTGCGCGTACTCCATAGGACCATGTTGCTACCCGGAGAGGTGCATTGGACGACGCTTTGCAAGCACGAATTAACGCCAAGTATGGTACACACTCGCTAACGAGAACAAGCACGATCCGTTTGGAACCGCTTAACGACGCAAACGAACCAAATCAGACTTGCGTGCGCAGCCATAGCGAAGGAATCTGCATCAGGTCGTCCAATTCGTTCTTTTTAATCTAGAGAATTTATCTTGCTCACTACGGGGGTAGCTGAATTTCCCTTTTCTTAAATTTGGCACTGCGTGCACTTTCTATGCGGTTGAGTGGGCGCATGACGGCGATGTAGCCGTGTGGGCTCAGGTGAGCCGCACTCTTCGTACGGCCTCGTGTGGGGAGCAGCTTTCGTCACGCGGCGAGAAGGGCCACGTACGTGAACCAGGGCCGCCTGCGTGTCGTGATAGAATGGCGCATGCCTCAATTCTGGACACCTTTCAGCAATTCTTCACGCACTGCGCCGTCTATACAAGAGTGAACTTAAACGCGTTCTCTAGGAAGCCAGCACGCGGCTCCATTTGATTGATTGTAGGGTTTAACGCGCCGAAGCTACACCTGGGCTGTGAGGCGCGCCGTAGTGGAGGGCTCCGGATTAGTTTTGACCACTTGGGGATCTTTAACGTGCGCCGAAATCTCGCACACACGGGCGTTTTTGCTTTTCGCCTCCATCAAAAAAGCGGCCGCCGCGGCCGGGAATCGAACCCGCGACCTCGTGCTCAGCAGCACAACACCTTAGCCACTGAGCCACCGCGGCGGGTCGCGGCTCCATTTTGATTGCAACGTGAGACGGAGCGGCAATGTTCTTTAACGCAAGCACCGATGATAGACGCCCGAAGAACGGCTGGTTGCCGAGCGCGCGCAAAATCAAAAAAGAAATTAGGACTACACCTCCTGAAGACGCCGCCACGCAAATTTCGTCCACAATAAAGTTGTTTATCCTCCTCCTCCTTGGGGTTTCATCTGCTGAAGGAATGATTCACGCCTTGCTGGGGTTCTGTAAATGGGCACTAAAAGCCACAAGGGGCACAATTCAAGTATGCTGCGAGCCAAAGCGAATTTTCTAAGGAGCTGCGCGCACCTTGAGATAAGAAAAGCAAACAAAAAATAAACATTACAAGAGCGGCGAAAGTGTCAAATCATAAAGGACACGTCCATAAAACAGAAAAAAAAAAAAATCCGTGGAATTTCTAAACTCTACCTGTTTCATTGATAGCGCACCTAGGCTCGAGGTTGGGGCGTGAGAGGATCGTCTGTACAAATACATTAATATATTATTTTGACATCAAATCAGAGAGAAATACGCAGCTAAATGCAGATATACAGCTAAAAAAAAGCACGGAAGGTGTACGTCATGCGAGATTCCACATTGCCTTTTTTTTAAATAGCTCTGAAATGACTACGGGTTAGTCACACGCTCAAAGAAAACCTTTACTCTCGATTTACAGCTAGGCTTATTTAGTTCTAATTTCGTTAGAAAAGGTTAAAATCGCAAATTGACATAAAAATTGCACCTTTTCGCTGCGTCTGTCTTAATTTTACGTTTCGGCGCTTGGCGTTTTCAGGGCACGTCGCCGTGAAACGCTGTTCTTGCGGAAACGTTTTTTTTCTTTTTTCGTGAGACTCATTCATAAAACTCGCTTATGACGTCAGGACGAGCTCGCTCAAGACCTCAATTACAACAAAAAAGGTTTGTCTAGGTTTTCGTAGAAACTCTCAGAGCTAGGTGCTTTGAATTAATTTTTAATGCGATTAAATGTTAAAGGTTCACGAGATCGCTCAGCACTCAGTTCAACCCTCCGGCAAAGCACAAAACAACCACAAAATAGACTGCTGCATTTACGTTAAACCCGATGAACTCTTTCTTTGCCGGAGGAGAAAATTTGCATGCATTTTCGAAAATATGAGACTTTAAGCCGACGTTTAGATCTAGGGAATTTGATTTTTAAAGGCAAATTTACCGCCCAGAGCGCTTGAAATGAGGTGTCATGATCACTGGTCACCTTCAAGCTGCGGTATATCGTGTAGAGTTCAGCGTTTTCGGTTTAAATCGAAAACAGCCGATAAGAAAAATCCATCGAGTTCAGTTGTAACCAAAGGAGGTCAGTTACCTTCAACAGCAGGGTGGATAGGGAAAGGGGAGGTGGCAGTACGTCGCGCTGTGCAGTACACAGTGTGCACTTCCGTTTGTGTGCAAGAGCCCCGGAAAATACCTTGAAGGTGTATATGAAGACAAAATACAAGTTTGGTTCATTGAGAACACTGCCTTGTCCCGATAACAATGATACCAGTTTTATCGCAAACTTTGAACAAATAGTGGAGATATTAAAAAAAAGGTGCGAAGCAGTGGCGACTCCCCAGCCACCGTACGGAAACTTATGACGTCACAGAATTTTGTTTGTGCGATTGGGGGACGCCGAACTAACCCATCGCTAAGACAAATGACGGCATGATTGTAGTGGGGCCTCTACACGTGGTGGTCCCCCCGACAGTTCTTGCTCTGGGACCTCCTCGTGTATTCCGCATACTTGTTCATCTTTTATGTACGTTTACCCTACTTTTATGTACGTTTACCCTACAATAAACTTCAAACTCCTAGTTTCGTTCGATAGCATCACTTACATGCTAACGTGCAGACTGAAAATGTTATTGCTTACACACGTGACTTCACTCGTGCCCATAACACGTCACTGTGGCGCGAAATTTGGAAATGTTTCAATACTTCTTGTGTTTTGTTTTTTTGCGGGTAATTACGTCTTTCGTGGCCGCAATGGAGCTGAGCGAGGTACTGGAGCCCAGTTCTTTCAAATTGAACAAAGTTGCAGTTTGTAACAACCTCGTCGAAGCATTCTTCTGGTTGCGGAGGGCACGCATAAGGTTTAGTTTCGGTGTTTTCTAGTCCCGTCTCTCCGTAGACATCACGCTGCCCCGGTGGTCCACCGGTTGTCATTTCACCGCACTACGTACACGGTGTGGATTGTCGAGATCTCGCTTAATTTGAGCTAGGAGGACTTCACCGTGAGTTTGTGCCCTGATCCAAGACGCTCGCTTCCTGTCCCTACGCGTTATTCTTATCATTCTTTGGGTGGCTGTGCAGACCAAAGTACTCTCTTCGAGGTGCTTAATAACTCCCCAAGTTACTGCCCCATAAGTCACCACTGGAAGTAAGCACTGATTGTATAGCTTGTATTCGATCACTGGCGAGGCACGCATGCAGGAAACCATGCGAGGGCGCGGTTAATGGTTACGTCGGGCTCCGCGGGATGGCGGTACTTGTCCGTGCTAAGCACGTGATGTGTGTTGAACGTTCCAAACTGTACCCCACCGAACGCAAAGTAATGCCTATAGAGTCTAATGTGAGTGCTATTAATAACATCTCTGTTGAAACCACCGTTGATAATCGGGTTGAAACGGAGCAGGCGACGCATGCCCGTGTTTTTTTTCCCTTCGGCGTGCGGGCGCAGGGGCACAAGCCGCGCCATGTCCGTGGTTATTTCCAGTGTTGCTAAACGAAGGAATTGACAGCTAAACTTTTCAATGAATACCATCTATACCACTATTTTCGGTGATAGAGGTAGCTTATACTGTGCTTGCCGAACGTTGCCCGGCCCGTGCTAATTCTACGCTTGATTTCCACTTCGTGGTTTGGATCAGCACTCCCAACTGGACCTAGATATATTCATCCACCTACTGTGTTTTTCAATAGCTAGGCTGAAGGGGGCGCTTTCAGTAGGTCTACTTGGCATGATTTCAATTTCTATTTTTTTTTGTCTTTACTCCTACCACTAAGCACTCCGAGTACGACTACTGAAGCCTTTCTTGTGGGCCATCTTTGAATTCGCTAAACAAGGCGATGTCATTCGCAAATCTCAAGTGGCTCAAACATTCTCCATCTATTCGTGCCCCTTCACTTTTCCCAATCAAGCTTCCTCAACGAACAAGCTGTAAATGATATCCGTCTTGACAGGGAACTTCGCGTTCTTCTAAAAATTACCATCCCTTCCGAAAAACCAAGTTGAGAGAAGCACGAAAGCTTATTCAAATGCGTCCAACTTTCGCTGAAAGTGCGTTCAATCGATCGCCAAACCTTCAAAAACCCAAATCGCGAACGAAGAACGAACCTGTGCGGCGATTTTTCGCGCACTAAGCAAACGCGCTTACGATATAAATGTATACCAATACGTGGTTCGAGATAAAGGTATACTATTGCACTCCTTCTTCATGATCGATGCGCGCATTGTCTCATCTAGAACCGTTACTTTTGGCGATTTGACGGTAATCCTTCTTGAAACAATCGATGCCCGGTTCCACGCACGCGCCTTGTGTCCACAGATCTCGTCAGAGGCCAACCAACCCGTCTACGGGGAAATGCATCAGTGTTCCGACTGAACGCCATCGGTCCCACTTCGTTTGAACAGGATGACCGTGCTGGCACATCGCCTGGCCTTGAAGAAGGGCCCTGTGCAAGGCTCCTCCCTTTGCTAGTGTGCAGCGAGTGGCACAGGCCAGACGCATATCAGAAGAGTCCCATTTTATCACCACCATTGTTTCTTTCTCTCCGCCGTCGAAGATACCAACGCCCTGTTTGCATGTGCCAGATGTGCGGCGTTGGACCATCGGCACGAGCGCGAGCTCTAAAAAGTTTGGTGTTCTAAAGAGAATTAAGCCTTTCAATGCACGCAAGACAGCTTTTGCTTCACGGACGGACTAGCAAAGGACGCCAGTGTTCCGAAAGCTGGTTCGACCGAATCGACGAAGCCCCCGAAGCCTCACTTGGTTGGGAGTATTGCTGCACCACAACCCTACTACGCTCTCTTCCGGTTTCTCTGATGCAAGCGGTTTGGCTCTGCGCACGATGTGACAAAAATTAGTTGTTTTTCTTTTAGTCTTTGGTTTCTAAGCATGTAAGGCCTCCTTCAGAGTAGTGCAAACGTTGAAGGGGAGGCTGAACGCAGAAGAGCCGGTCTTTCGTTTACAGCCACCTTGATAGTCGTATTGAGTGTCCCTTCAACGTACCGGCAGGCATTTTTGTCTCTACGAGGAAAACGCCTACCGGGAATTCAACCTCGCGGTCGGCAACTGAGCGCATTGAACAACGCGGTGGGTGCTATAACGTAAACAAGTTCCTCCTCACATTCCGAATAATTAACGTGATCCAGCATGCCTACAGCTAATGAGGAAAAAAAAATGAATTCCTCATTTGTGGGTAACCCTTCTCGCAGCTCGTCGGGCCATAGAGCTCATCGGCTGCAAGTTTGTAGAGATCCCGCTCTGCTTTTATAGGAAAACTGATGTGTACATCAAATTCGTGATTGGCAGGTGGGTATAGCCCTTCTGTTAACAATGCGCAGGGCGTCAATAATACCCCTGTCACACGGAAAATCTAATGTCATTCAAACTGAATGACATTAGCTGTAAATGACATTCGGCTCGGCCGTGCGGGTCTACACGGCGGAACAAATGTCATTTGATTGTGATAGCGGTGACGATTAGCGAGCTCGCAAAACCGTAAAATTACATTTCAAGCGCATATAGAATGTTTTCACACGTAATATTTTTTAAAAAAACACAACAAAGGAATATTTTTTAAAATAAAAACAAGAAAACTACCGATTTAGGTGACATCAGTAGACATCACAAGCTGAGACAAGTCTGCAAAAAATCCGGATTAGGGTAGCGCGTGCACTGGGAACGAGATTTTCTTTTTTGTTAGTACTTGGTGGTCTTTCTTTATTAGAACAACAATACAAGAAAGAAAATATAAGTTTACTGACAGTTTTTAGAAACAGTATTCTTTGGTTTGTTACTGAATTTTCCTGTCTAGGGACGCGCTACTGCTGTCGAGGCTACTCATTCGGCCGCCAACTGAGGTGTAACTGAGGTCCGGGACCTCAGTTAGCCGGTAAATGTCATTCGCCTTGAATGTCATTCGGTATTCTCGTGTAGCGCCGAATTAATGACATTTAGAGCGAATGACATTTGCTGTAAATGTCATTAGATCTGCCGTGTGACAGGGGTATAAGACGTGCAACGTGACCGTTACAGCGAGCTCTCAGCCTGTCGCGTGATGGCACTATAGCCCGCGGAGACTGTATTTCTAGTGCAGGCGAAACCCCCATGTGTCGGAATTAAGCTCTACCGGGGTCCTGGACTGATGACTGCACAATGCACAAACAGCGCTCTTATTTGGCTTCAGCAAAAGCCTTTTCTCTTCCTCTCGTTCCTCTGCGCACGGTAAAGGTATCCCAGTGGTCTCTGTAGCCCTCCACTACGGTGCGCCTTATAGCGCTGGTCTGGCCTTGCCACAACCGAACAACGTCAAGCCGAACTAGCCCAAAGTTCACCCAACGGAAACTGTTCATGAACATATTTCTACGGCGATGAGGTTTTCAACAGTAAATTCAGCTTAGTAATCACGTAACAGGCAGCGATAAGATACACCGAGAACAAAGGTGCAGTAAACAGGTTGTGCTTTGAGCAACTGGAAGTTATTCACGAACAGCGCGTGGTAAAAGCCCTTATGGTTGCTTTACGGCACGGTTCTGTTGTGGTTACGGGCTCTTCTGTGCGCGCGTGCGTGCGTGCCCCCCCCCCCACATACATATACACACACACACACACACACACACACACACACACACGCCGAAAACAAAACGTAAAGGCGTTTAGCGATGAAAACCCAAAGTATGAGTTTAAAAAACCGAAATATTTATGGTACCTTTGTTTTCTAATACGGGCTTCCTCCCATTCATTCCCATTAACAGTAAGAGCAGTTTAGTGCGTTTACTACGGCGCGCACGCGTGCATGCTTGTATACCCGCTTTCTCAACTGTGGGGGACGTGACGCCGGCGCATACCCGCTTTCGCAGCCAATGGGAATTTCGAAGACGGGTACTTTGCCTCACTGATCTCGTAGTGCTCGCGCGTTGAGCCTGTTGGCTGAGCCCGAGGCAATGCGTGACAAATATTTACAACGCAGTACAACAAGGGTGAAAGGGAAGAACGCAGTGCTGACTTGAAAAAACTTCGATCGAGGAAACACGCTGAGCTCATATATGTCAAGAGTGATAAGAAAAGCACGAAAACAATCGGCTCCGTATCCTATCGTCGTTCAAAGACATTTGCAGCCAAGCAAGCAAATAAACAAGCTGAACGACCATAGTCTCCCGCCTCTCTGCCACGTAACTGCGTCTCCACTCACGCTCCTCCCCTCCTCCATGGCGAATGCGATTCAGTTCAATTATCCCGCGTTCGAACTGCTCGCGGGCCATCTGTTGGGACAGCGTGCGCCCTTTTCTTCACCTTGTATTCATTGCTCTGCTTGGAGCTGCACGACCTCTTTTGTATGTATTTGTTTTACAGCGAAGCTGTTAGCCTCTCGTCGGACGGAAACAGAAAACCCAGGCACGACCCAGCAGCTCTCGCCCAAGAGGCCGAGCGCATGCGTCAGATTAACCAGGCGTGCAGCATTAGGCTCAGTACGATAAGTTGCCGGTGAACAATGAACTGGCAAATGTTCTGGCAGAGATTAGGTTTGCAGCTGCTCACGAAAAGCGAGGGGTTGACTTCATTTCATGGATAGCACATGCGTCAGACTAGGCAGGAACCAGCAGTTCTCGCCCAAGACGTATAGCGCATGCGTCAGGATGCAGAATTTGCCGCCAGAAAAGCCGAGTGCAAGCTACAAGCCTGCCGAGACAACAAGGAACGCTTCATACCCTCCCCCGTCAGCACAGTTGTGATTTACAACAGCTGCGCTGGACATCCACTTTCTCTGGGCGGGATGGTGTCCATTTTTTATCTCGCCTCTCTCCGCCACCGTTTTTAAACGCGTTTTTTTTTTTTTTTCACTTGCTAACGCAGAGACCAATCCAATGTGTGTTCTTATTTTAAAGAACGATCTATACTCTCGGTTATGTACTTACATTTTGCCTCAAATATGACAGAGGTATTCTTTGAGCGGACATCTGTACGTTTCGCATAAAAATACTGCGAATCGGACTCGTGAGCTGTGCAGTACGTCATCGAGCCACCGCTGCGGGTTTCGCGCAAAAACTGCTGAAAGAAAAGAAAGGCCGCGTGTCTGCTTGCCTTGCTGCCTCGCAACGCCCTCTTCTCCCATCCTTCCCCTTAAATGAACGCACTTGAATTTTTCCCGCGTTTGCACTATACAAACATCACCTAGATGGCACTATTCACGTGCCATCTGATGGGAAAGCACGCATTTTTCCTGCACGAGTTCGAGCTCTGTTCTTTGCGTGTTATATTTTGCTCGCCTTTATGAGCCATGTTTAATGCGTTGTTTCCTTTTGCATTTGCTGTTGCAAAAACCAACCAAATGTGCATTTTTACCGATTAGATCGCGGGCACTCCCGCTTATGTACTTACATTTTGCCTCAAATGTGCCAGAGGTTTTCTTTCAGTAGTTTGGAACGGTCCTGCCTATATGTACTTGGCGATCAAGCATTCTTTCTCTTTGGCCCGACAGGCAGACAGGCGGTTCAGGTAGCACGAGAAAAACTATCGCCTATAAAGATCATGAACCGTTGCGGCCTCTGAAGGTGAATAACCAGCGACGCTAAGCTGACACGGATTCTTGCGCAAAGGTGCGAAGTCTCTGCAGAAGTTGTGCTGCGACTAGCCGTTCCTTGGTGTCATTCTGGGATCGGAGGGCAGGCATATCCGTTCGTGGTGGGGAATCGAGGCACGTCCCGCACACCTGGAAATTCCCCATGCGCCCGGCGTCCGGACTATCCTCCCCGTTACGAGACAATTTCTGCCGCGGCGGACGCCTCGTTCGTCAGCAGCCGCCTATGCAAGCAAGCACCCCAACAAACGTACACACGAACGCTGCTGCGCTATGGAACGCCTCGCGCTTCAAAAACACGTGGATGGCTTTGCCGCAAGAGTATCAGCCCCTTTTCACATAGGGCCAAGGGAGGCGCGCTGACGCACTGTCCTCGTAGCCTGGCTAATTCAGCAGCCTGTATATGTCTCCTGCCCGTGCCTCCTCCTTGTGGTGCATATCTAGTATTCCGGTACGTGAGTACTCCGGAATGCAGCCTCAGTCACGTCTTGAACGCATCTAGAGTGCAACCGCGACTACACTGCCCCCTGCTGGAAGAGCCATAAGGGTTGCTAACGGCAAGACGCATGCACTGCGAGTCCATCCTCTCCCGCTCGTGTAGTGCAGGCTTGCGCAGCTGAAAACGGCAGGGGACACGGCGGTAAAATAGTGATGCCTTTGGCTTCTGTTAAAAGCCGCAAGCATCACGAAGTAGTGCTTCGCTGACCATCCAGCGTGGCAGGTAGGTGCCGTTCTCGAAACTCCGTGTTAAGTACACAACGAGCCGGAATGGGTGTCGCGCTTTCTGGAGCCCTCTTCCGCCACGTCGCTCGCATCCCCCGAGACCCATCGTTCCTGCTTTACAAGCATGTTTACAAGGCCCGCAACGACTGCTACGCGGTTCGCTGGGGGTCGGGTCGTACACAGCCCGGGGTGGATTGAGGCACGGCTTATGTCGGTACAGTCCCGCAGCCCAAGGGATTTCATGGGGCAGGCCCGAGTGAGCACGCGCACAGACGTGGCACGCGTTATCTCGTGGGGCGCTACTGGCAATCGCGCGGAACTTATCGCGCGAAGTTCCAGCGACTTTAGACATGACAAGGGGAGAGCGCATCCTATCATCGCCTTCCCGTCAGGGATGTATAAAACCCTTCTCTGGGCGCAGTTAAACCTTGCACTTCTGTCTGCTCTGGTCTCTGGCTTATCCGCAACATGCTGTGCCGAAGAGACTCCACTCTTGCTATCATGGAACGAAGCCTTTGTTCAGCAGTTTCTCCGCCTGGGAGGTAAGGTTTACATGCGTTTGGGCACACGCAGGAAATTTGCCCTCGTGGTCAATCCAATTTCCTACTAGACGCATTAGCCAACCCACCTCCACACGGCCGAACCTTGTGTGCGCGTTGGTCCATGGCCGCGCGCTACTTGCATAGTGATTCGTACGTCACTCACGAGGATCAGGGAATACGGCTGGCACGACGATGACGTAGCTATATCACTGCTGTTTCCTCGATATAATAGTGTATTTTCTTTTGGTCGCTTTAAGGCATGGACAGCGCGTGACTGAAATTCCTCTTGTGAGGCGCACTTGAATTTATGGCGCACGCGCAATCTGCACAGCTATTCATTATCTCGAGTACTTGGACTCACAACGTCAAGCAACGGTGTTTTCGCATTTTTAGAGCTACGATAAACCAGGACGATTTACTTTGTGTGCACTTGTCAGCTACCATGTGCGAGCTTTCAAGTCTGGTCAGCGCTTTGGAGATAAGGAACAAAGACATTTTCAGAATGTCTTTGCTGCTCATCGATAAGTGTACCGTATGCTGTAGAGTATTTATCGCAAGTTATTGGGTTACTTAACTGCTCTGGGTAAAGTAACCTTGCGCGGAAGATCAACCTTACAATGCAGGGGAATTGTAAGGAATCACATTTCTACGGTTTTCTGCAGTCAGTTCGCATAGACTATCAATATCAAGTGAAATATCACGTGAAATTTCCGCACTTTAGATGTCAAACACGTGCCATCAGAACGTCTGACAAGGACTACACAGTGAAAGTAGAGCTTCTTAAAACTAGCCTCGCCTGGAGTGAGTAAAATGACGGACCAGAACCAGTTTCTGAAACCTAACCTGACCCATCAACTATCGCATAATTCGTAATGCACCTCAACGGTGCATTAAGAATTATGGATTAAGAATTAAGGAGACGGTGAGCTCTCTCCCCTGGACCTGCGGTCTTAATGACTTCGTACAGCAAGTTCGTGTACTTTCGGCGTCGAAGGCTGCGGCGGGCTTTTGACAAGGAACAACATTCCAAACAGCTTCATGATAAGGGAGCTTGTACAGTGTCGTCTCGAGTGGGAAAAATGGCCGGTATGAACGAATTTCTATTTAACCGGACTAATCGATCCTCGTAGAACTGTCACACAAATGTAAGAAGCAATGGGATAACGGGCTCATACGTTTGCATGCAGTGAAGCGAAGCGGCACTCAAATTTGTCGACTATGTATTTATATTCCTGGCGCGCTATATCCTGATTCGGCACCATCGCATCCGAGCTTTGTAGTGGCGAGTTTATCACCACTTCGGCATTTCGAAAACACGAGCGTCGCGCATTCCCCCACTCCATCAAATATATGCCGAAGCCGTAAGCCCGCCCTGATTATCTCGCCGTGTGATATCCTACTCGTCTTCTCAACTAAGCTCACAAACGGGTTTCATACAGCAGCTGCTTTGTGGATCCGGTCCACGAACGAATGCTCACCCAATTTCTAGCTTTGCTCTCGAAGGCCGATGAAGTGCGCATCACCACCACACTGACCACCACTAACGAGCACCCACAACGCCTAGCCCTTCGCTTTGGCAGATGTCACGGTGCCTCGCTGACGACGGTCAGCCTCCTCGTGAACAGCGCGGTGTTTATATTTTCAGAGCTCTAACCCGGTGGCACGAGTACTTCTCCGTGGGGTACCGCTCGCCTAGTCCCACGGACCAGGTCTTGCCGGTGAGTACATGCACGTGTTTCAGTAGTAGCTCGCGTACACGCACTCTAAAGCCATTTTACCAGCGGGGCACCGCCCTTCCCCACCAAAAAGAGGGGCTCGAACCCCCTCTCTGAGTCCTCCTGGTCTTTGCACGATTAGACAAATCCTGGCTTTAAGACAAAACAAGCAAACACTGGCTGGAGTGGTTTCAAAGAGCGAGGCTCAGTACGACCGAGTCGTTTAGCCAGCACGCCCGACCCGTCTTTAATCGTAACTTAATTTCTAATTTGCCTTGTTTTCTTCTTGTAACTTGTTACTCACGCGTCACTATCACTAGACGGTTGATGTTTTAGGACGAGTAAGTGATTTCCTTCCCGTAATTTTATTCACTGCGTGGATGACGACTGTTTCACGCGTAAACGCGTACAGAGCAAGCAGTTGAGTGCCAGACGGCGGGCATGATTGCGCTTCCCTAACCAAACAAATAATAACCTTAGTTATTACAATACGTAGGGTGTTTGAAGTGGGTAAAGAGCTGTTAATTAAAATAATTGGTGTTCGGTCCAAGATTCAGTTCGAAAAGCCAGGGCAGACTTAAAAACAAAACGAAACATACATTTCAGACGCAAAAAAAAAAAAAAAAAACGCCCCATAGTTTCCAGAACCACAAAATCGACTGGCTTGAGCGCCCACCTTGAAAAAACTTCCCAAGCCACAGGAAGAATAAGAGGGTAAGGAGAATATTTTTTGCGTGATATTAGGCGTGATGTATCACTCTTATCTCGGCATACATTGCATAAACTGTGGGTGCAAACCTGTCTTCCATTGCACCATAATACTGCACAAAAATAAGCGGAAACACACGAGAGAGATTAAAGATCACATAGTAATAAAAATGGAGCCCTCACTACGTTGCATCCCTCCTTTCCCGGCCTTAATCGGCGGCGCGTTAAACCAACCAATTCGAAACTAGGCTGCGCGACAAGTTCCAAGGTGCGAAACGCTCCGCCCCAGCGGCGGATTATCCACTCTTCCGATATATATATATAATATGGCTGAAAAACACTGGTTGACAGAAATGGAAGGAGTTGCATGTCGACAGCTGGCGTTATTGCTTTGCTTGCAAGATGGGATTCACCTTGTACCTCAGTAAGCTTTGACCGACACGAACGCTTTCAGCGTTTTCAACGCAATCTGGTCCACATGAAACCTCATAACACATTTTCTACTCGCGCAATTCACGGGTAATGCAGTTTTTCAGGAAATGTCTACCGTAACAAACAGCCGAAAAACTGGTTTCGCTCCACGTTTTGCAAACTGCTTCTTGCGGCGCATCTCTGATGACATTTTTTTCAACCAGAAGGGAAGGAGAGTGTCGAAATACTGGCGAGCAACAAAAAGCGAAAGCAAGCCGCTGCCTTACCATTGCGAAAATGTGGCGAACACAGCGGAGAGGTTATGTTTACCCCGGGTCTCGAACGTCGACGAAAGACCTGCTCCTTTTTTGTTACGCGCCGGGCGAAAGTTTTCTTCTCGAAATTTCGGGTGTCTCCCACCCAAGCGGCGCGCGCCTTGCACGCACGGTTCGCGCCGAGGAGGAGAGGAGCAGCGCTCCGACGTGGTTGTGATGAGTCGCCCTCCATACTTTCAGCCTTGGTGGCTTCAAAGCGCACAGATTGGTGACGACACGTGACGTCACTTTCCCTCCTCCAATGAAAGAACCGGAAGCAACTTTGCCAGCGAGAGCGGGGCCGCCGTCGATGTACACGCCGACTGCTGACGAATGCTAACGCACGATATCGCGCGGAGGCCAATGAGGGTCGTCGCTCCGTGTTTCTCCTCCCCAGTCTTTCCTGTGCTCTCTTGCCCACCCTCGCGTCCTCGTGGAGAGCTCGCAGGAACATGGCGGGTGAGCATGGTGTTGTGTACGGCGCCGCCGCGATTCTCCCTTCCAATGGCGCGGTGCGGCGGCGACTACGGCTGCTCTAAACGCGAGCCGTTTTGCAGGGATGCCGGACGACGGTGACGGCCTCGCGCCGGATCAGAGTGAGTACGCAAACGAGACGGAGCTCCAGCTTCTGCTCGATCACCTGCGTTCTCGCTGACACAAAAGTGCGGGCTTTCAGGGGTTCTGCCTGCTTTGCCTGGCTAAGCCTACTACTAGCACAGTTAGGCCTAGGTGCCTGTCCCTTGAAAGGGCCGCCCGCGGTGACTGGTATGGCGCTTGGAACGGCTCTCCGTTCCCGCGTTGCGGCCAGACTTTGTCGTATTTGGCGCGTCGAAATAGATCTTACGCTTAGGAGTCGTGCGCCGTGAACTTACTACGCGTGGTACATAGATGCAGTGCCTTAAGTCTGGTGTTGACAACCCCGGGGGGTCAATAAACACCGCGCGCCCGGTGCCCCCTCCCTGTTCGGGCGCGTTTTTCTCTGGGGTATTTTTTTTTTTCCCTCGCTGCGCCGATGGTTATGTGTATGATAGCTGTTCTAGAACTCACTTTGTGAACATAAAAAAAAAACTTGCGAAAATGCGAGCATTGCCTGTGAGATTTCGAATCGTGGGTCGTACGGTCGCCTGTGTAGGCATTTCTTTGTTTATACTTCGACTGCGAAACACTGTTCAATTGGCTTTAGAGGATCGTGCAGGTTGTGTTCGTTGGTTATGTGCAACGTCGTTATTGGCCACGGGGGGGGTTTCAGTGCACGCCGTTGGCCCTCGACGGGGGTGTTCCAAGAGCCATGTCATGTTCACAAATGCGCGTCGGCGTTGGAGAATGTAGCTCACTTTGCATGCGGAAATCGTGTACCGCATGTTGAGCGAAGAGTTGTTCGTCCCGACCTTGAGCAATTTACTCGCGCTGTGCTTGAACGGTCGAGTCGCTGCAGCCGGTCGGGGTTGTTTGACGTAGGCACTAACGGCCGTATGGGCGACCGCGGCCCGCACGGGTGGGACGACGAGTGAGAGACGTGCGTCGTGTCTTGATTGACGAGAGCGCCTTTCCATTGTCCGGGTGACGACGAGGACACTGCTCGGGCTCCCCCGCCGCCGTAGGGAGGCCGACCGCGGCTTGGGCGTTAACTGCCGCGAGGATTCTCGTGTTACTACAGCTCGCACCTTTAACCCTAACGCTAATTTTGTTCTGTTTGCCGAAACCCACGATTAGCCTGCATGGCACGTTGCGGCCGGCCAAGTGTGCGTAGCTCGCTTCGACGGCGTGCCCCATTTGCTTTCTTTCACCATTGTGGCCGCCTAATTGGGTTAGCGCAGCCTAGGGTCTTCCGGACGGCCGGCTGCGGTGCCTGACCATGGCCCTCATTCCAGGCCGGCTCACCTTATCTGATCACAACTGTGCCGCCGCGCCATGGCGGTGCGAAGGTTTTGCACGTGGGGCTGACGTGCGCGCATTGCTCAGGTGGCCGCGGTTGGCCACTAGGTGCGGTCATATTTTTTTGCTGGGCGTGCGCTTGAATCCATGCGACTGCTTGTGGGCTCACAGTTGTGGAGGGGTAAGGGCGTGTGACCTTCCTCAATATCCCACCCTTAGTAAAAGCTGCCCTAAAATCTTGATTTCAGCTTTTTATGTGTTCGATGGTTTCTCTTCTGTGGCAACATTCGATTGTTTACTTCCAGGAGGGACCCCGCTGGGTGAAGCAGATTCCACTGCCACACTGAATCAAGAGAACGAAGGTGGGCAGACGTTCCGAACCTCCTCATTCTTACAAACTGTGATAAGCGATGTGCTGCTGTTTTGTGGTTGGATGGGTACGAACCGCCTGGCTTATCTAGCAATCATTGGTTCGTCAGAACTCTTGCTCTTTCCATAGACCAGTGGAATGAGGAAGAGCGCCCATTCATCTCAAGCGTGCCTTTAACTTGCGTTGTATGAATGGCTCAGCATAGCAAGTCAATCTGTATTGGCCCCTTGTTAATTAAATCGGACTTTAGAATTAACAAAAGACCAGTTCTTATTTAAATTTTTAGGGCTTGTTTTGTGCTGAACCCTGAAACACCACTTGTAATTACTTTTTTTTTTACTTTTTAAACCAGGACTTTGTGAGGCTAGTACTTCTGCATATACTTTGTGCCAGCTGTATTTGTATATACCGTTAAGTTTCAAAAGAACGCCCACCTAAAGTACAGAGATGTCAAGTGAAAAATGCGTGATGGGTGAACCTTCAGGTCAGATGCGAAAACCTACAAAAATGTGGCAGCACCGCCAACCAAAACTGCGGAGAGATCAACAAAAGAGACGGGCGAACTTTCTGGTCAAATGCGGAAAGGACAAATATAAGGGACCGCATCAACACATGGAGGATTCACGTTTATTTTCTTCACTCGCCATCGATTTTAGGGGGTGGGCGGTCTATGGGTGATGTCTCGGGGATGGGCGTTCTCTCTGAACTTTACGGTATATATATATATATATATATATATATATATATATATATATATATATATATATATATATATATATATACAAGTCAAGTGAAGGCACAAACACAGGTGAAAAACGTTTTTAAGAAGTTACAAACTGTTCAGGAAGAGGGCTTCCTGAAGAAAGGAAGTCCTCTTCCTGAAACGTTAGTAAACTTATATTTTTAGTAAACTTATATCTGTGGTTTCAGTTCGTCAGTGATGAGTTCTGCTGCCAGAAAACAGTTTTGTCTTTTCAAGACAAGCTCGCTATTTTTAATGTCTCCAACGGCGAGAAAGGAGAACGTCACCGCCCGATACAGTGTCCCAGCTAGCATCCCCTCAACAATTTCGAGTGCGGAAAAGAGCATCAAGTGCGTGAAAAGGCGCCCTTTCAGCAAAAGTTTGCTTCTTGAAACGCATCAAGGCACCGAAAAGTATCAAAATGCAAAAGTCTTACTTAAGTTAGGTTTGAGACAGCTGTGCATATTGCCCAGTTTCGACACAAATTTGTTTTCCTGCGCCAGGCTGCTCGAAAAGCTCGAAAATTGCAAATATTGCACCATACTATTTTAATGCTCCCTTCAGTTTCAGTAGGAAAAAAAGCTTTAATGGCATAATTTTCCAGCACCCCCAAGGTGATGCTGTTTTTAATAGTTAAATTGATTGATCATTCAATAAAACACCCGCATAATTGTCCCCGAGATAGCTTTTTTGAAAGTCAATAATTTGTGAGTAAAAAAATTTGGAAGTTTTCACATTGAAAACCATTGCAAGTCCCGTAGAAAAAATACTTGTGTCATGAGGCGACAAACACTTGTGCAAGTTGATGAAAAAATGCAATTTTCGGAGCACCGTATCTCCGGAAGGACATTACTGGGCGCTGCCATCTTGGTGTGGTGGAGATTGGAAAGCATGGCAGCCGGGCGAAGCAGTTGCTCGTGGTTCAGGCAGAGTGCTCTTCGCTGATTTCTACCGTGGTTTTGGTTATGGGGGTGGCTGGGTTTCCATTGAGTCGTTTGATCTGTTGCGGGAAGTTGCGTGGCTTGGAAAGACGGCTGTTCATCAAAAACGTGGTGCCCGCGAATTCGCTGTGTTTCGACCTTGAGTGTGAGGTGCAGTGCGAGCTTCAAGTAAAATTTCGGACACATTGCGGTGTTATAAAATGCTAAGTTATTGCTGCCTTTTACAGCGAGCTTGCGAGCGGTGGGAATGGGACGATCGACACTGCAGAAGTGGCGGCGTAGGCTACATCGGCGCAAAATGTTCAAGCAGTGTCTGATAGCGGGACAGGCTATTATTGCACGCTAGTAGTGATGGTTCATCAATCTGAAGTGAAATTTAATGCCAAAAGGGAGGTGGCTAAACATGCAAGCATTACTGAAATTACGATCGTAGTTAATGTGTACCTTGGGGATTGAAATGGGAGGGCTGGTGGGGTGCGACGACTGTCACCCTGTTTTGCGCAACTTGTACCGTGGCTCTACACGTGCGTAAAGCTGGGTCTGGTTTACAAAAATAATAATCTCGGAACTCGCATAATAAAAAAGGCCTTACGATTGCGTAGTTTCTTAATTCGATATTCTGATATTTTCAATGTGCTCCACACTATTATGCATAGAGCCCAAAATGGTTTGTAAAAAGGTAGTGCAGTTCGTACCTTTTGATACTCTGGTAGAAAAAACTTTACCGAAAGGCTTTTCAATGTTATGTACGTTCGAAACGATTGAAAAGTGCATTTTTCCAATTCGAGTTGCCAAAAATTTGATTTATTAGGCTCCTAAAAATATAATGTCGAATTTCTCTGCGAATAAAGCATCGTTTGCTTCCAGTCAAGCGCTGGGGGCACTACAAAACACTTCAAATAAAACAAACTTGTGAAACTTGTGCCTGCATGATCCCTTAAGAACAAGCCCACTTTTGACCTACAGCTGCGAGAAGATTTTGCCTCAAGGGACGTGTGATTAAAAAATAAAACGGAAGGGACGTGGTCACTTTTAACTGCACACGAGATGAAAAAAGGTATTTAAAAACTTGTCCCCGACTAAACCCATAATGTGCAACCTTTCCTATTCCTTCATGCGGTTTCTGAATCGCGCATTCAAATCAACAGAGCTGTTTGGACACGTAATGTAGTGTCACGTTTAGGCACTACGTGTCGCCACCGTTTAGACTTCAGAAATTTTAGGGCAAAATTAAAATATTTCTGCCTGTTTATTTACAAATACCTTGAGCTTGCCCCAGCGTGTACAACGCTGGCTTTCTTATGAACTAGACGACATGCATTCCACAAAAATCGGTCCCTTTAAAGTAGTCTGGGCCAACCCTGCATGGGTTGACCCTGTACTCGCTTTTTGTGGTTCTTGCTAGAGCACTACATCAAGCGGGCTCAGCCCGAGCCCGCTTAATGAAGCTCGAGCCTGACCTGGGCCTTATACACGTAGCCCAGGCGCGGGCGGATGTGAGCGAGCCAGGTCCGGTCATTTACTTTTAAACCTGGGGAGGTCCCGCATCTGTGTGACCAGGCGGGGGCCTAGCTGCTGAAGTAAATGTTTCTTTTATTTGGTTTAGTGCCTTCGTAGGGGGCAATCAGACGGAGCGTCCTAGTCTGTACAAGCATGTCATGAACTGAAATGCAAAAAATTTGGGTTTAGAAGTGCACATACTTTTATACCTGTGCTACACGAGTGTTTGGAAGGACATTTGAGTCAAGTGGCCTCGAAATTTTAAATGCCATTCGAACGGGAAGGAGTTCGCCGATGTACACAATTCTCGAAGGCAGTTCAAAGCTTCCACGTTCACCCGCCATGTTTTAGTGTCAAACGTTCCATGTTTGGCCACAAAACACAATTAAAACATGCACAACGTAGGGAGCTTTTTTTTTTTTTCACCCCCAGTGTTGGGAGTACCAAGCTGCTTTGTAATCGTAGACCAAAGCGAAAGGTGTAAGAGCAGCTTTTTAAAAACCAAGTTTTACTCTTAAATAATTGTTTTTGTAACTACGGCATGTGGAAACTGTGTGAAAGTCTGTTGTCGTGCTCCTTTGACTCCCACGGCATTTCAACCAAATGTCTTTGAAAGACGTCGTGTAGCAGCTCAAAGGTGGCATTTGAGTCAGATGACATTCCGTTCAAAGGCCTTTGAAACGCTAGTGTAGCACGGGTATTACATCGTCTACAGTTTACGCCACATCGGCGTAATGATAGTTCGCATTCTTACATGAGAGACGCCATCACCTTTGGTGACCAGATTCTTGGCAACTTAACGTGGTTGTCTCGGCCACAAGTAAATATTGGTGAAATTTCTGCTCCGCATTTGAATCTGCTAGTATGTACGTGCGTTGAAACATTTTACCTGCAATGGTTGCTCAGCGGTGGTGTTTCTGTAGCATGCAAATTTTATTCCCGGCCATGGCAGCCGCATTTCGATGGGTGTGACATCTACAGCACACATGTATGTAGACGTAGGTGCAGAGCTCCAGGTTGAATTAATCCCTTCCCCCACTAGGGCATTCCTTGTCATCGTATCTTTGGTATGTTATACCCCGAAATATAAAATCTTGATGCATTCACGAAATGCCATTAAAACTACAGTATAGTATCAGTCCTAGGAAAACACGTTTTTAAAACAGTGCGTACAACTAACGTCAAGAAACGCATAAAAATAACAGTCCTTTTAATGCTCTTTTCTACACGTCATGTTGGAACTATTAATGGCCAGGGCCATGAATTCAAGCCTGAGCCCAGCCCGGGCTCATGTCGAGCCCGGCCTGGGCCTGCCGATAATCGACTTCAGGCGGCCTGGCCTCTCTTGGGTCAGTCCGTGCCTGTGCAGTGCTCTAGTTCATATGAATGAAACTGACCAAGCTCGTATAGCTTCTGAAATTGAAATTGGCATCATTCATCACATGCAGCCTTGCTTTCGTGTGGGCATACAGGGAAGCAGGCTAAATAAGACGACAGCGAAAATAAAAAGTGAAAAAGAAAGAAGAAGAAACACGTTTATTTAGGAGCGCAGTCAGTTGACGAAGGTGGTCGCCGCCAAGCCGCCGTTTTGGCGGCGACTTGGCGGCGACTTTAATTTTTAATTAAAATTAAAATTCAATTGCTTTGTAGGAGTTCGGCTGCGGAACTGCAAATTCGCTCAAGGCATAGAACATGCACAAATTGCAACGTGCATTGTGACTAAATAGGTGCCAGATTTTTAATGCTTCAGAATGCATTTTGTTGTTCTTGTGGGACGTTCGCCTGGGCTAAAGCAAATTTTACCACTTCGAGGCATGCTTCTTTCCTCTCCAAAAACCTGCTTTGCTGCTTCGAAATCCTATTTTTGGCTGCTATGAGACCCCAGTTTGCGGCCCCGAAATGGACTGTTGCATTGCGGTTTTGTTTTGGAGGGGAGGAAATGACTAATGACTAAACGTTTTCTGGTGCCACTCTTCGAAATTTGTTAATACCTTTAAGATAGTCCAGTTTTTTTTTCGCACTTTGTTAGTTTCTTCTTATACCATTGTGGCCTCCACTTATTCATATTGAAACAAAAGTTGTATGTCTGCTTCCATTTCATTTAGATTTCACGTGCCAATAGGCAGTAGCAATACGTAGATTTGTGAATGCAACTTTCTCTGTTTAAGAAAACGTGTTTTGGTTTCCTTGTTTTTCTTTTCTGCTAAAGGCTATTTTGCTACTCCAAAAGAATGCTTCTCGCTGCTCTAAAAGCACATTTTACTTCCCCAAAGGGCTTTTAGATGCTACAAAATTCATTTTGCTGCTTCAAAACGACGTTGGCAAATTGCATCACCAAGGTTGACCTTGCTACATCAATGGGTGGCATTGTCTGAATGGATAAATGAATAAATGGTGGTGGTGGAACTGGTTGGCAGGGAAGGCCAGTCTCGCCAAGAAAAGACAAGCAAAGAAGGTGAACAAACTAAATGCTAGTATATAATGTGAACATCTTCAGAGACGCTACTGTCTGGGGAATCGCCCCACCAGATAATTTTGTTAGGTCAAAGGAGAGTGAGCTGTTCCCAAAAGACTCAGCATTCAAGATGTGCAATATTTGTGAAGGGATTCTCATAGACAAGCCTTGTTTGCATCTGCTTTGAGAGCAGGAGCCCCTTTTTAGTGCTTTACTTCAGTGCTCTTCAGGGTTCGAGGCGAAGTATGGTATAAATGGAAACAAGATATTTAAATTTAACTCTGTGGCCTTTGGCAGGGGTGCGCATATTGCTCAGATTTGATATAAATTTGTTTTCCTGCGTCAGGCTGCTCCAAAAGCTAGAAAATTGCAAAAATTGCCCCAAACTGCTCCAAAACAGCCTGAGAGCCAAGGAATTTAATGCTCCCGTCAGTTTCAGTGGGGAAAAATGCTTTGTGACAGCATAATTTTCCAACACCGCCAAGGTGATGCTGTTTGTAAAGGTTTGATCAGTCCATAAAAAACCCGCATGAAATTGTCCCCGAGATAGTTTAAAGGGGTCCTGAAATACCTTCCGCCGATGCATGGATGTATATGCACCCAAATAAAGCAATGTATTTGCAATCTCCTCCCGCAAGAATTTTGTTAAAGCGATGAGTATTAGCTGAGAAATCGTAAATCAAAAACCGCGCATTATCGTCGCTCCGCGTTTCCTCCTCCTTTCGACTTACTCTCCGCTGTTGACGGCGCGCAAGCCTTGCCTCCCATGATGCTGCGCTCCGCAGCGGTGACGTACTTCCGCTATTGCGCTGCTCAAACTGTCTGCTACGGGCAAGCTTTGTTGACACCATGAATCCCGCACTCTGCTCAAGGCTGGAAAAGCTAACGAAAAATCTGGCTGCATGTATGCGGCAGCCTGGCTTTGCCCTTTCGCGGTGTACGTTGCTGCAGTTGCTATTGGCGGCACGTGACTTTTTATCGGCGGCGAACTTGCAGCCGCGCGGGGAGGATCGTGCGCTCGTTCCCTTTGATGACCGCGCACTGTTTATCCAAAAAGTATGTCTCAGATGTGGCCCCGCTGGTGCCGGGTCTTATTTTGCGGTGGTGGTAATTCCTACCGGCGGCATGTGAAAAATACATTTTAAACCGATACAGAACCCGTGCACAAAACGCTTCAATCATGTGACCAGTTCAGCTTGGGGCGACGCGTGGTGGAGAGCGGCAACGCTGGCAAAAAAATGCTCCGCCGCGGCTCTGAGCTTTCTAGCGCTGGATCGAGCACCATTTCTTTGACCGTCTCAAACATCAGTTGCCGTGGCAACAAGGCACAAACCGCTCTCGAAGTCAGTTACGGTTGCGTGATTCCGGTTCAGCTCGGGGCCCCACCTCACGACATGTGGGCACTGCAGGCGTACCGCTCACTCCCACTGGGAAGTGCGCGATGCGTTTGGCATTACAGGAGGCGATGGTGTGTGTGTGTTGTGGACGCGTTTGTTTCACGATGAAATGCGACGTTTTGCTTCTGCGGGTGGATAGTGCTTCCCATGGTCTGGATTATCTTTCTCGAGCGGCGTACGACTCAACCTCGCATGGGGTATGTGCAGTGTGCGTGGCTAAAAGCCATCGGCTTGTGCGCCAGAGTTAAGTGACTTGCTGTTCGTCCCCGCAAAGCGCGCGCGAGGTGAGTACCGAATTTACGACAGGCAGGAGGCAACCCATCCTCTGTCAATCGTGGTTCAGACTTTCAACGCATGTTGTGACGTGTTCGTTAGAAACGCATCTCTGGATTGTTTTGAAGTTGAATGAAATGTATGCGTCAAACCCGGGAATTCGGCTCAGGGCGTTCTATGCGATTGCACGAAAGAAGTGCCACGGGGCTTCAACGCTTTCTTTATGGAACGTACTCAGGTAACAGAATATCCATGTCGTGTTATGGCCGTGTTGCACTCAATACAAACGGTTAAGCGTTTGTTTTACATTTGTTTCGTTTGTCGTAAAATGCCCAAGCACTCCGGCACTCCGCTGGCAGATCAGCCGGCGAGCCGACGCTGAGCAGACGACTCATCTCTTTGCCGGAAGTGCGTGAAAAAGCCGCCCCATAGCAGGATGTCTAGCTCGTGACGAACATCTGGGAATCGATGATGTAGACATGTGAAGATGGCGGCGTCCAAAAACGCGAAGGGAAGGGTGAGAAAAAAACGACAAACTTTGCAACAAAAGTGTGAGCTTTCCGCTGCGCGTAAAAAAGTAATACTTGGCACAGAGGATGTTGACGACCCAATCTAACGGTTGCGCTAGTTCATTTAGTGTGCTCAAAATGCCTTTCAGGGCCCCTTTAAGCCACAATGTCGGGTTCCGCATGTTATATTCCGTGCGTTTTGAAAATTTTCCTGTTGAAAGCCACCGCGAAGTCCTGTAGAAAAAATACTTTTGTGTACTGAGGCGTCAAACCGCTTGTGCAAGGTAATGAAAAAAAAAAACTGGAATTTTTGGTGCGCCGTATCTGCGGAACGACATTACTGGGCAGCGCCGTCTTGGTGTGAAGATGTGGAAACATGGCCGCCGGGCAAAGCAGCTCTTTGTGGTTCAGGCAGAGCGCTCTTTGTTGATTTCTACCTTGGTTTTAGTTATGGGGGCGGCTGGGTGCACATATAGTCGTTTGATCTGTTGCGGGAAGTTGCGCGGCTCATAAGATGAAAGTTAATCGAAAACAACATGGCACCCGCTAATTCGCCGTGTTTTGGCCTCGAGTGTGAGGCCAGTGTGTGCTTGAAGTGAAATTTCGGACTCATTGCGGTGTTATAAAACCCTGAGTTATTGCTGCCTTTCACAGCGAACTTGCGAGCGACGGGATTGGGACGATCGATGCTGCAGAATGGGCGGCCCGATAGCGGGAGGGTCTATTATTGCACGCTAGTAATAATGGTTCATCTATCTGGAGTGAAATTTAATGCCAAAAGGGAGGTGGCTTAAACATACCAACGTTACTCAGATTATGATCGTAGTGAACGTGCATCTTGGAGATGAAATGGGAGGGCTGGGGGGGTGCGACGACGGTGACCTCGCTTTGTGCAACTTTTGCCGTGGCTCTACAGTTGTGCGTAAAGACGAGTCTGGGATTTGGGATTACAAAAATAACAATTTCGACATTCACATGATAATAAAAATGGCTTACGATTGCTTAGTTTGTCAATTCGATATTTTCAATGGAACTCCACGCTATCTATGCATAGAGCCTAAGAATTAAAAAAAATGGATATAATAGTTAGTAAAAAGGTAGTGCAGTTCGCACCTTGTGATACTCTGGTAGAAAAAAACTTGAAAGGCTGTTTCAGTGTTATGTAAATTCAAAACCGACTAAAAAGTGCTTTTCGCCCGTGAGTTGCCAAAAATCTAGTTTTTTAGGCTCCTAGCTTTGCGCATGAGGCCTGGCCAAGGGGCGACTATTGCTAGTTGAAAACTTCGGCTCCTAAGGGGACATAATAAATGTCGTTCTGCTCCAAATCAAGGTGGTTCTGCTCAAAAATCGAGGTTTTGCTGCTCCAAAAACTGCTCCCAAATCAGATTCAGCTGTCTCACCCCTGCTTTAGGCTTATGCTGCACTGCTTATGCTAAATGTTGCACTGCTGAAATCGGAGAACTGCCTGGCTTTGTTGCTCTTTTTTCTGCTGTAGCCACTTGTACGCCTGGGAACGAAGCAGGTTGCTGTTACCTGCCTCGTTTAGAGGTCCACATAAATTAACCAGCAGTGCCGAGAACACAGTGCTTCTTTCTTGAGAAACGTCACTTCCCACACACTTGCTAACAAGCAGCAATTCCGGGCAGGTGACTGCCTAGCTGGCTGCAGTGCCACAGACAGGAAGTTCAGTAGTGGCTCCGTGTGCTGCCACGGAGTGCCGCCAAAAGGACACAAATGCCATTTACCCCAAGAGCAAGAAGGCTGTGAAAGTAACGAGTGGCCTTACTGGGAAGTTTTTGTTTTTGCACCGTCTCACATGCTCTGCTAACGTACACCCTCCCAAAGTTTTAATATCGCGGGAGCGAGGACTGACTGGCGTGCCAGTGCCTTATCTCGGTGTCCAGCGGCGAAATAGGCGAGAGTATGCACTTGTGCATAGAACAGTATGCTGTATTAGTGTTTTCTGCTGTGCTGTTTTCCTTAGAGCAACACACCCCCTGCTTTTTTTTGCTGAAAGCTATTTGCTGGCTGCCAAAAGTAGCTAGGCAATGTAAACGTTCCTGAAAGCTGGCTGCCAAAAGTAGCTAGGCAATGTAAACGTTCCTGAAAGAATATGGGAGGGTGTACTTATCGTTTCAACTCGAGCCTATCTAAGACTAAACACAGAAAAATAATATCCAAAGGAAAAGATAAAACAGCTTTTAAGGGGTATTTTTACAAGACAAAATGGGTACTGGTTGCTGTTATATTGTACGTGCTACTTTTCCTGATGCTGTCTGCTCAGAAAGAATAGGTGTATGTCACACTTTAGTGCAATAGTTTTCCTGAGCTGCCACGCTCAGTTGTCTGTTGTCTATTTTGGAGCCACATCTTGAATGTATTCTAGTGGCAAAGGGGTGACCCCAATCGTCTGAGAATTCAATCGTAATTGCCGCAATGGTCGAATTGTTGAGCCTTGAGCAGTGCTTCCGGCGATCTTGGGAAGATTGCTGAGGGCTCACTCAGGCTTGTGAATGAGAACTTCATTGTATGCTACACCAAGGAATCTATAATCGAGCTCTTGCTCCTTCGTTGTGCATGGGCTTGAATCGCTTCGTTCCTTTTCCTACATGCAGTGGGGAAATTGCTGTGCCAGTTGCTCCAAGCTGTGCCAAGAGGGTCATCCTGCTCCATGCTGCTCTGAAAGAGTCTTAATTTGAATAGTTGCTCCATGTCTGCTCCAAAACAGTCGCAGGGTAATGGTGGTTTCTCCCGGGAGTTAATTTAATGTTACACTGCCATTTTTCGTGAGGTGATACAGCTTGTGCTATTTTTCCACTAATGTTCGCTGACTCGCAGATTGCCAAGAACTTCTAGTGCAGTGGAAAGTTTCTTAGTGTCTGACAGATTGGGCCTTATTTTGAAGGACATGTCTAGGTGTTGAATACACCCGGAGCCTTTTTCACAATCCAAATTGATGACACCAATTCCGGAACAGTGCTTCCAACAGCTTGATGTGCTCATGAGATGAGGTACTGTTCTTCCTGCTCTTCTCGATATTGGGGAGTGTTCGTTGCACAAAGTGCACAATGCCTTTGGGCATGCACTAGCATTGGGCAGTGATGTAGAAGCGGCACTTTTGGATACTTATTGCTTTTTCAGAAACTCCGCGTCACAAAGCGAGCGTCTGAAAGCCATCCAGAAGGCCCTCAACCTACCTGAGGATGTTTCTATTCGATACGTGAGCTCGCATTGGCTGACACTTGGCCCGGCTTTGACTGGCTCATTCAACAGCTTCCAGCAGTGAAAGAATATGTGGTGTCCGATCGAAATGCCCGTTGTGGTGTGCTGTATAACCGCTTGAATCTATCTCTCACAGATAAAGCTTTTCTGTCCAAGGCACTTTTCTTGTGCAACTGTACTGATTTCTTTGCCGGGCTTTTGACCCTATCCCAAAAAACGGCCACTGGTACTTATCCTCTTTTCTCTATGGAAGTTTTGATCAAGAAAGTCCTTGCACTTTTTTTTTTTTTTTTGCTGAGTAGTCTACTAGGAAAAGTCTGGAGAACTGATCTACCATCCAACTGGATCCAATTGATCTACCATCCAACTGGAAGGAGCACGTTAAAATCTGCTATAGTGCCTAGAATATACTGGCTAGTGTGCCGAAGGCCCGCTCTCTCCTAGGGGGAGGTGTGGTGCCGTCTGCGATGGATGCCCATGGTGGCTGATTGGGGGCGCTGCTTATACGGAGCGTGCCACCGTTGTCGCTCTGCCACGGTTTTCCGTGTTGGTGCGGTTGGTTCGCTGGCTACGTTGGCTCATTTATTGTGGTCGTGCTTTATATCGTCGGTGTTTGGTTCTGGGTGTGTGCGCCGTCTTCGCCTACAGTATTGATTTGTTGGTTGTAGGGGTTATTAGCGCGCTCACGCAACGCAGGCTATAAGGCACGCCGTAGTGGAGGGCTCTGGATTTAATTTTGACCACCTGGGGATCTTTAATGTGCGCCGAAATCTCGGAACACGAGCGTTTTTGCTTCTCGCCTCCATCAGGTTCGATTTCCGGCCGCGGCGGCCGGGAATCGAACCCGCGTCTTCGTCTTTGCCAACAGTGTTTTACTTTTATGCCGATGCCGTTGTGCAGCTGTTTATTTATTCCTCTTGTGCAAACTTCAGCTCCAGATTATGGCAAGCGTCAAGAAGCCGTGAAAGGAAAGCACGTGTTTTGTTCCGCTGTGCACTAGTGGGTGCCGTTCAAACAGGAAAAATGTGTCGACTGACCCTTCACGGTTGTCAGAGTGGGAGAAGCGGACAGGAAGCTGACGCCAAATGTGGTAGTATGCGAAAAGCACTTCGACGATACCTGCATTGAGCGTTCGTTCAAGATAACAGTGAACGGGCGTTGTGAACGAGATCCCTCGCGACATAGTGCGGCCCAAGCCGGATGCTGTCCCCAGGGGTGAGACAGCTGCGCATATTGCGCCTTTTTGATACAATTCCATTTTCCTGCGCCAAGCTGCTCCAAAAGCATGAAAATTGCGAAAATTGCGCCAAACTGCTTCAGAAGAGCCTGAAAGGCACGGATTTTAAGGCTCATGTCAGTTCCAGCGGGGACGAAAGCCTCGCGCATCCCGGTGACCCTTTTATTGGCGGTCAATTGCAAACACAGAAATGGCAAAAATAGAAAGACTGAAGAAATGAAGCAAACGATAGCTTCTAAAACACGATTGGTTTTCTGTCCGGGTTCGCTGAAACGGCATTCCCGATTAGGCATCGCTGTGGGTACTAACATGGCCGCCGCCTGATCTGTTTGCTACTGGCTACTTCACGCGCTCACTGCGCATCGCCGATATTTTCCCTGGTTTATTTTACGCTATCAGCTGGGTTCCAGTCTATTCATTCTATCAATTGTGGCTCTGAACAGTGACTGTAACGCGGGGATATGGTTTGAGATTGGTGCGAGATTACGAGAAGTTGCGCGGCTCGCAAAAAAATTTTGAAATGTGGGGCGTACGACTTCGGCGTGGTTTGTCCTTGAGTGCGAAACGCGGTGCGTGCGTCTATAATCGGGTTCGTTAATTTACTTTTTGGCTCGTTGTGGTGTTATAAAATGCTAAGGTGTTGCTATGCTTCGAAGCACGATCGCGAGCCTCGGCCCGGGAGGGAACGGTCGGCACGAAAGCTGCGGGCTGCGCTGCGGCGCCGCGACATGTCCAGGCAGCGCCCAATAGCTGCAGGACTGCATGGTTGCCATAGCACGCGGCTAATAACACTTGATGTATGCGAAGTGAAATTTAATGCCCAAATCAAGGTGGCTAAACAGTAACGCTACTGAAATGATCACCGGGTGGACGTGCGCCCCACGGACTGCAACGGGTGCTGGTTGGGCTATGCGACCGTTAGCTCGAAGTTGCTCAACTGTTGCCGTGACCACACTCGTTCGTACAACGCAGCCTGGGATTACAAAAATAATAATTTCAGCATTGCAACGGTAAAAAAACACGCCACAATTGCAGAGCCCTTAAATTTGATAATGTTAACGGCAGTTTTGTTGTCAGTGTTGCGTACAGCCACAACACAATTTCACCAGTTAGGAAAAAGGTAGTGCAGTTAGAACTTTGTGATAATCTTTAAAAATTATTTCGCGTAAGGCTGTTTCAGTGTTCTGTGTATTCAAAACTGATTGGAATGTGTACTTGACCCTTCAAATTGCTGAAATTGTGATTTTTTAAGCTCACAAGACGATGTATTAAATGTCCCTGCCTGCTCCAAATCAAGATTCTTCTGCTCCAAAATCGAAATTTTGCTGCTCCGAAAACTGCTCCCAAATGTCTTTGGGCTGTCTCACCCCTGTGTCCCTACACAGTATTCGAGGGATACCCGATGCACCTCATACTGAAGGTTGTATCGACAAGAAAGGTCAGAGACCATTGTAAGCAGGAGACAATTGCGAAACGGCGCAGGGTGACCACAGAGACGCTGGACGAGGAGACGACGAAACGTGGCCGCACCTGAAAAAAACCACAGAAGCTTCGATCTTCCCGAGCCCCTAGGAGAAAATTAGGCAGCCCCACAACTACCGAGACTTAGTGAAGGTCGTCATCCTTTTGATTTGTGGATGGAGCTTGCAACAGCACCAGCTGACACGTGTCGTTCACTTACGCGAGATGTGAGACCCAGGCGAACTACTACTCCCATCTTTTTATTGAGAAAATGGTACTTATCATTTGTACATGTTCAGCTAACGTTGTATGGTGGAATAAACTATGAAATGTTGTTAAATTGTATTGACCCAGGCGAACTACTTCTCCCATCTTTTTATTGAGAAAATGGTACTTATCATTTGTACATGTTCAGCTACCGTTGTATGGTGGAATAAACTATGAAATGTTGTTAAATTGTATTTATTATTTATCAGCCAGGTGCAATGATTACAAAGCTGCATGCCGAGCGCTTACGTTTCAAATCTAGTGACATCGTTTAACTACACTGGGAAGCAGTGTAACGTAGTCAAATATCAACCGTATGCTCAAGCGACATGCAAGAGCTTATTTTATGTGGGACGGAGATTGCGGATAAAGGCCGGTTCACGCTAGCGACAGGAATTCCGGGGCTTTGTCGCGCGACGATCGTTTAGTTTTGGTCGAGACCATCTGCGGCGCAGTGCGGGGATAACCGCGCGCTCGGGCCAGACGAACGCGCGCACTCCCGCACAACAGCGCCCCAAGCGGCAGCCGGCCGCGTACATCACTCCCGGTGCCGTCTGGAGCCGGCCCTCGGCACACTAGCCGGTATATTCTAGGCACAATAAATCAGCGCGGGTACCAAAGCTGCCCTTGCTGACTGGGCACTGCATGAAAAGAAACAGTTCCGAGTAGGAGCAAGGAGCTTCTACATAAAGGCCGCTGGATACCTGCTCTCCAGGCTTCCACTTTGAACATCTGTGCTGAGGGACCTCAGCTGCTTAAACCCAAGCCTTTTCAGTGTTAAGATTCTGGTGCTTCCATGAGAAACTCGGCTAAGAGCTTCCCCAGTAATTGCAACTCGCCAGGTGTCCTCTTTAATTAATGAATTCAGCCTTATTATGGCAGAAAACATCGACTTAGCCATTTTCATTAGCTGGACGGGTTCTAGCAAAAGATCAAGGTAAAGGTGGGACACAAAGGGTGTAACCCAGTGAGGGGATCATCAAGGTAGCAAGGTTTTCTCTCCACTTGGAAATTCTGTACTGAAGGACCTCAGCTGCTTCAACCTCAGCCTTTTCAGTGTAGAAGGTTCTGTTGCATTTATGAGAAACTTTGCTAAGAGCTTCCCGAATAATTGCACCTCACCAGGTATCCTCTTTAACGGATGAATTCAGCCTTGTTATGACAGAAAACATTGTTTTATAGCAGTCTTGATCGGCTGGATGAATTCAGCCAAAGGATCTTTGAGCTAAAGCTAGGTGAAAGTACCCATTACTGGGAGCACTTCAAGAACCCCTGTTCGTTCTCAGAAAGATCTGGCTGCAATGCAG
The DNA here is from genome assembly GCF_048455015.1 of Haemaphysalis longicornis. Classification (NCBI taxonomy): domain Eukaryota; kingdom Metazoa; phylum Arthropoda; class Arachnida; order Ixodida; family Ixodidae; genus Haemaphysalis; species Haemaphysalis longicornis. The sequence continues at coordinate 397,328,939 of NW_027526203.1, forward strand.
CAGCACTGACCCTGAGTGGAGAGCTCATCAGAGCTGTGAAGGGCTCTCGGAAATGTCAAACACAGTGACTTGAAGGCCAAGCATTGGAAGAACCATGTGAAAAGAAATGGAACCCAGGTGATTCCAGTGCTACAAGCAAGGCTGGGAACAGCAAGAATTGCGGGCCGAAATAGATTCAGCTAGGATGATCAGCAATTCTAATCTCCGCATCTCAAGAGGCATGAGCAAAAAATTCTCCAGTGATGTGCAAAGTGGTCAGGCTTCTGAAGGAAGGCCGCAGGAAGCTCTTGGAACCTTTGCCAAACTTGCACTCTTTGCAGAAAAATAACTCGTAAACCTGTAATGCTGATACTTAGGCTCGTGTTTCGCTTGTACAGTGTTCTTGTGAACTGGTGTTTTTGCGCTTGAAATTTTTTGGAAAAACCAGCTAAAAGCTTCTGTTTTTTTGTGGTCTGCATGGTTCTCTTTTCTTTCTGCAGTCTTATTGCATGGTGAGGAACTGCATGGCTCTGAGCAGTAGTCCTTACAAGACAGTTAAATTGATCTACAACAACCTGCGCCAAAAGCTGGAAAGTGTGCTCCAAATCCTCGCACTGCTCCAAGTAGCCAATCATCTGTTCTGTCAAAGCACAGAATAAGTGTGCACATAGTTGAAATGTTTGCTTCTTTAACTGCCGAACTTGTTGGTGGCCTTTTGCAGTGCATGTGTTGAGAAGACAATTGTGATAAATTTGGGACTGTGGTAATGGAGGTATCATAGCTTGTGCCCTTTTGAATGGGCTGCTGCTGACATAGCCAAGAAACAAATTCTGAGCATTGTCTGCTAATGCGTGAGCTTTGTTTCTTTAATGGCACTGAAGGATGAAACCAACAGCACCCTTTTTTCTTTTGTGTTCAGCATGAAATTGCTAAATCTAATTTAGCATCTAATTGGAATTTAGCATCTAAATCTAATTGGAAAAAGTTTAATTTACTTGTCGCAGTTAGATCAGTGATAATGTAAACGTAACAGAATGGATATTTTTCCAGGAGCGATTTGTGCATGCTAGGGCTGCTAGTCTGCCATTCTCGGCAGCCGCCTCGGGCAGTTTAATCAAAAGCTTGCTGCTCGGAAAACGGCTATGCTTTCTAGCGCTGCACATTTTTTTGTCTTTCGACGGCTTGTGGTGAGCTCGTATGTGTGCAAAAAGAAAAAAAAAAAGCTTACAAAGATGAGGGATGACATTTGAGGCTGAACACTCTGTGAGCACGTAGGAGTAACAGAGTAGGAGTGGAGTAACAGATTAGTCTCAAGAGTGTGCACCTGCTTCGTTTCATTTATCGTTTCATTTATGTGAAAGGGCGACAGGAGGGGCTCAAGGATTAGAATGTTTTGTGCATGAGTTTTCCAACAGTGAGGCTTTTGGGGGGGCGTGCCTGACTGCCATTTTTTAGTTTGCTGTGGCGGCTGGTGAGCAGATTCTTTTGAGCAGATTGATCTTGACAAGTTTTTGAAGCTTCAAAGTCCGCAACTGCCGGGTCTCTTCACAAGTAAAGAAGTTTGGCGCTCTCCACTTCAGGAACCAGTAGTAGTTTTTCATGATGCAAGAACTAAAGTACACACTCTTAAAAACCACCTATCTCCCCCCACCCTGCAGTCTCCTGAATTTTCACGTTGCTGGGTTGGCTGGTACAGAACACGCCGCTGTTTTTGTGCTTGAATTTTGAATTTTATCGGGAAAGGATGAGGACGGTCACCTTGGTGCTGTTTGTTTGAAATAACATCCAATTAACCAATTGTGAATGTTAACCAATTAACCAATACAGCTTCGTTTGTCTTCCATCTTCACAGCAGTAGGAGGGTTCAAAATCTTGTTTATTTCCTGGGGCTGTCGATGGTTGCCAGGCTTTTATTCATGGCCAAATTGCCAGATATTGCTAATGGCAGCCAAACTGGGCAACTCCTGTTTCATTTGGTGATATTTTTCTTTCAGTAATTTACATTGACACTACCATAACATAAATGTCTCAACATCACTGATTATGCATTTGTGTGCAGGTATGAAGCATTACGCCATTTGCATTGGGGTACTGTGCCTGTGCATTTGAAGTGCCCGCAGAGTGCAGCTCTGCTTCTCAAGCTTTGTTCTGGTTCTGAAGCATTCTTCTGCCGTAGTTTATGCTCTGTCCAAATTTTGAGGGCTGCCTGCTCGGTGAGGTTTGTGCTTGGTTGTCAACTGGTTGTTCTTTTTTCAGTCAAAAATTAATTCCATGGTCCACTGAGCTTCAAAATTTTTGATCCCATTGCAAAATTTGGAATTTTCATGTGCAGTGAAATACGCATTGAACCAGTTCAGCCAATTTCATAATGGCACTGGTTGATTTGTACAAAGGCTTGTCCTTTAAACTGTGTCCACAATAATCACAATCATGGTGCCCATGTGCACACAGATTATGTGCACTTTTTGTGCAGGAGTTAACGCACAGATCAGCAGTATTATCGCACAGTAATCCGCCCTCGTGCATGACGTCATTAATTTTAATATGACGTCTGTCCACCTAAAGTGAAATTTTCAAATGCAAGTGACCAGCAAAATTCACGTCTATTGAAACTGATATTAAGGAAAGCACAGCCATTATTTATGTCTGACAGAAGCGACTTTGCAGCCGGTGAGTGACCAGCCAGCTGCAACCTCTGTGCGCACGTGTGGTAGTCCTGGGAGCAGTGTGTTGAGTGGAGCTCAGTGAATTCTTCAGCCACCTGGCTGGCAGGATCACATCCGCTTCATGGCTGCTTGAACAGCACGCCAGCAGGTGTAGCATCGTCTACAACATAGATATCCTTAGCACTTGTCCCAGTTGATTTGGCGGGCACGTATTGCATGTCCCAGTTGATTTGGCGGGCACGTATTGCATGTTCAAAATAACTTCGGCTGCACTTGGCCTGTGTGTCAGTGTGTTTCAGCTTGAGTTGAAGCACTGGCTACTCGGTGCGGCAACAATGAATACATCTCCGCTGGCTGGCTCCCGACTGTTCTCTCTTGTACCTTGTTCCACGTGGTGCTGGCCATTGTTTGGGTTACCCAATTTTACAATGATCCGCAGACAGCAGGCGGCTGTATCTGTTAACTCTCGCAACATTGCCATAGGCCATCGTTCACGGGTGAACGATGGTTTTCAAACCTCCCGCAAAAACTAAACGCGCCGCTATTCAGACAACGGACGCCATCTGGCGTGTTCATTAGAAACCCCTCTCAGTTTTGTTGCTGTTTTTTAGATTTCATGTGGGTAGGCTTTGGCGCGAGTGAAATTTAAACCCAAGGTAGAGGGGAGTTGGGCGTAAGTGCCGTCCTGTTTCACTGCGCGCTCTGCCAAGGCAGACAGGGGTTTCAGAAACTTCGTCCACTGCTGCTGCTTTTTTTAACCCCAGCAGCAGTGATGACTCCCAGCAATGATGTGAATTCTTCAGATTTTTCTGATGTAGACTCTCCCATTCAACATCCTCAGACTTCGGCAGGTGCTGGCGTGGAAGGTTCGTTCTTGACTTTGCGCTGTACTTGTAAACGAACCGTGCCTTATATCTGACGACTGCGGTACTACTTTCATGGGTAGGGTCTGGACAACGTGCGGAGGGGATATCTTGCCAAATGCACCACGCCGTATCGTGTCATCACCTTCAAGGTAGCGCGGCATTCGTGTAAAATTCACGCTGCGGAGCGACGCGTGCTGCTTCTCAAGAGCGCTAAATTTGCTTTTCTTGTTTTTTACCGCTTCAGTGATAAGGATTTTGTGTGGTAACACAAACACGCATGCCTGGATGCATATTTTAGAGGGACTGACTCTCTTGAGTGGCTTCACAGAGTGGCACAGCCGTCAGGTTATTGGGCCCGCAAAAATCCAGAACTTGGTGTACAACGTTGATGTGCATATCTAATCACAGCTTAGGAATGTAGAAACATTTCGTATATGTTAGAATTTAGAAGTTCCGTAAAATCGCCTATTTGTGTTTTGTGTATACTTCTTTTGCGTCTTTTGTTGTTTCGTGGGCCAATAAGCTCTCAATAACTACATCTTTCACAAAACTGCTGTTATGTGTCCAGTAGCTCAAGAGAGTTTTTTTGGAAGCACCCAAAATCGGCCATTTTTCCGTGGTCGCAAAAGAGTTGAGGAGATACTTTTTTTGTTAATGGCCTTACCTGCTCGCTTCAGAACAAGCAACTGAAATGAACAGTATTGGAATGCCTGGTCCCATAGCTTAACTGCGATCTACCCCTTGAAAGCATCCATGGCCCCCGTAAGAGATAGCAGAGAAGAAACTCTGGCCAAAAATGCAGCGCAGGAATTCTGATGTCAGTGACTTGTGTTTGCCATGGCTGGTATGTTCTGCCCAAAACTGCTGGTGGAAAAATGGGTTTACGGTCCAGCTTGGCTTAGCCGTGTTCAATCTGCTCTCAAGAAATATATGCCTGCACCCACTAGAAATTCGATTCGTGCTAGCAGTAACACTTGTGTGGAATTTAGACAAAGAAGGTTTTGCACAATGAACAATGACCCTTGCTGCGTGTTTCAAAAGCCAGCCCCATGCTGGTGCAGCAGATGTGGTATTAAAAGTATTTTTTTTGTGTATTCTCAATTCGGCGATGAGACACCAATGTGTCATCTTGGCAAGCCTGTCCCCACCCCATGGCTGTGTGCTTGATTTCACCAGCCGTGGTGGTTTGTTCACCATTGTACCGAAGGAAATAACAAGGTTGCTAGGCTCAGTGACATTTATTGCTCTTCGCTAAACAACCACAGTGCGCAGGGGAGAGCTGGTTAAGGGGATCCCTTCCAGGGCTACTTGAAGGGACACTGAGGAAAAAACCGAGGTTGGTCTAAATAGACAAGAAGATTGGCATCCCCAGAAAAAGAATATACAGTCTCTGGGACAGTACCTTCAAAATAATATCGCAAATAAAAAAAAAATGAAGCTACCTGTCACCGAACAGGATGACTTAAACGGCGAATGAGTGGATGTGCCAAGAGTCACGCGATGAACAACAGAACGAGAAGTGCGCATGCATGCTCTCAAAGAAACACGTAAAATCTTTTTGCACGCTAACTTTCAGAAGTCATAAATGTACAGGTATACTACTTCAGGCTGTGCTGACATTTGCAAGATGCCAAGCAGCAGCACTGGTGGTGGTTGCCATGGCTATTGCAGGTTCGGCGCAGTGGCAATATAAGGTACACCGCTCTAATGAAGTCATTCGAGCGCTCAAAGAATGCCACGACCGGGAACGAATAAATTGTTTGAGCAAGTTTTTGCATTCTCATGGTCACAGAAAAGCAATTTTCGGTTGAGATTGTTGTGACTCCATATTCTAAGAACTGAATGGGTTTGTGGAGATTGTTCTGAAAGCATTTATGATTAAGAAAAAACGCTAAAAAAGGTGTTGCAGGGTCTCGTAAAAAGGCAAGGAAACAAAATGCAACTTTTTTTTGTTCAGGAGTACTAGCCTTTGGCGAATTGCTTAGGTACATTTCAGTGACAAGTGACGCTTTTTTATAAGAAAGACCCAAGAAACATAGAAACTCAAGTTTTGCGTTACAGCGAAGTAATATGGGTTGCACTAATGCTATCGAGGCCAGCACTAAAAACAAGATCGTCAGTGTGATTAATCAGTACGCATTAACATTAAAGTGATATGATTGAACAGAGTTACAGGACCCAATACATTCACTCAGTCATTGGTCTTGGCAATGTATCTCTGTTTACATCATGGCGGCAAGTAGCCCATCGACCTTTCATGGTTCTGCTCTTCTGTGGACAGTAATTTGCGTCTTGATAGAACAAGCTTTTTGATCCCTCACGTGCTGTCTTCACGTTTTTGCCATTTCATTTGCAGCCTTATATTTTAGGAATGCTAGTATGCAAGAGTGGTATGTTTTCTTTTCGTTTGCTTGCTAAGCGTGCCGCTAAGTGGTAAATGTGCCTTGTTCCTGGATTGCGTCAGTTTCCAGATGCAGCATGTGACCTCTGTTTATAATGGATACAGCTTTGTTAAGCTTCTGGTGTTCTAGCAAAAGCGCATGCGTTTCAACTCCACTCTGTAGCAGTAATGTGAAGGGCACATGGGCTGGTTTCAGTGCACAAGTAAACATTCCTGGTCGTCCACCACTGCAGCCTCTCGACATTTGACTTGCGCTGATAGTTTAGACTCATTATGCTGAAATGAACAATTGATGCACCCATTTGTTTCTCGCATGGCTCTGTTGGTGGGTGTGCAAATAACACGGCTCCACGTGCATGACACCTTCCTTGCGTGAGCCTGTAACTGTGTTCATTGTGGAAGCGCCCATAATTTGAGGATGAGGACAGCTCTCGGGCAGGCTATAGTAAGGCAATTCAATGGTGGAAGATAATACCTAGCCCAGCTTTTGAGATAGGGACTTTTTATGGAACTCGGATCGGTTGCACTATCTTAGTTGCTTTAGTTGCCGGAACTGCGGAGGTGTGGTTGCGAATGTTAAACATCGCATGTCCCACGTTTTTTGGCTACCGTAACTGGGTACTTCCAAGTATTGCTTCTGACAGTGCAAAATCGGCCCTTTTCAATATTATTGACCATGCTTCGTTTTCTGGGTGCTTCAGATTTCATCAGTTTTAGTTCTTGATATTGTACATTGAATTTGTCTTTTTTTTATTTAACTGGGGAACTGGTATCTCAACCTTTGGCGTGTTACTCTGGTTTACTGATTTGCCTTTCTGTGTAAAAGCAGCACAAATCTGCGGGTCTATGAGCTTGCACAAATCGCCAATGGGTGGTTAGGCCAGTCCTGGCTAGTGAATGTAATTTTGCACTTAAATGTCTATGCCTACTCACAAGTAGTGTTTTCGAGTGAAGAGAGGAATCTTCACACGGCGCTTGTTCATGCAGTGTCCTGCAGCAGCGGCTAAGGTGTTACGCTGCTCTAAATGACACCCCCCTCTCCCCCCATAAAAAAATGAACAATCTGAAGGTCATGTAAAGTGGTTACGGTATCCTGATGTTTTTATTTTTATTCCTTTGGATTTCCTTTACTTTCTCTCACTCACTTTACACCCATTCATGTTCTCCCTCTACCATTCTTTGCGAGCTTTGCGAGATCTCTATGCTACAAGACACACCATTGTGTAAGTTTGCGTCATGATGTGGCAGTACCAGTACCGTCAAGTCTAATGCAGGTGCACAGTGTGGTGATCCCATGTTGAGGAGACGCACCAGGCGTAATGCGCGATGTACTTGTGCCATTTGCAGAGCTCAACCGCTGGGGTCACTTCTCTCTGGCTGTGCTGACAGCAGAGCAGGAGATGGCTGCTGCGGCTGATCCACTGGGAGGGGACTGCGAGGAGGAAGAGGACCTTGCCACGAGGCGACGTCGGGAGCTACTGGAGGAGCCGAACCCGGTTCTCAAGCTTGAGCGCTATGCGTACAGTGACATAGTCTTCAATCGGTGAGCAGCCGCAATTTTCTGGAAAGCGGTTTAACATTCTCCTGAGCTGAGCTGAGTAGCCGTGAGCGGGCCCTAGCCCTCAGTGCCATGGGTGCATTGCAGCTGGCACAGGTACATGGTCGAACAAACCGTTTCAGAAAACTCTGCACATATACAGATCGACTGGAACAGAAATTAAGGTGTTCATTAGCGGTATGAACGTCTTCCCAGCCCTGGTTCAAACTTTGGTGGCAGTAACAGCAAACAGCACTAGGCATGTATGACAAAATAATTAAAAAGAAGCGACAGGTTAATAATTAGCACAAAGCCAAATCACAAGGTACTGTGTACCTTTTATGAAGTTCGGGTTTGAAGAATTGAATAGGTCAAAATTATTAGGGTTATAGTCATTAAGCAGTGTGCAGGGTGTTCTTTTGCAGTGATCCAAGTTTTCCCATACTTTGTAAGGATCATTTTGTAAGACTACAATGTTAAATATGAAACCGATAAAGTAATCAAGCACATTTCTCATCTTTCACCTTGGCCTTCCATGTAGAAAGCATAGAGGCACTCTGTCACAGGCTTTCATAGCTGTAGAAGGTGTGGCGAACATTAGCACTGGTTATCGGGCTCGTTCTTCTGCACCCAACAACTTCAGTACAGTAATGGAACATTCTGAGGGGCCTGGTTGCATTTATTGCCCTCTTTTGGGTGCTGGTCGACGTTGAATACAAGGAATTTGAATTAGGTACACAGCAGTTTGAAGTGGGACTTTTATGAGTAGCTGAAGTCTATGATTGGAGACTGCAGTAAACAGCCATAAAACCGTATACTGAAAGCAATTATGCTGGTCATTTTCTAATTTTGGATTAGGTGACATTTGTGAGCCAATTTTCACCACTTCAGTGTGTAGGTATGACTGGTTGCGAGTCAAATGAGAAATCCTTTATTTCAAAGTAATGAATGTTATTTGTAAACAGTGGGTTCAGTACATGGTTAGTAGAGAACTTTTATAGATTCAGTTTCCAACATAGTCATGTAAATTTAAGTATAATCCTGTTGTAATGTAATTAAGTAAAAGTACTTGATTGGTGTTCTTCAGCATAACCAGCCACAGGAAATTAAGTTATTATTATTTTTTGACATGGCATTTTTCTATCGAGTCGAGTAAAATGAATGATTAAAGGGCACTCTACATGATTGTGGATACGGTATCACAAAAATGTACCAGTTCAGTTTTTTAGTTGAGATGAATGAGCACAGTTGGGTTGAGAAGAGTGAAATACCTTCAAATCTGTTTTGGGCTTGTCGATAAGTGGCTGCACCTGTGCTGCGACTTGTGTACGATTTTAGGCATATATTGTAAGGTGCGAGGGAGATGTCGTTTGTGGTGAAACACCTCCAAACTAGCACGGATGCTGTTGTAAGCCCTGCTGCTTATTGGAAACCGTATTTGCAGACCCAGCTCGTCACCGCAAATTGCATGCCATCTGTTTTATTCCCCCCCCCCCACCCCGCACACAGGCAAGTCCTATACGTGATGTATGGAATCAACGTATGGCGTATAGGCACGTTGCGCTGATGTTTGCCTTGCAAGCAGCATCGCCGTTTTCTATATCTTGGTGGTTCGGGGGTCATTTTTTGTAGGTAAGATGCCACGCATATCACGGGCTCAGTTCGTAGCATTCATAGTACGTAAGTGTCGGCGCCCTGTCCTAGACAGCAACAGCCGGGATTATCACGAGTCACGCACGGGCGCCCACACAAAGAAGGCATCTAAGGTAACGTCATGATAACAAGGCCGAGAAGAACGAACATTTGAAGTGGCGCAGACGAAAATGCGTTAGCTGTTAGCCGACCAGTCAGATTGCAGGTAACACAAATGGCAAGGAGGAACAGATGCATTCATTATGGCCGGCTTTCTTTACACCGTATCTCAGTGTCAACCCCATAGATCGTTGGCACGGAATGCTGCAGGGAGTGAGTGCTAACGGGTCGAGGAATCGCCACTCCCTATCGTGCTGTACAGACAACAGTGCTGCGCAAACACATGCCTCTGTCCGGTGCATCGTGCCTATTGGTCAACGTCACGACGCGTTACACCGTCGGTTGCCGGCATTTTAAATAATTCCTTTACAATCCTGAAAGAGGCACCATTTAAGGGGCGGATTGGTCACAGCTTGCTTTCAGTGTGTCAAGGGGGCGAATTTGCTGTGGCCGCCTTGTAAAATGCAACCCGTACTGGACAGGGCCTGTGCCAGCGTGGCGTGCTGCCAGGCCAGTTTTCTCTCGAGACACGGAGCGAAGCTTTTTTGTCCGTAGTTTCGTGGAAGCATTCTCGAACGTAGCTCGTTCCTCCTATCTCTGTGGTTAGAGCCATTGGCCAATCAGCGTGGGCGGTGGGCCCTTATCAGCACAGGCGAAGCGGACGGTTTCTTCGCCCCCCAGCTCATTATCGCGACGTAGCTGTGCGCTGCTATCGGCCGGCGCCTGGTGCCAGGCTTTCGTGATAAGTGCCGAGGGGAGCCGTGCAGTGTATCCGGTCGCCCGGCGTGGTTGCAGCCGCGCAGGGTCCCGTTCCTGAAGTCTCGCGCAGGGTTTTTGTTAGGGCTTGCGGTAAAACGCGGCCCGCAAGGTGACACCAGCCGACATCACGACATAGCTTGTTGGCACTGCAGTTTGCACGCCGACATGGCCTGGGAGCTTTTTGGCGGACGCTAGTCGGCGGTACTTCCGGATTCCGAGGCAGTGGGCGCAGTTGTTGAAAGCGGTGTTCGCCTACGCTGCTGCGCAAAAGAAATTATTGTTGCGTGCTATCTCGAAATGAATAATCGGCTCGGCAAAAGGACGAAAAGTATTCCGAGGAGGAACCACGTGCTATCCCGAAATGAATAATCGGCTCGGCAAAAGGGACGAGAAGTGTTCCGAGGGGGAACCGGGATAAGACTTGAGCGCGGATGCTTCACCGTCTGTGAGCACGGGTACCTAGCCTCGTAGTGCCCAAGGGGGCGGGCGCAACTTTTCACTCGAGCCACCCTGAATGCCGAGGCGTATTGGCGAATGGCGGCCGTGTCCACCTGCCCATGTCAGTGGGTGGGCACCTTCTCCCAGTGAATCGAGGAGATCCTCTTGAGCAAGTGGGCAGCACTTGAGACGTGCGGTATTCGATAGCGGCGGCGTTGGAAGCTGCGGCGATAGGGGAGCGTCGTGTGAAAAGCTCGTGGCGGCCGCAGGAGCCCCGCGTCGCGTAGCAGCGGCACCGGGTGAATGGGGCTCGCTTTTACTTTTCCCCGCTCCCCCGATGAGGGCGCGGGCGTCTCTGGACCTCTCTCCTGGGCGAGGATTGGTCGGGGCCCGCTTTCTGGCGCCGCCGGCGCTCCATCCTCCGGGCGCGTCTCCATTGCCGCGCTGCCATGAGTAACCGGGACGCGGCCTTCGTGCGCGGGCTTCCGCTGCGCGACCGGGCGCGGCTGGGTTCGACCACCCGGGCGGCGGCGCGATGGCGTCGCCAGCGGCCTGGGGTGGCGACGCCGAGGCCGCCATGTACAGCGTCCTGCTCGCGCTCGCCTTCTGGCTTCTGCTCGTGCTCTGGCTCCTGCCCGACGCCGAAGTCTGGGAGCCCTGACCACGTTGGCCGCAGCGTGACTTCTTTGGATACGGACGCTGGCTAGCGTGACGCTCCCGCCAGGGGCCATGTGCGTGCCAGCCTCGCCGTTCCCCCTCGTTCGGTGAGTTGTCGGCTGGTCGCGGAGAGTGCCGTCCGTTGTGAGTGCGTGCGGCCCCTTCCTGCCGCATTCAACGCCGAGGGCACCTCTCTGCCGTGTCGCTCGTCGCCATGGTTTGCCAGTCGTGTTGCCGTCCCGGAATGTGCGCCTTCGAACATGGCGCGAGGAGGAGATGCACGGCCCGGAGGACCGTTAGGGCGCCGCGTGCCGCCGCGTGGGAGTCGCGTGAATAAATGAAGGCGCGCGCGCGGAGGCCTCTTCTCCCGTTTGCTTCCTGTCTGGAGGGGGGGGGGGAGGGTATTGATTAAATTCCGGCCGTTTCTCCCTCCCTGGGCGACATCTGGAGGTGAACAAACTCTGGCCGTCTCCGGGCGTGGGTGCAGCGCGTGGGCTTCCCCTCCGCCATCTGGTTTCCCCATGCTTACCGGGCGAGATGTGACGCTGGTACCCAAATGGTAACCGTGGAGGCGTTCGGGCTTGCAGCGCGCATTACCTCGCTGCGCCTGTAGTAACCAGAAAAAGCGCCGCCGCCCATTAGTTCGGCTGTTTGTTGATGACGATGATGTATGTGCGGTCGGTGGCAGTTTCATTAAATGGACCGTACGAGTGTGCACGCATCGCTAATACATACCGAGCCCCTAGTTCCACGTGCTGGTGCACCCCCCCCCCCCCCCCCCCAATGTGCGCTTTCGTGTCAATTCTTTGCACACTGTTTACATGGAGAAACGCGCGCTAACATTCCCCCCTTGGAAGCGCGCTGCTTCACTCCAGAAGCGTTTGGGTGCCGTTCCTCTGTAATTGTTTTTGAAGAATTCTTACCACCGCGCCGTTGTTAAAATCGCGCTTCTGTACCAAGTTCGGTGCTAGGACTGGGGTAATTGCACTTTGTTGTTGCTAGCTCCTTCATCAGTGCATGCCGGCTGAGTGCGATTTTTTGTTGGCTCAGCTGGTGGAGGTTTCGTAAAAGGGAGGACGAGTGTGCTTCTATCAGTGTCACGTGGCGCTCATTCTTGTCCGAACTGTTTGCCTGTTCGTGCAACGCTGTCTTTGGATACATTGTGTCCGTGCATAGCTAGCGTACCTTGGTAACTTCTCAGGGTATCATCTTCACGGTGAAGACCCCTGTGCTGAGGAAGCGAGGGATACAAGTAAATTCGTAGAACACGCGCCCGGGCGGGGGAACTATTACCTGACCTTCGTGCATAGCAGGTTCTTACTCTGCGTGCGACGGTGTCGGTCAGCTACCCTCTGCCAGTCAAGTGGGCTGAGGTGCGGATTTCGTCCTCATTCATGGGGGCGGCGGACGTTGTGGAATAGGATTCCACAAAATTCATTGCTGCCATAATTTATGGCTGTTCAGCGAGTGCGTCGGTTGTGTGGCGTTATTGGACAAAGCGCGGTGAAGTTGATCGCCTTCGTTCCGCGCGCTGTGCCGTGCAAGCGTGCGTTCGGTAGCCCGCCCGGCTGCGCGTTTTTCCGGGCCCGTCGCCTCGTGTGCGGCTCGCATTGTCGGCGGCCGCATGTCTCTGTAAGCGCGTCGTGGTGAGGGCCCCATGATGGTGTTGATTGATCGCCGTGTTTACGCTTCTCTACGCTGTCGAAGGAGGGCAGGCAGGAAGGAGGAGGGCGGTGTCATCGACCGCCAGAATGGGCCGCGGACCCCGTGACGCATGCGCCGTGGGGAGTGTCACGTGATGATCGGGGATGCCCGGCCTGACCTTGCGGGCCCGGCTCTGCGGCGCGGGGCTATCTTCCTCGCCTTGCCGCGCCCCTCCCCTACTACATTTTGGCGCGAAAACTTCATGGCGGCTCCGCGGTCTCGGTTGCCCTCCCGAGCTGCAGACGCGCTCTCGCACACGACGCGTGATGGACAGGCGCCGCTATGTCGGCTCTTCCCATCGACGCTGTGCTGGTGGCCGTTAATGGAGGCGCAGCTGTTTTGAGGCCGACCGCACCGGCGGCGGACGTCGTCGTGCGGGGCCGGCGGCGGAGCGCACGTGGGCAAGATGGCGGCGGCGTTTCGCAGAACGTGGTCGGCAGCCGGACGGGGCGAGGAGTGGCAGCAGCAGCAGCCTTACTGGCTCACTTACCCGCGGCGCATTCCAGGCGTTCTCAATGACCCGGGACCGGATTTCGCGTTCCTCGGCCTCTCGGGGTGACCTCCGCCGGTGCGCTTTGTGCGGCTTCTTCCCGCCTAGGACCGCCGCTCTCGCGTCCCCTCCGCTGCTGCCGCTTTTTTTTTTCTCTGCCTGGGACGCACTGGGACATATCAGTGCCAAGAAAGCGGCAAATGAGACAGCCAGTTTCCTCGTTTAGCGTCATTTGTGTAATTTGTAAACTTCGCCGAGCTGGTGTTTCGGGGCTTGTCATGCCACCAAAGTGCAGTAAACGGCCCCCGACCTTGTTTTCGCCACCAGGCCGCCGAGCGGTTTGTCGGCAGAGGTTCCTTACCCTGTCCGGGGAGTTGATTCGCGGGTATGTGGCTCGGGTCACCTGAAAACTCTCGGGCATTGGCGAAGCGCCTGGGCGTGGCAACAGCGAACGCTTTGTCTGCCGAGTGTGTGGTGATCGCAAAAAGGCCTAATTGGCTTCCGCGGGGTCAGCGGCGCCGAACGATGGAGCAGCCTCTGTGCCGGCGCTGTTTTTCGTCAACGCATGCGGCGTACGACATCTCGGCTTTCCGATGCCGCTGCTTGACGAACGTTTCCGGTGCCCTCCTCCTCCTCCCGTCTCGCTCCTCCCTGAGTCCGACCAGGCCCTTTCGACCGGAATGCCTGTTTGTTTTCTTTGCTTATCAGAGGTCGCGAGGAGGGAGCCCCATGAGTCTCAGGGTGAACCTCGTCCGAGCAGTTGCCAACGGTCGCCGTGCTCCGGCCGCCGCCGAATCGAGTTGCGTGATGAATCGCTGTTTCGGCGCCCCGCGAAGACTGCTGCTGCGCATTCTTTTAACAGACGTCCCCCTGCTGCCCGACGCATGAACACGAGTTCATGAACCATCGACTCCGTTTCGTGCTTCGCAATTGGAAGCCCGCCGGGCATGGCCTACAAATGGTTGCGTCCAACAGTAATGCTAACTGGTCGCAGTTTTAAACACTTACAAAATGCAGTTTGCTCATTTCATTAAATGACCCTTCGTCTTGGGTGACAGTGTCGTTTGTTTGCAGGACTTGGATAATTTACCGGCCTTTCAAGTTAGTTTGTCAGAATTTCATGCATGCCTCAGCCAACCATTAAAAAAAACCGACATTAAATAAAATACGGTTGGCGTCTCGTAGGCGTTGTGAAATTCCCCCCCCCCCTTTCCCCCTGTTGATTCCGTGCAGTGCGCTTCGCAGCTATTGCGTTCGCGAGACCGGTTGCGCCGTCGCGACCGTCCGCCTCGCGGTCTTCGGGCCGCGATATGCGTGCCGTATTTGTGAAGCTCGGTAACAACGTCAGGCGTCGTGGAATTGGCGTACTCGCTCGCCAACGCGCCCTGACAGCGTACGCGTCGACCGGGTGCTGGAAGAACAGTAGGCAAGAGATGAGGATGCAGGAGGTGTAGTTAAATAGTATGTAAGGGCAGGAAACGGTGAGAGAATTCGGGGCGCGCGCCAGCGAGCGAGTACGCCAATTTCACGACGCCTGACGTTGTTGCCGAGCTTCACGAGTACGGCACGCATGACGACGCCCGTCTTAGAGTTCACGTAGTTCATAGAGGCATAGAATTCACATACGAGGAAATTGAAGGTGACTTCGCATGTGGCCTCGCAGGGAATTAATATAGTCGGGGTAGGGTTGGGAAGGGGGGGGGGGGGGGGGGAATTTCACAACGCCTACGAGGCGCCTGCCCAAAATACAGCAGAACCCTGATCATACTGTAACGGCGAAATTTGGTCAACTATCTGCCGCTACGGCAGCATGCTGATCGCAGTGAAGCAGTCGAGGCGTTGAAGTTTTAAGGTTAACTTGTTTACTTTTTTGATGACATGGGGGTAATGACTTTTTTGATGACTTAGTACATATGAACTTAAAACAATGCACTTTTTACATAATGAGAAAGACAGTTAAAAGATGAAGAGTACTTAACGGGACATGGCTGACTGGATCGCGGTCTCCCGGCGAAAGGGCCCGACGACGGGCGGCACAGTTGCTGAACGAGTCCGGGTGGAGGCCGCCCGCCCTCTAGTCGGCGGAGCCGCGTTATGTCCACGTCAAGCGGTCTGGTGGGGAACGTATTGGGGGGAAAATTGTATTCTGGAGCGCGCGGACCGCGGGGAGTAAGGCACTTTCTGCAGCCCATCGGGGAGAAGCTTGCCAGCCATGTTCCCACCAAAGTGAAAAGGACCAATCAAACACAAGCACAAGGTTTGACCCCGAAAACGCGCGCATGGAGAATTATGGGTGTAAAGAAAGTAGTTCAGACAAAACACACTGAAGTGTTGGCTTTTCCTTGGCCAGTGGAAAAGACAAAGGTCGTTTGGAGTACACTGAGGGACCCGGAGCCCGAAAGCGACAGCGCACACGCCGCGGGGGGTGTGGAACGCCGCGGACGCGGGTCCCCCTCGACAGCCGCGCCCTCCGGTCGGTCAGCGCGCAAAGGCACACTCCGCATGCTTTTCTTAGAAAAGCTGGGCCTTGGTGGGCGAAGAAGGATGCTACAAGAATAGGAAAAGCAAACTGAACGGGGGCTTCGCGACAATACGTTCCTCAGTGCTGCGTTTTCCCGGCTGCTACGTTGTTTTTGTCTAGTCCCGGCTCAGCTCACATAGTCCCATGTATTAAAATCCTCAGTGATACGCCGTGGCTCAGAGTACGTTCCTAGATCATTCGTTGCAATCTGACACTCCGAACAACATGCGTGGGCCGTCGGTTTGACGAGCCTTGGCCAGGCTTGGCTACGGAACTGCGTGAAGCCGTACGCGGGTGTGATTCGTAGCCGTACGCGGGTGTGATTCGTCACCGCTAGATGATCCTATATTACTCTGTTATCACCATCACTGCGCTTACAACGGAAGTTTCCCTTCGGAATGCCGGACGTGCGTGTTTGCCATAAAAGCACCACCGCAAGATTAGAACGCGCTCTCGTTGTCACCGTGCGCTTCAAGCTTTGAGGACACGTTGAACTTGAAACCGCGAACTTTGTTCATACCTTGATGGCGTCGCAAAAACGCGAGGCGCTTTCTCTTATGGAAAAGCTTGACGTACTAAATGCAGTAGACAAGCAGCCTGCGCGCAAGATGGTAGACATCGCTACGGACCTTGCATTGCCCCGCGTGGTGTTTTCCAGCGATTGCAAAAAGCAGCAATCCTACATTCTCGTTTTTTAAGGTTCGAAAGCGAAATTAGCGGAAATACATGTTTGCAAGTCAAAGCTACAGTGTTTCGTTCATTTTCGAGGGTTTCCTCACTGCTGCGTTTTCCTGGTCCGTTAACCCTTTTCCCCCGAAAAAAAAAAAGCATGGACGCAGATATACCTAGCATTTTCTGAAGAAATTGCTGATTTGATTCCAAAAGCCATTCCGCTAAGTCAAGGGTGTTTTTAACGATAGTGAGGTAGTTCGTGAGGCCGGGGCCGCCTGGATTACTCTAGCTCTCGACAGCGGTGCGCCCCGTAGCCAGTGTCGCTTCAGCTTGTAATCCCCCATACCATGTTAACGGATACTGTTTGCAATTTACGACCGTGGTCGTCACGACTAGCGTCGCTTATAGGCCCTGTAGTACAAGTAGCGACATCTCACGAATTAACCTCAAAGCAAGTGTGACGAAGCGCTCTTCGGCAGCCATTTACTGTAGTCCAATAAAAATAATTTTGCAACATGTACCGTACAGCTTTACAGATGTTTATTTTTGATGTGCCATCTGTTGTGTGCGTTTGACACCGAAGACACCGAATTCGTGCCTCCGCTAAATATTTCGGCGTGAAAAAAAGCTTAGCTCTAAATGGTGGCAGCCAATCACTCGCCCTCTGATAAAGGTTTGGCGCAGTAAGGCGGCAACGGAAAAACCTCTGTCACTGGGCCCGCGCGCAAACTTTAGTCCTTAAAAAAGGTGCTTCAGTGTGTACGCTAGGGTGGAAACGAGACTTGGCAGTGCCTATGATTTAACTGTCACGGTAACGTAAACGCGCTAAAGGTATGCTAAAACTTTTCAATGGAGGGTTATAGCGGAGTGGAGAGCCGATCCCGTCACGACGCCACTGCGCCTGCGCTGAGGAGGCGTGACCGCGGGCCAAAATCTCTAAAACGAGGGACGTCGTTTTGAAACGACGGGTTTGGGGCGCCGCTTTGAGCTGTTTCAGGACGTGAGTATCCTTGCAGAAAAGCACTGGCAAGATTGCGAAGCTGTGTCGCTTCGCGCCCTTGCTACAATGGTCTACTTCTACAGTGCCGGTGCAGTGCACAGGCGTGGTTCCGCGGTGCCATGCAGCACGGCTGCACCGTCAGCAGCGCCCCCGCGTGTTAAAATCGGCGAAGTGCAGGCATAGTCGTCTGCTAATCATCCTCGCCTGTCGTCCTGTAAAGTTTACGGCCGTCTCCGTTGCGCAGGACGCATCGTCGACGGCGTGAAGTTCGTCCCGTGAATCTTACTCGCAACGCCCCAACTACGTCTCGTGCTCGCGGAGCATACTCGCTGCACCTTCTCCGTAGCAGGCGCAGCAGCTCTCTGCACCGCGGCGGCACTGCTGCTGCACCATTGGCAATCGAGGGACGCGGTGTAGGCACTGTGCGCCGGTGCAGGAATCGCGTCTGGATCGAATGGAGCTTATATGTGCCATGAGTGGCTACTGCAGCTCCACTGGCAGCGAGGCAGCTTGCAGCACGGTAGTGTGCTCGTGTCCTGCGCAGGCGAGGGCGGCGCCCGCTCTGTGCCCTTGGCGCGTCGCGTTCCTCCTCGGGTGCTCCCGGTTTTGGGGGGGGGGGGGGGGCGAAGGTCATCGACCTTCTCATTCCTGCGCTCCTTCTCTCCCGCTGTATTGTCTGTGGCTCCGCGTCTCTCTCTTAGATTCCCCTCGTGTTTCCTGGCGGTATGCGGCTGGAAGTTCATTCTGGGGAGTCACGTGACCGGCACTCGCGTAGTGTAGTAGGCGGAGACCGGCTGGCATGGCGCCTCGTATTCAATGCGGACGCTTTTTTTTTGTTTGCTCACAGAGCCAGTTCTAATCGTATTCGTGCGTTACCGGCCTAGCCCGCATCCTTGCTTTCTATTTATTTGCGAGTGGTAGTTTCAATAAAACATGCCTCCATGTTGGAAAGTTTGCGAGTCATTTTCTGGCAGGATTTTTTGGCCATTAAGGGGAAATGCTACTCAGCAAACTTTTCTTAATATTTGGGACAGCTCAATGAAAGTTTGACCAAGTATAGAGTTTGAGCTTGTTTCAAATCTGCATTTTGTTTTCTGGTAGCTCTTTTGGTTATTGTTTGATACACCATGCATTTGTAAAAATGAATTCTTTTGCGAGCTTAGGCGACACCAGATCACGCAAGAAAACACTAACAAATAGCACATATAGCCCCCAATGAATTGTAGAATTCAATAAAGCACAAAATATAGTAACATTGGTGTTTTAGTTTAGAAACAAAAAATGCTGAGTTTGTTATACCTTTTAAAAAAACACTTTTGAAGCTATCTTACTGAATATTTTTGTAAAAAGCTCCTAATGTTGCTTTATTCGGTTCAGGGCATGTTTCAAATAATGCCAAATTTCATTATATTGGACCACATAAAGTACACAATCCCAAGAAATGCTGCAAAAAGGAAAACCGAGAAGGTGTTATACCAGTTAGTCAATATTCATTTAAAAGTGCACAGAATGTCAGCACAGTTGTCTTAAGAGTTGAAAATGTTCGAATGCACCAGCCCCATATGTTGCACCCTCAGTTCCTGCGAGCTGCCTCCTCCAAATGTGCCTTTTTTGCTGCGACGATGGGCCTAGCTTCTGCTGTGACCTTTGCGGGACATGCTTGACATGCGCCTCTTGTCATTCTCCTTGCTTAGGGAATGCAGTTCTTTAGATGGGAGAATTCCAAGTTCCTCTGACACCTCCTCGAAGCATGTGTGCCCTTTGTTATACCAAAGGGCAGCGATTGCTGCCGCTGTCTCAACAGCAGTTCATGTTGCAAAGTTGGTTTTCAGGCACAGCAGCCATATTTTGTTATTCAGGGATTCATCTTCATTCTGTGTTTGCCCTTTTACACAGTGCTGCACCTCTTGTAGACTGGGAGCATGGCCTTGCATTGGGAAGGAGTCAGGATGGGTGTGTGGGGTGGTGCTGGCTATCGCAACGCCTGTGCCCGCTTGTGCTTGCACAAAGACACCTCTCCGTCTGAACAAAACTTGTGATTGCTGGCACCACCTGTCAAAGAAGAATGAAAGTAGGATGCCCAGACAGCACAATACATGGCCCGCACGCAGCCTCGCAGATTGTTGCATCTCCCCTCTTGGCATCTTCAATTTCTGAAGACCAGTTCCAAGGCTTTTTGCAGTGTGGTTTGGAAGGGCAGTAAAAAGCAGGGGTACATATTGAACGAGCAGCCCTCCATTGCCTGCAGCTGGAGTCTTTCAGGGGTTGCAGCAGGATACACAAATTGTCTGTGTTTTCTAATAGTGTGTTCGTAGTCTAACAGCATGTTCTGCAGAATACAGTGCTAATAGTTGCACTGGGAATGTGCATATGAGCAGTAAGGGATTTTTTTTTTTTTTTTTGTTGTGCATTGGCTCATGGTGTGAGCACACAACTTGGTTTACCTGTTATGGCATTCAGATTTGGTTCATGTTTACATGGAAGAATATGTAGGAAAACGTGTTAATGGATGGCTTGCGTGTTGTGGAGTATATGCTAAAGACAGTGCACGCTTCTTGATGTGCAGGCAACTGGTGGCCCGGAATATTGTGGACACGCTGCGTATGGTCATGAATAGCCAGGATGACATTGATTCCGTGCTGTCTGTGCTTGCCTCTCTCTCCCTGGACTGTGGTGAGCTGCTCGTCTGTACTGGGGATCAGTGTGTGGGTATTGCCCGCTGTTCGTTGGTCTGTAGCTGCATAGTTTTGTTTGTGGTGGTGTTTGTATCATGGCAGTTTAGTTACATTCGTTGGTACTTCAGTCGTAGCTGTTTTTCAAGCCTTTAGTTTTCATGTTTTCGTGCTTCATGTTTTGCAAATCTGAGTTTTATTGTGAGGCAGCAGACATTCCAGATTATGCCACAAAAGCATGTTTCCTGAAGGTGTCCTGTGATCAGTGCATTATGCTTAACATTTCCTTAAAAAGGTCTGGCCTTCTGCACTGCGCTGAGCATGGACATCTGTTTGGGGGAGTGTAATTGTACTTGAAAGAGGTGTCAGTGGGTTTTCTTTCTTTGAACTCTCTGATCTTGTGCAAAATTCCGTGAAAGTTGTTTCTGTTGACGCAAATGAACAGAATTTGGATGGTGTGCTATACTGCTAGATAAATTGGGTTTCGGAATTCTGACTGGCCTGTTTCTCCAAAGCGTCACACAAGTGACTTAGCGTCTGCTACTGTCATCATGACTTACTGCTCAATAAGTCCCAGATGGAAGTTTGTCAAGATAGCTCTTCAAGTGTGTGTATTTTGCATAGCCATTAAGCCAGCAGCAGTAGGTGCAAGTACTTTGACAAAATGTCATGCTCGCACACACCAGGGGGAAATCTGTCATCAGTGCAACCTTGTGCAGTCATATAAAAGCCACCACTGCATGCCTTGTTGTGGCGTGCACCAGCAACATTCTTTGGCATAGAGCTTTAAAACATTTTTCTGAGAACTTTATTAACAAGCTCTTCACATAATGATTCATAGTATTTTAAGAAAAATAGCAGTTTTTGTAGCCACTGGCAACTTGTGAGCTTGTTTGTGAGCCACACCATGTAAACTTTGAACACTTCGCAGTGGTCCGTTGCTACGCCCATTAAAGCGTGGCTCGCCTTCACACTGGTAGAACAGATTGGTATGAAACTGAATGCTTCGATGGGGACATATCCGCTGATGACACAGCTAGAGTGGCTGCATGATGCTAGTATGCAGGGCAAGGTTGTTGTTGGGTTGAGGGTGAGTTTTCCCGTCGGCAAAGGTATTTTCATAACTTTTAGTAATGCTAGCAAACAATTTGTTGCCACTTTGTACACACTTTCTTACCAATCAGGCTAGATGGGGAAAATAATTTGCAGCATTGTGCTGTGTTTAGCCTTCACCGGGGGCAGACAAGCTAAATGTTGTCATAGGGATGTCCAGACGTGCATGGAGTACTCCGTTAGCTGATGTCTGTGGTGCCAATGGCTCTCCCCATTACGTGGGCATAACAAGCTTTGTGGATTTGGCCTGTGGTTTGGTTGTGCCCAAGCTTGGGCTTTGATTAGCCTCGTGCCTGGTTTGTCGGGATGAATGCAAGATTGCCTCCCATTTCAGAGCCGAGCGTGCGGACGGAGCTAGTAGAGCAGCTCCCAAACATTGCCGTTTTCTGTGCGAGTGAAGCTGGCCCACTGGAAAACGTTGTTCGAGAGCACGTGGTTCCCATCTTAGTGCAGTACCTCACAGACGTCACCAACCAGGTGACTATGGCGCAGCTGCTTTCGTTCAACGTCTGCGATGTGCTAGCGGTTGTTGGCTTCCTGACGTGACTCTTCCACTGATCCCAGTTTTAGAAAGGCACACATTTTTACTGAACTCAAGAAATGCATGTAGCTAAGTGTGTGTATTTAAAAAAAATGTGCTCTCAATGGCTAGAAAGTGCTCTCAAGGCAAATTATGCAGTGAGAGTTTTGTGTTGTAATGGGCCACTATTTTTGCTTGATGCCAAGTAGGTGTGCTGGATGGGGAAAATAATTCACGGCACAGTCCTGTGTCTAGGTCCCACCGGGGAAAAGTTTGCATGGCGTGTCATTTGGTTTCGAGGTGAAAGCTTGCACAGCACGCACAGACAATAGTCATGGGCAGTTTGAGCTCCCTTCATTAGCGGAACAAAGAGTTGTAATCCAGTGTTCACTGACAACAACTTGCTCCACACAACCACCATGCTCTAAACTAGGATATTTCAGATTGTGAACTTCCAGCCTTGTTGAAATTGTCTAATTTTTTGCCGAAATAATTGATTCATTGCATCTTTTGGAAATATTTATCGCCGTGAGTGGTGCAGTTCTTATTTGACGCTAAATTTCCGCAAGTGCACTGTAGTTGTCACTGATATCAGGGGTGAGACAGCTGCGCATATTGCGCCTTTCTGATACAATTCTATTTTCCTGCGCCAAGCTGCTCCAAAAGCTTGAAAATGGCGAAAGTTGCGCCAAACTGCTCCAGAAGAGCCTCAACGGCACGGATTTTGATGCTCATGTCAGTTTCGGCGGGGACAAAAGCCTCCCGCCTCCCGGTCACAGCTTTTATCGTCGGTCAATCGCCAACACAGAAATGGCGCAAATAGAAAGACTGAAACGAAGCAAGCGATAGCTTCTAAAACTCTATTCGCTTTCCGGCCGGGTTCGCAAAAACGGCCTTCTCGATTAGGCATCACTGTGGCAACAAACATGGCCGCCGCCTGATCTGGCTGCTACCAACGCACTCAGTGCGTATCGCCGATATTTTCCCTGGTTTTTTTTTTTATGCTATCAGCTGAGTTCCAGTCTATTCATTCTATCTGTTGTGGCTCTGAACAGTAACGTTAACGCAAGGATATGGTTTGAGATTGGTGCCAGATTACGGGAAGTTGGGCGGCTCGAAAAAAACTTCATTGAAATGTGGGGCCTACGACTTCGGCGTGGTTTGTCCTTGAGTGCGAAACGCGGTGCGCGCGTCTATAATCGGGTTCGTGAAGCTAATTTTTTGGCTTGTTGTGCTGTTGTAAAATGTTGAGGTGTTGCCGTGCTTCGAAGCGCGATCGCGAGCCTCGGGGATGGAACGGTCGACACGAAAGTTGCGGGCTGTGCTGCGGCGCCGCGACCTGTTCAGGCAGCGCCCAATAGCTGCAGGACTACACGGTTGCCATAGAACGCGACTATAACAGTTGATGTATGCAAAGTGAAATTTAATACTAAAATCTACGTGGCTAAACATTAACGCTACTCAAATGACCATAGGATGAACCTCCGCCCCGGGGACTGAAACGGGTAGGCTGGTTGGGCTATGCGACCGTTAGCTCGAAGCTGCTCAACTGTTGCCGTGACTACAGTCGTTCGTACAACACAGCCTGGAATTACAAAAATAGTAATTTTAGCATTAAAACAGAAAAAAAAAACGCCACAATTGCGGAGCCCTTAAATTTGATAAGAGTTTTAGTAGTCCGTCTGTTCCATCGTGTACGTAGTTACCGTGCTCACCAGGACTCGTCTGGGTACTTCGTCATTCGTAGCCGTAGGGGGATTAGTTGCCCGCGCCTCCTCGCCCTTCCGCGCGCGCAGGCGCAGACCGTTCCGGTAAACTCGGTAACAAAGTAACCAACAGAACAGACGGACTGCTAAAACTCTAGCTCTAATGTTAACGGCAGTTTTGTTGTCAGTGTTGCGTGCAGGCGCAACACAATATCATCAGTTAGGACAAAGGTAGTGCAGTTAGTACTTTGTGATACTCTTAAAGGGACCCTGCAACACTTGCCATCGACTACTAGTAATGTGTTTTGGGATAAAGCCTATTGTCCCAGAAATCTCCTCCCGCAAGAATTATGAAAATCCGTTCACAATTAACCAAACTACGCGCGATGAGAAATCGCGCATAATCGTTCCCTCTCAACTCGACCGCGGAACGCGACGAAAGCTGCGCGCTCTCTCCCGGAGAGGGGGCGGCTGGCGGCGTTCTCTTCGGTGGCCTTCGATATATCACATGCCGGAAAGTTTTCTCCTTTTCTCCGCAACGCGGAGGGGTCTGTTTCCGGTCTGGTGCCACAAAAAAGCAGGCATCGGTGCCTGCTCGCAAGTGCGCGCTCGGGCTGGTAGGGCGTTTTTGAAGCAATAAACGTTTGTAGTCGAGTGGTCCCGTTGAAAAGGAAGTATTGAGCTCATCACTCAAACTCCGCGCGCATTCAAAACACAAAAGAAACGGCAAAACTGTGCCTACAGGTTCAGGCATAGAAGAGGTTCGTACACAGCAATGACGACGACGGAAATGGGAGAATCTAACTGCGAAGTTGATCAGTGACAGCCGATCGGGCAGCCATGGCCTATGTGACGTCCCTTAGGCCATGCATAATGAGGACAACTGAAGAGAGAGCGGTTGGTTTTTCCGCGTCTTTCACATCAATTTGCGCGCTCACCGCTTCACCTGCACGTGTAATATTTGGCTCAGGTATTCCTGGCAGTGTAATCTAAACGTCGCGCAGGTTTACTTGCACTGCTCAAAGAGTGTTGCAGGGTCCCTTTAAAAACTGTTTTAGGTAAGGCTGTTTAAGTGTTCTGTGTATTCAAAACTGATTGAAATGTGCACTTGACCCTGCAAATTGCTGAAATAATGATTTTTTAAGCTCACAAGACGATGTATTAAATGTCCTTAACTGCTCCAAATCAAGATTCTTCTGCTCCAAAATCGAAATTTTGCTGCTCCGAAAACTGCTCCCAAATCTGTCGGGCTGTCTCACCCCTGTGATATCATTGTTAAGTTACCAAAAAAGGTAATTGCAGCACCTGATCTCAATCAACACCTGTACATCGGGTTGGAAGGAAACTTTCTAACTTCTTCTGTTGCAGGTGAGGAAGAGGACACATGTGTCTTTGCTGTTCATCCTGGAACGAGCATTGATTGATCGAAGTAAGTTGTGCTCTCTACTCGTCTTCGAGAACTTATCGCAAAACTTAATTGGGGCTGGAGTGCTGCTGAGTGGTTGCTACCGGGGAAGCGCAAACTGTACTGCCCCTCCAAATTTTCCGGCTTGTACATTGGTACCTGGTAGGATACAGGTGGCACCTTTGTATGTTCCAGCTTTGGTATTGTGGCTTCTTGATAACAGTAGGAACTGGCATTGTTTTGAATTTTAGCACCATAGAAAGCTTTATCAGTTTCAATGGTTTCCAAAGTTAACAATCTGCATTGCAGCATTATGAATCCGTGAATACCTCCCCTGATGAGTCTGTTCACTTGCTCCATTTCCCAGAACAGCTTGAGGAGCAGATATGCAGTCTGGTGGTGCATCTCACCGAGAACGAGAATATGGATGATTACCGAATGGAGGCAGTCACAGTAAGCAGACCTTTCTTCTACTTTGATGCTTCTTGCAGTCTGCTGGCTGTTCAGAGATTTTGCATCAGCACAAAGTAAGCACATACGGCAGAAAATATGCAGTCCCATTGTTTGTGGTGTTCCTGCCAGAAGGAGACCTAACATTATAAGCGTATCGCTTCAATGGTTAGTGTTTTTTTGGTGTTTCCTTAACTCTTTCACTACCGCGGGAAAATGGCTGATTTTGAGCGCTTCCACAATATTTTTTTTTCTCTTGAGCTACTTGATACATTTAGCATTGGTATGCATGAAATTTTAGCTTACAGATTGCTCTTTCAAACACAGCAGTTGTGAAAGGTGAAAATTTTTACTTTATTGGTCAAATAAACAAAAAAATGCACTAAGGAAGTGTATACACAATATATAAGGCGATTTTGCTGAGCCTTAGAACTATTTTAGGAATTCTCAGATTCACAAGTTGGTTCTATCTTCCTAAGGTATCATTAAATATATACGTAAATGTTGTACACCAAGTTTTGGATTTTTGTGGGCCCATCAGCCTAGTAGCCCCGACAGCTGTGCCACTCTGTGAAGCTGCTCGAGAGTAAGTCTGTCTCTCTAAAATATGCATCCAAGCATACTTTTTTGTGCTCTTACACAAAATTCTTATCACTTGAGTGGTAAAAAGCAAGAAAAAAGTCCAGCGCTCTTGAGAAGTGGTGTGCGTTGCTCCACAGCGCTAGTGTCTGCACAAGCGCCAGCCAGGCTATCTTGAAGATAATCACGCTATATGGCGTAGCGCGTTTGGCACATGTAGCGGTCGTGGCATTCTCTTCGGCTGCTTTTAAAGGAGTACTGACACAAAATTTTTGTTACGTTTTTTTCGCTGCTATGCGTGCCTACCAGCCCACTAATCATACAATGACAGATTAGGCGGTCGAGCGCAGCGTAAACATTCATTTACGGCGTCGTTTATTCGTGCCAGTTTCGGTTTCGACAAAAAAACGCCGAGCGGCCGCCATGACAGCATGTATCACATGGCGTCACCATTCTTGCCGTATCGCTGCCTCTCTGGAAGCGCGCGCGAGCGAGCGCACGCGCGCGCCCAGACCGGCCGAGGTCTCCGCCGTCCCCATAGGCCCTGGCAGCATGACGTCAGTCCCAAAACCATGACGTGTACACACGCCCGAGCATCGCGCGCCAACCACAGCCAGCGCGTCGGCTTCGTCACGGGAGCCCCGACGTCGACAGTTTGGGGCACGTAGCAGATGTCACGTCGACCCGCTCTGGCCTTTCTCGTGCGGGCGAAGATTAAAATGGATTTTAAATATGTTTCGCTGAACGGTTGCTGTTGAAACTTGCTGGGAGATATCTCCTGATAAAAAGGAAGCGTTTTACATAGTTATCTCAGCTTTGAAATTTCGTGTCAGTACTCCTTTAATATATCACATGTCAGGGAGTTTTCCCTTGTGTAGCTCAAGCTACACTGCACTACTTTGGACGTGTCTTCGTGGGGTGACCAGTTTTGCCCTTGAGCACTAGAAGTCAAACCACGCCCCCTTCCACAAGCTTCGGCATGGAGCAGCGACCCGATAACGGGGAGAGATAGGCAAGGAGGGAAAGGAGATGTGCACAGGACATGGCAGAGGAAAGCGTTGAGGCTGCCTCTGCAGCGATAAGCGTGCGCCACGAAGGAAGGCGACGTGCGGCGCAGAACCGTGTGCTACGAACATCCAGCTGTGGTCCCGCGTACAGCGGCGCGAGGCTTAAACAACGTCGTGAGGCGAAAAAGGAAAAACGCTACTGTTGCGAACAGCTCCGCTACCTTCAAGTCTTAAGCGTTAGGCTTAAACAACGTCGTGAGGCAAAAAAGGAAAAACGCTACTGTTGCGAACAGCTTTGCTACCTTCAAGTCTTAAGCGTTAGCATGAGCTCCCTTCATTTTTTTCCCTCCGCAACATGAGGGGGTCTATTTCTGGTCTGGTGGAACAAAGGAGTGGGTGCCTTGCTTGCAAACGCGCGGTCAGGCTGGTAGGGTGTTTATAAAACAGTTAACGTTAATGAGTGGTATGGTTGAAAGGGGGGTATTGAGTTATACCCCTGTCACACGGGCACTTTCAATCGCGATTGAGTCGATCCGGATCGAGCTCAATCCGGATCGGGCCTCTGCTACACGGCAGTTTCAATCGCGATCGGGCTCAATCCCGCTCGAACTCAATCCTGGTTTCTCAAGCGCGATCGAGGCTTCCAAGCGCGATCGAACGAAAGCAGCGATACTCTCGTCCCCGCTGAGTAATGGCACAGAATGTGACAACTTCAACTAACGCCGCAAATTGTGTCAAATAACTTGACCCAAATAGGCTTGAGGTAATATTTACATATTTACGTATAGCTACGACCGTGCGAAGTTACCAGACGCCGGCCGCAAGTACATTGTTAGCGCCATCTAGCGTAAACGAGTGCAACCCGTGCAACTTCTCGATCGCGATTGAAACGGGCCGTGTAGCAGCGGCAGTACGTCGAGCGCGCTCGAAAACTCGATCGCGATCCACTTCAATCGCGATTGAAAGTGCCCGTGTGACAGGGGTATTAGTCCCTCAAACTCCGCACGCACTCAAGACAACAGAAATCCCCAAACTGTTCATGTAGGTTTGGGCATAGAAGAGGTTGGTGCACAGCACCGACGACCGCGGATTGTCACCGGAAATGCAAGAAATAAATCGTGAAGTTGACCAGCAACAGCTAATAGCACAGCCGCTTCTGTAATGACGTAATACAGAGGTCCATAAAGCGGGAAATTGAAGAGAAGCAGGGTTGGTTTCTCGGCGTCTTCACAGCGGTTTGCGAGCTTACCGCTTCACGTGCAATATTTCGCACTGGCATTGCTGACAGTGTAATCTAAACATTGCCCAGGTTTATTTGCACTGCTCAAAGTGTGTTGCAGGGTCCCTTTCATTAATTAGGACGTGGTGTTCATTCATGGCTGTCACAAGTTTTTTTTTATTTGTGTGAATGGCTGGGAAATTCTGAAATTCTGTCCCAAATCACTTGCCGTTATTCACGTGTACTGTGTTCGTAGAATTAGTCCTTTCCCATGGGACATTAGTGTCGGTGCAAGTGAGCATTTGCATGAAGTGCCATTTGGTTTCAGGATCGAAGCTTTCGCAGCAGGATAATGGTAGCGTGGGAGTGGTATTACGTGGTAAAAGTAAGGTAGCCAAGCAATCTATAGCCTTCCTTCATTCCACATTTTGCAAATCGACTTTTGCTTTAGTGCGTAGCATTTTGTTCCGCACTTGTACATTTTGCACAGGTTGCTGTGAAGTGTTACAGTGCAATTTGCCCCAAAGTTTCCACATTGGGAAGGGGGGGGGGGGTGCACTCAAGGTCTCGTGATAGATGCCTCGGGCTGCCTTATTAAAGTTGGCATACTTCGGCGTCGCAGATTGATGCCTCTGTTTTGTTGATGGGCTCTGCGAGGGCTTTTGGCATCCTGCATGACCTCTTCCTGCCTGGAGGGGTTGGAGCTGCGATGTGGATTGCAGTGTTGATTCCCTGAAAGACATGGGTAGTGAGATGAGTTTGATAGCATTGCCATCTCACTACCTTGTCTTTGTTGGAAATAGCACATGCAGTGTCAGCGGCACCCTCATCGGATTCGCCACAGAGGTGGCAAGGAAAGTCTGCCCTATTTCTTGTTCAGTCGTCAAGGGGGCTGTGAAATGTTGCTCATGCCAGTCATATCACAGCCACCTTTGATGAGCTGTGCATGAATCTATTCCCAGCGAGACTTCCAACTTCTCTGGCCTGCAATCAGATTGGCTTGGGGCTGCTGGCACCGTGTGCAACAGTGCTGCCAGTGTCTCATAAGTCTGACCTGCTGGGTGCTGAACTTTGGCAGGGCTGTTGCGCAGGGTCCTCTTTCCCACAGGGAAGGGGAAGTGGTTTGCACTGCTCTGCCTAGTATAGCGCCGGAAGAACCGATTCTATTCGGTCGTTGTTACCCTGTTCCTGCTGGCACAGAAATTCCAATGGCCAATCAGTCGCACATTTCGGGTTTTCAGCTGCAGGTGTGAGGGTACATATACAGTTAAACCTCGATATAACGAAGTCGTAAAAATCGGCACTATGCTTCGTTATATTGAAATTTCGTTGCATCGAAATTCGGTACCTACCAAAGCAATCACTCCTTCATTTCCTCTGGAAGTAGTCCGTGACCTTCTTTCACCCGCACCTGCTTGTCGCTGGCATCCATGTTGACGCACAGAAGAGCCGTGATATGCAGCTTACTCTGCTTACCGCCGTGGCACCGATCCCCTTTCAGTGCTAGTGTCCTATTCGGCAGCATCTGATAAAAAAATCCTGTTTCGTCCGCACTGTAGACTTCCGATGGCTGGTATCGCGTCAAAATTTTCGGCATTTCCTTCTCCAGCCAAGTAGCGGCTTCAGGCGCGTCGGCCGATGTTGACAGGCCACATTTTGCAGAGCTGAGAATCACGTCCTTAGCTTTTAAAATTGTTGACAGCGTACTTTGTGATATCGCGAATCGAGCTGCGAACGTCTCTCTTCTTTTCCCCTTTCAAAATGGCTTCCAGGATCGCTGCTTTTTGCTCAAGTGAAATAGCTTTCCGCTTACAGCCCCTCATGGCGTCGTCGCACGCGGGAAACAAAAGCGACGAGAGAACGCACCAGGCGATGCGAAGGCACGAGAAAGAGGGAGGCCACTTTGGGTGCTTTGGGTCGCAGCAAAGGAGCATGGGGGGAGGAGGTATGCAGCGTCGCGGCGGCTCGGCCGAATCCTGCACCGGGTGAACGACCGACTCGCGGAGATGGTGTAGGCGTCGCTTCGCTACGATTCGCTGGATTTGAAACTTCAGCCATCGAGAGTCCTGATTGGAGCGATTCAAACTTCTCGGGGCTCAAACACTGAGTGGAGAGGTGCTGTCGCCTTTGTGCGAGCCATATAACGTTTGCTTACCCTTGTACATACTGGATATAAATGTTGCTTCAACTTTTCGTCGACTCGAGATAGCGGACGGATCAAGGCAACTTCGCTACACCGGTGGCTGCGCTCGGATGGCCAGTTGCAAGAGTGGTGGCTGCGGTGAGCGGGCCCAGTCCTAACAGCGGAGACAGCGTCAGGATGGCTGATAACCAACATCGGTGACAAGCTGGGATGCGATTCGCAACCTTGGTGACTGCGGTGGGATGCCCATTCGCAACAGCGGGAGGATTTCGCTGCTTCTCCCTTGCTTGCCGCGCGCCCCGGGAGGCCCGGCCGCGTGGTTACTTGCGGCCAAGTCGCTCGCGCTGCCAACACTTTCCCCGCAGATGTCGTCACGGGGAAATTGTCCTTGTGGGTAAATTTTCTTCAAGGTCAGAGACTTCGTTGTAATGAAATTACAGCAACATTTGCTTCGTTATATCGAGATAAAATATACATGGTTTCCAATGGGAATTAAGTTGTGTGTGCCTTGCAACTTCGTTATATTGAGAATTTCGTTATATTGAAGTTCGTTATATCGAGGTTTAACTGTATGCCACATGCTGGCAGTGGTTTATGCATAGCCTCCAAAAGCACCTCGGCAACTTGACTTGGCCCTTCTCAGGCTCTGCTGACAACAGTCGGCTGAGCTGTTAGAGGACTAATGGAGTGCAGAGGGTAGGGCATAAAAAACCTGCTTTCTAGGTGAAGTGCATTGCCATGTTTGCTTCTGTAGAAACAAGATTATCATCTTGGTGAGGCAGTGCTGTAACCAGTGTGCAGTTATTTTGTGAAGCCTACTAGCGTTTGCATGCACAGGTCACCTCAGCCACAGTGCATGCACTCGCAGATTTCATGGTGGGCACTTGGTGCCCATTTGAACTTCGTACACAGCACCTCGTCGGAGTTGTGGCATTTTCTATCGCTGCTGTGGGTGCCTATTAACCCAGCATTCATGGAATGGCACATGAGATGGTTGGTGACAGTGTAAATAATTTACAGCCTTGTTTATTCGTCTCGGGTTTCGGTTTAGACCAAATGTACACTGGGATGGCCGCCAAAGACATCTCTGTTCTTGTGCAACCATGGCCGGTTTGGGCACGCGTGCGTCCAGATTGGCTGTAGTCACATGCCCAAGCAGCAAAACGCCAGTCCCAAAACTGTGACGTGGTGCACAAGGTGGAGCAGAGGGCAGCAACAGCAGCCACTGTGTTGGCTACGTCTCGGGAGCCCTGACGTCAGTTTGGGGCGAGGCGCTCAACGCGTCATGCTGTTGCCCATGTCGAAAGGGTATCCATTCTGAGCTTTCTAGTGCGTGCACTGATCAAAACTGATTGTTATGCTGAATGGGTACTGTTTAAACTTCCTGGGAGATGCCTCCACACACAGACAGCTTTTAACATAGTTATCTCGTCTTTGAAATTTCGTGTCGGATAAAACCTTGAAGTATGTGCACTGTGGGAAAGGCTTCTGTACATAACTTCTGTTGATGACGATAATATACTGGCCTAACTTGTTTGACTTCTGTCGAACCATATTTAAGATGCATAGTTTTCAGGTTGCACCATCCATGGATCTCTGGAAGTCTGCTTTGCATGGGCATCAAAATGGCTGTGGTCTGTCATTTTCTGATCATATCACAGCCACCTTTGATGACCCTTGCTTAGCACAGCTCATCCTGAAGACCAGCCGAAGTTCAGCATCATATTCCCTGCCCCACTGCTTGCTGCACTTGTTCGTCAAAGTGGTTGTGATGTGTTGCCGTTCGTTCCATATCACAGCCAGCTTTGATGAGCAGTTGGCATGCTTGTGTCTACAGGTGCTACACTTAAAAAGGTTTCATGGCATTTCCTCCTTTTTTTTTTTTTGAGTTATCGTTACCTGTAACGCTGTAATATGTCATTTGGAATAGTTTGCTTTTTGTTGGATTCAAAAGCACAAAAGTTTAAATGTGTGTGATAACTTTTCAGCTGATGACTAAAATGGCGCCTTTCTTGGGACAAGAAACCACTGCTGTTCTGTTTCTTCCTCGTTTCATCAGGCTATGTCAAGACTCTTCCTTCCACATTCGCAAGGCAAGTACCAAGCTGGAAACTCTACTTTTGGTGGTGGCTGGTATTTTGTCTTTGCCTTATTGCATGTCTTGGTGAAAACACCTGAACTGTGTATTTATAAATAAAGGAATGTGCCTCGCGTGGTGTCAAGGCACCACTGACAGGAAGGCTTGTTGGGTTAAAATTTGGGGGCCAGATTCAGACACACCTTTGGGTACCATATGCCGCCTGGCACTAAGTGTGCACCTTAGCAGCTGGCTGCCACTCAAATGAACTTAGCTCCCCTTTTCGTGTGCATAATTGCATTTGTACTTTAAGGTGAATGAGCCACAGCAATGAAGGAATGTGTAAAGGAAGGACATATGCCTCAAGTAGGGGAAGAGAGCGGGCAAGAACATTTTGTAGTGTAGGGCTTCCTTAACAGGTCAGTTGTGTATTTGTTGTGTGCACGCGCTGCACACGAACAAGTCAAGCCGCAGGGTGCCTCTCCTGCTCTCCCGGCAATCTATCACTGCGTAGTTCAGTGTCATTCGCTTTGATCAAGTTCCAGTTTGTACTTTTTGGGAAAGCCGCTATGCTTCGTATGTTTTTGTAGGAGGTCTGTGCCTATTCTTAAGTGGTTCGACCACACGCCACATGTTCCTAAGTGCTTTCTGCCATTGCTGCAGAAATTTCATCGTTCTGGTAGGGTTGGTGCAGAGGTTTCTTTTTCCTTTTTTTTCCCTTTAACGTTTAATGCAAATCATTGAAAAATGTGTATTTCTTAGTTGGCAAAAACACCCTACAGCTTCTTCATATTTTCTGGGAAATACTCCCTGCTAGGCAGCTTGTTCACTGTTTTTGTCTGCCCCTCCCTCTGAACCCATCTAAATTTAATTTTTTTAGCTCAAGCTCGTAGGCGATATGTTAACATTCGCTGACCTAAATCTACATTCATTTAGAAATGAACATCTATCTGCTCAAAAAACTACCTACCATAATTCCTACCATCAGATTGGGGCAAAACACAACTGCACAAGCCCTTACTGGTGCCTACAATCTCTAGCTATCATCTGATACATCGGTGCTTTCCTTTCTGTGGTCATGTTCCAAAAGTTAGCTGTCCTCAGTGCTGTCCAATGAGTTTCAAATGCAGCATTTCTTCAAAGTGAAGCTGCCAGCGTGGCTTTGCGAAGCTCGGAAGTATGCGTTCTAAGGGGAAGCCGGCGCTGTTAATGAACTGTCTACTTCCGCTGTTATGTCCTTTTCCCCACCGCCATGGTGTCCACTCGGTGAATGCGTGCAGTGTCCACGCCAAGCTCAAACGACTGGGTGGACATGGTGTATAAACTAGCCTTTGGCATTTTTTTTCCCCCCTGCTATGAAAAGGTTGAGGAAGCATTTGTAATGGTCGATTTTAGAACACCGTCGATATGGCATAGCTAGATGGTGCCACCATACCGTCAAGACTACAGTCATAAGTGATTTACGTTGAGGCTGGGAAAAGAGAAAATGCTTGCAGGGAAGCAGACTCTTTTGCAATGGTCCTACGTACAGGATGCTGGGAAATTCCTGCTCCTATCGTGCTTGGTCATTTTGCTCCGGTGGGAGCGGGCGCATTCCAAAGGTAGCTTCAGAGCACCTGTTCCTCGAGGTAGCAGTGTGCTCTGCAGTGGAGCTCAACGACCGCTCTGGAACTGCTATTGGAAAACATCATCAGGCGATTCCTGGAAAGTTTGCGTCGTAATCTTGAACTTAATCTGGCTTCAAGGCCAGTTTTGTGGAGAGGAAAAATCAATTGAAATTTTCCACTTCAAGCAGTGTTTCAATTTTAAAATCTTGTTTGTCTCCAATGTAAAACTTCAGTACTCGCATTTCATGCATATTTGGTCATCACTGGTCAGTGTTTCTGCAATGTGCATGCTGATCATTCTCTAGCATAGCCCTATATTGTGCTTGTGCGATTCAGTTTGCAGTGAAGGCCTTCATTTTAACGCTTCAAAAGCTTGCTTTGCTGAAATGTACTTTTCTTTTCTGCCTTCAGGCGTGTGCTTCACATTTTGGAGATTTCTTCAGTATTGTGGGACAAGTGCACCTAGAGGATAACCTCGTGAGTAGAACTTTTCAGTTACGTAGTACCATGTTGCTGTTTTGGGTTTTGAGGGGGCAAATCGATGCATTATTTTGTGTGA
Source organism: Haemaphysalis longicornis (assembly GCF_048455015.1). NCBI lineage: Eukaryota > Metazoa > Arthropoda > Arachnida > Ixodida > Ixodidae > Haemaphysalis > Haemaphysalis longicornis. The sequence continues at coordinate 397,363,438 of NW_027526203.1, forward strand.
ACCATTGCTTTATTTGCTAGTTTGTAGGAACCATGTCGTGGTGCGTGCTTGTTAAATGTAAAGTCTGGAAAATGAAGTAAAATGCAATCTAACTCGTTAAAATGGTTGTCGGTATTGGCAAAATCTTTGCAGAAGCTTGAAACGTGAATTCAGTGGTAACGTCCAGTAACAAGGACACTGGACTCTTCTTTTTGCGGATTGTAATTGGCCATAATGTTTTCCCCTTGTCCACACTGGTGGGCAGGGTGTGTTCCAGATGCTGTGTGAAGACTGTGTCTGGGGTGTGCGCAAGGCGTGTGCCGAAGTGTTCATGCCAGTTTCCTGTGTGTGCTCTTTGGCTACTCGGCGCAGTAGCCTTGCTCCCCTCTTTGTGGGCCTTTTGGAAGACCAGGCACGATGGGTGGGTGACATGTTTTGCCTGCTCTAAGGTTTCAATGTGGCCATTTGCACGGGTCATTGAGCAGTTTGGTTTGTGCGCACTAGATTACGAAGAATATAATAAATGTATTAAAATTGTGAAATTAGCTGCACTGGCATTTTTTTAAATGCTATATAAAATGAAAATAAACTGGAGGTGCACCAACTTTATTAATGTACGAGCGGCGAGCGGGCGGAACACCCTCTCAAGCGGGCGCCGGTGACGTCCGCACAAAGCGGTGACGTCAAACCGGGAGGCTGTTATATGCGCCGTTCGGAAGGAAAGCGCAGGAATTTGAAACAAACGATTTTCAAGCCGTTCAATGTAATTAACTATCGCGAACTGAAGTATTTGAAGTGGTGTTTCAGGTTCGCCAGACCATTAAGCATCGAGGAAAGCAATAAAAGTGTAACATAAAATTTTCGTGTCAGTGCTCCTTTAAAGCAATCACCAAGCAGCAGTTGACCATAATATGTAGGTGTAGGAGTCACTGATTTGAGACCTGGGGCCGAATTCTCTAAAACGACGGGGCGTCGTTTTGAAGCGACGGGGTAGCGCCATGCAAATGCATGTGTTCTGGTGTTGGGGCCGTCGCTTTGGGGTTGTGTGCAGGGGAAGTGACCGCAGAAAAGCGCTGTTGGAAGGGCGCGAAGCGACAAGTGAAACGACGGGGGGGCAGTGGGTGTCGCTTCGCGCCCTTCCAACAGCGCTTTTCTGCGGTCACTTCCCCTGCACACAACCCCAAAGCGACGGCCCCAACACCACAGCACATGCATTTGCATGGCGCTACCCCGTCGCTTCAAAACGACGCCCGTTTTTTAGAGAATTCGACGCTCGTGTAACGAAGATTGTAGGGTCTACATTGTGGTTGTGTACAGTTGCATTCAGAATGTCCTTTGCCACTGGCTGCGAGTGTGCTCTGATTGAAAAGCACTCCCACATTTCACTGCAAGGGTTTTGGTTTTCTTTTGTGTGCTCCAGGCTAATTTTGCCCCCTTTGGCTCGGGCACGTGCAGGTTCGGGTAGCATCCTTCCAGACCCTGGGGCCCTTCATCTCGACGTTTGCCGACCCAGAGCGTACGGGGCTCTACTGCAGCCCTGCTGGGGTGATCAGCGTGCGGTCACGTGCAAACTCCTTCGATGCGGGCCCAGAGCGAAAGGCGGCAGGCACCGCAGCTTCTGCCCCGTTGCTCCCCGTACTGGTCCAAGGGGGTCCCAAGGACTCCACCACTGCAACAGTTGTCCACTCTGCCCCGCAGTGCCATGCACCTCAGGCGCACAGTGAAGAGGTGGGTGGATGTTGTTGCATTGTTTTCGCTGCACGTGCCTCCTGGGTACCTGTCACTTTCCCCACATCCCTGTTCACAAGTTTATAAGGCGTAGAAATTTTTACTATTTAAGGGGAGACGCGGGTCGAAAAGTCTCGTTTTTTTTTTAATTTAGCCTATTTTGTTTTTTATTGCTTTATCATCTTCGGTTAAAAACTCGTCTGAGTGAGCGGCAGTGACGCGCGGCATCATGAAATTTATGCAAAACTTGGTGCTGTTCGTGTGCTTGTGGGGCTGCGAAGAGAGCTGTCCGTCATATTGCGGCTGCTGGCTCGTGTAGAGTTGTCCTTACTCTCCATGATCCCGGCTCCTGAAGTCTCGTATATTTACGAAAAATCTAAAAAAAGAAAAAAAGAAAAGCAACAGTTTTTTTTTTCTCGCCGTTTCAAACCGCGCGCCACTGACACGGGGCCGCCATTGGCTGACAGCGCCTGTGTTTTGTTGCCATAGTTCGCTTCACTGTTTTCCGGAGTTATTTTTCCCTGTTTTCGTGCCATGGCAAGCCCGAAAAAGGCCATTGCCGACCACCGGAAATACAGAAGTAAAAACAAGTTCAGAGTGAAGCAGTGGAGGACGTACAAGGAAGTCACTGCCGACAAAAATGTCCCCGACGGGGCAGCGGCCGCTAGGCCTAACATAGACCACGGCAACGGCTAACATCGATCGGGAAGGTGACGCCATGTGCGCGATAGCGGTTCGTGAAGTGAACTTTTAGTCGGATTTGCGATGTTTACACGCTTAGTTATTGCTGTGTTTTGATTGTGGGAAAGAAACGGTCGACTTGTCAAACGTTGCGGCGCGCACGGCATAGCCAACGCGCATTGGAGCATCACATGTCTGTGCAACCGGTTACTATTGATAGCCAGTAGTTGTAATTAATGCCTGCGATGCTAGATTTAAGCTTAAAAGCGACCTGACAAGCCATATCAGGAATAATCAAAGTACGATATGTCGCGGTAAGCGTGCGCTGCGATGCGCGCGAGCCATATTGCCTTTTTTGCGCAACGTTTCCCGTGCACTTCTAATAATTATGGAAACAGGTTTGAGTTAGGAATATAGGAATAAAAATATGTTCTCTCCGTTAAAAATTTACCTTACTGTCGGAGCATTTTAGCAGTGATTTTTTAAGGGAAATTATTGATACCAATGCATATAATGTATCGCTTAGGGCATACTGACTGTGCTGCGAGAAATATTGGATGCTTTGAATGTCAAAAGTAGTGAAAAGAAACCCCTTCAATCAAAGTTGGAGTTATGCACAATGTTATACCATGCTTCAAAGTAGCTTATTTGCACCTTTGTGGTATGCAAACTTTTGGCAATGAACACCTGCACGTATGAGTACTAAGTTGCTGCACCAGGCAAAGTAATAAAACATAAAAAGAAGCCAGAAATTTTCAAATTTAGATAAAAAAATGTTTCACTTGTTGCCATCGGGACAACACTGCAAAGGGAAGTTGTCCAGTGCGATACAGCCAACCAGCTCACCTACTTCAGAAAATTAGCTCGTTAAAGAACACATTAGGGAAACAGAGGCGGGCAAAAAAAAAAAAAAAAATCTCCAGAATAGTTTTTTTTTTTTTCGTTTTGGAATATTAGAGATTGACCGTGCTGGCATGTGGCAGTGGAATGTGAATTACCGCCGTGTAATTCACATTCCGTGAATTCACATTCCGTAATTCACATTCCGTGAATGTGAATTACCGCCGTGTAAGCCCCATGTTTGGCCCTTTATAACGTTGTTCTGAACAAAATGGTGCAACATGTTTTTCCAGAGTTTTGTTGTCCAAGTAAAGGAGTCTTGTTTCCGCAATTTTGAAGAAAATCGAGTATGGTTTTTTTTTATATTGCGCAATTTCTGAAAAAGAGCCGAAGTTATTCAATTTTTTTAGTACTTATAAATATTCTACAACCACGATCTTTTGCTGATGCGTTCAGACACGTATGGCCAACAAAATGGCTGACTCACAAGTTTTTCAAACAGAAGAAATGGAGATAGGGGGCGTCAGACACAGTAACAAACTATCGTCGTGGCCGATTTCACGATTTTTTTTAATTTTTTGTTCGCTGCTGGACGCTGATTTTGCGTTACACTGATTAGCATTCTGGTCTAGTTTATGGCCCAAAACATTTTATACACGCCCCTTGTACTCCTTGACGTACACAGAGACGCAAACTTGAAAAAAATCTGCAGTTGCCGGAACCACCGCTGTGCTCCGGGCCCATTCAAACATTTTTTTCTCCCGAACTACGCACCTCAGGAGAAAACAAACTTGATCTTCGGGGTTTTCCATATTGTGCGCATATATAATAAAAAAACAAGAATGAACAAAAAATGGTCGTGCACACGCATGTTCGTTCTTGAGTGGAATCGACCAGCTGCGGAAGGGTGCTCGAAACCTGAGTCTAAGAGCTGTGTCCCTCCTTAAGCTAGCAGCTTTCTGCAAACAGTAAACTTGGTAGGTGGCTTGCCCTATAGCACTATTCCCCCCCCCCCCCCACCCCCCCCCCCCCCCCCCCCTCCTATTATCTTTCCAGCAAGCCGGCTGTTTATGCTTGAAAAAAAGTTAATAAACACTGGCCTTTGTTATTTATCTGTTATTTAGATAACACGGTGCAGTTCCAGTGCATTTTTTATGGCGGTTAAAGCATGCATTGCTTGGTCAATAGAACCTCTAATATGCTAGGGTATTTTTTTTTCTCTTGTTTTGTTAACATCAACATTTCTTTCTAATTTCTCTGGAGTCTAGTCAGGTTGAGTTATGCAATGTATCAAATTATATTAGTCTCTTAGTTTTTAGTTTCTCTTTTTTTTCTCCATTTGTCTGGAGTCGTGTTTGATGTAGAACGAAATTAAACTTCTAACAGCACAGGTGCAAGAGGGACAACTTGCCTATCTCTGGTCTTCGTTTGCCTGAAGTCTAGTTTAAAACTAGCTTTTCAAAGCATTGCTCATCTCTAGTTTGTGCCCTACTAGACTTATTGGGTGTCCTTCCCTCCTGTGGTCAGGCCCCTGCAGTGGACGAAGACGTGCACCTGCTCAGTCAAGGGGAGCAGCAGGGTGTGTGCGAGGAGGAGGAGGAGGAGGAGGAGGAGCCTTGGCCAGACGATAGTGACCTGGCCGCTGCGGAACACTGCCAAGAGGATGCGGCTCTTCCTCTGCCAGAGGAGCCCACGTGGGACTGCATCGAGCCCGTGGACAAGCCCATAGATCCGGCCTGGGTCTGCACTGAGCCTGTGGACCAGCCCATAGACCCTGCTTGGGACTGTACAGAGCTGGCGAGCAGGCCCATAGACCGTGCTTGGGAGTGTGGTGAGCCGGTAAGCAGCCCTGTACCGTACAGCTTCTTACGTATAAAAATGCTGTAGCGCTAAAATGACAGAAGAACATCAAGAATTAAAATAAAACATGATCCAAATCTGCCCAGTGGCTGATGTGCTGTCTCTAAAAAACTGCTTGTGGGGTTTACAGGGAATATGGTCTTCAAAATGCACCGGGTGCATAGGCCTTGCTGTCATTTGGCTTTCTGCTACATGGTTAGGTGCAGATAGGAAGCCTTTCTGGCTTACTTGGAGGTTTTTTTGTGCAGACCTTTACATTGCAGAAGCAGTAATTTTACGCCCTGTTTATGCCGTTGCTCTTAAAGTATTTATTAGTTCTGTTAGGTCATGGGATGCCCCCCCCCCTCTCCCCCTCCCCCCCAATACTTTCCAGGACACAACTGGCCATTCTGTTGGAGACAATGGACAACCACTGAAAAACATTTTAGGTGGCCTTGAAAACCCTGGTGAGAATACTGATACCAAGGAGTGCTTGTCGGTGGAAGGAGACAGGCAGCGGCTTGTTCTTCATGTGGATTCCAGTGCCGAAAGTAACTTCAATACATTCCAGTTCTGGCGGGTGCCCATCCCAGAGGTAGGTGGTCTGCTTAAGGGGGGACGCGGCTTTCAACTTCGGAAAAATGACCAAAACATCGTTTTTTTGAAACCCACATATTCGGCTTCTATGTTTCCTATTCTGTGCGTCTGCAAAGTTTTTACGCTGAAAAGCGTCGCAAAGTGGCATAAAAAAATACTTTTGTCAGGCGCGGTGACAAACTATCAGCGCAAAAGGGCGAAAAAACGGCAATTTTCGGAGCGCTCTATCTCCGCAACGGTGCCACTGGGCGCGGCCATTTTGATATGGTTAGATCGGCCGAGCGATCGTCTTTCCGGTTCTGCTCGTCTCTTTTATCTTCGTTCATTCACAAACGCACAAACGGCAGAAAAGAAACGACGCACAAACGAAGCTAGGAATAGATGCTGAAGCGCTATTGGTCCCCGGTCGGGGCACAGATCAACGACCCTCCTGATTGGATGTTGCGGGCGCAACGCAAGATGGCGGCCGCCTGAGCTGCGTAGCGAGCGGATTGAGTTCATTTTCGCCGCTGCGCTCGGCCGAGTTTCTGTTCAATCTGTGGTATTCAACACGGACGTTATCGCGATGGGAATGCCAGAGATAACGAGCCGGATTACGGGAAGTTGTGTGGCTCGAAAGGCGGAGGTCATCGAACGCTTCGTGGTGCGCGTGACTCTACCGTCGCCAGACCCCGGAGGGTGACGCGGTGTGCGCGCTTGCGATAGCGGTTCGTGAAGTGAACTTTTAGTCGGATTTGCGATGTTTGCACGCTTAGTTATTGCTGTGTTTTGACTGTGGGCTCGCTAGCCTTGAGAAAGAAACGGTCGACGCGTCAAACGCTGCGGCGCGCACGGCATAGCCGACGCGCATTGGAGCATCACATGACTGGGCAACCGGTTACGATTGAACGCCAGTAGTTGTAATTAATGCCTGCGACGTTAGATTTAATCTTAAAAGCGACCTGACCAGCCATATCAGGTATAATCAAAGTTCGATATGTCGCGGTAAGCGTGCGCTGCGATGCGCGCGAGCCATATCGCCTTTCTTGCGCAACGTTTCCCGTGCACTTGTAATGTAATTTTCATGCAAACAGGTTTGAGTTAGTAATATAGGAATAAAAATATGCTCTCTGCGTTAAAAATGTACGTTACTGTGGCAGCATTTAACAGTGATTTTTTTAGGGAAATTATTGATACCATTGCTCAGGGCATACTGGCTGTGCTGCGAGAAATATTGGATGCCTTGAATGTCAAAAGTAGTAAAAAAATATGCTCTTGCATTGAAGTTGGGAGTTATGCAGAATACTCTACCAAGCTTCAAAGTAGCTCATTTTCATCTTTATGGTATGCAAACTTTTGGCAATGAACACCTGCACATGAGTACTAAGTTGCTGTGCCAGGCAAGATAAAACATAAAAAAAGCCAAAAATGTTCAAATTTAAGTAAAAAAAATGCTTAACTTGTTGCCATGGTGACAACACTGCAAAAGGAGGTTGTCCAGTGCGATACAGCCAACCAACTAACCTACTTTGCATTGAAAGCCCATTGAAACCCATCTCCCCTCCGTTTGGTTTGCAAAGGGGGGTATGTACTCTTCACGGAGGAGCTGAAAATGATGTTTTCTGGAAAGAGAAAGGCTGTAAAAGGCACTCCAATTTCAAGGCAAGGCCTTCCAGAAGCCCCATGTTCAAAAGGACATGAAAGGCTACAACCGTGACGACTTCTGATATGTGAAACCCATGTTGCAACTTCGGAAGCCGTTTTCTCAAAACAGTTTTTTTTGCCACCTGTGTCGCTTGTACCAGGGATTTCTTCATGACCGCTGGGTCTATTTTGATTCCGTTTCTTGCATTACATTCCTTGATGAACTGGTCGGGTCGTGACACTTTTGGTTTTCCAGATTTGTTTTTTTGTGATTTTTTTATTCAAATAATCATTCACAGTTGACATGCCTGTTGCACATTAACCTCTAAAAAAATGAAAACTAAAAAACATTGTGTTGTAAAAAAAAATTCTAAAACTGTCACGACCTCGTCCATTCATTTGGGAATGCAAAGCACTTCGAACAAGTTTTCTATCATGTTTTATAAGCCGCTCAAGCTCGGTACAAGCGGAACAAAAAGAAAATTTCATACATAAAAAGTTTTCAAAATATTACTTTGAAATTTTTATAGTGTTATCACAGAAGCATTTCCAGTTGCTGTGCCAATTTTCATCAAAATCCACAAAGAAATAAAAAAGTTGATTTTGAAAGCCACGTCCCCCCTTAAGGGGGGATGCGGGTCTTCCTTATATACAAAAATTCTTGCATACATATTTTATCTGCCGCTCCGATCGGAGGCCAGAGCTATGGCTCTGGATCTACAAATGAACCAATCCGTGGCGGCGAAGGCGGCAGGATTTCATTGGCTCATAGGGCAGCTGGCCTCAACTCAAGTTCTTTAGCAGTTCCAGGCACTCTGGTGGAACCGCACACCCGCTGAACAGGCGGTTGCCGTGGCTGTGAAGTTGTGCAGGCAGGTTTGGGACTCAAGGCCCAAACAAAGGGGCGCATACGAGAGAGGGGGTAATAATTGGTGGCCAATTGCATTAAAAATCGTCATCTGCACCGCTTACGAGAGCGGCAATTGAATATCCGCTGCAGTGTCAAGCCTAACACCTGTAGACAGACCGGCCGGCTGCTCCCAGTGTGCGTCTCCCCATCCACTGCCTCGCGTGTCGTTCTTTAGCAGTGGCAGCATTTAGCACTCACAGGGCCTGCATCACGTCCACTGCCGCTTTTTGGGTGGCTGATGATATCAGTACATAGAGGATTTAGCAGAAACTGCCCCCGATGTGGAATTGACAGTACTACGGCAGCTCTGCTCTTCGGTATAGATTGCCGACTGCCAACAGTGATATCCGTCCGACATTCGCATCCACCGTGGCAGTGAAGGAGCTGGCCGAGCAGGAACCTGCCTGTAGTGACGTCACGATGCCCCTGAGATATCTCCGTTGAAATGCTGCCTTGTGTGTGCGAGAGCAGACTCCGTAGTAAAGTTGCAGCGCCACATGGTAGACGCACATGGCCGAGTGTCGTCGCAACACTGACGTCGCTGTTTAAATCGGCGCCCAGAAACCAAAACCGAATCCTGTTTATAAATAGTAAATTATTTACTCTGAATATGTGAGGTTGAGAGCGTGTATCATGCTTTGTAAAGCAATTTGAAATGTTGGCAACAAAGAATGCACAATGAACAAATTTGATGGCACAGGCATCATACATTTATGATGAATTAACTTGTTGGCTGCAGGAGCATTGTTGTTTCAACTACGGGCACACCTTGTCAATCATAGTCCGCAGAATGCTTGTGGCTACAGTGTTTTTCATCACTGGTCCTTGGCCATGATTGTGGTGCTGAGTAGGCCAGGGTTCATGTTATGCCCCTGGAGTAGGACATGAACGAGCAACAAATTGGAAACATGGAGCAATCCTCCCACTTGCTGATATCACATCTGTAAATAGAATACACACGCACATTCCAGGCCCACATCGCGGTATGCTCCATTCTCAGTGTACACAGCAATCACCCACTGCCCGTGTGTGTCGAGCGCCCACTCTCCAGGAAGTGACCCTTGTTGAGAGTGCTAAAGACTGCGCTCCCTTTCTCTGCTTGTCGTGAATGCCCCAAAGACTTTCCTATCTATTTGTGAAGTGGCCTGAACAAGATGTGTGTCTGCAAGAAATGTTATTTTTGTATTTTTGCATTTCTTTCTATCCAGGTTGAAGTGGACATTGAGTTTCTAGGCGATCGTGCCACAGCTGTACGCGTGAGGGCCAAGTCTCAGGACCAAGACAACCGCTGTTTTTCATCAGATCTAAATGTAGAATTACTGCCTCCAGATAATGACCACAGCACTGCTGCAGCAAATTCGTCGGACCCCGTTCCGTCGCAGCAAAGCAGTGGCATCTCTATGCAAAGGTAATATGTATTTATTATGTAATGTATCATGGGCTCATTTGGTGCGGGTGTCTGATTCCTACAGCTTACTTATTGCCTTTTGCAGTCGTCATTGTGATGAATTAAGAAAAAAATAAACTACCCCCTCAGTCGAAACGCCAACTGTGGGGGAACACAGAAGCATTCCAAAATGCATCAGCAATCCAGCCAGCCCAGAAGCCAGCAGACCCTATTTATTTCTGACGATTAGTGACGTGGTAACGCGATGACATGGTAATGCCATTCCTATCTCATGGCATGTTTCCAGTTGCGACTCGGGCACATTGTGCAACGCGTCTCGCAATGAGGCAGTGTTGGTGCTTACAACCGGCGACTGCTGTACGACCTCTTTCGTGTTTTCGCCATTTGCACCAAAGAAAAATATTTCTCTTGTGCTACTAACCTGGAACAGTGCCATAAGCATCATGGGTTGCGGGAGGAAAGATTGCAGGAAGAACTACACACATTCTTGCTCGTGCTACTCTTCACGGCCTGCTAGCTTTGTTTCATGTGTCGTGCAAAGGAAATATTGCCAGTGTTAATTTTCACAACATACTTTTCTTTCCAGGCTAACTGGGGACACTTCCACATTAAGGATACGGACAGCTTCTCTTGCTTCACTGACTTCTGCTGATCAGGAGTGCAACCTTTTACTGTCTTCTTCAATCACAGAAGCCTCTGTGGCCTTCAACGAGGCTGGGGAAGTGGCAGGTGGGTGTAGGCATTTTCAGCGACTGAAAATGGTGCGTAAACTCTGCGTGCAAGGAACTGAACTGTCAGCTTTCCTAGTAGCCAAAATGAAATGTGCTTTCCTGGCTCTTCTTAATGGTTACAGCTCTTGAACCTGACTTGAAAACATCAGTTTCTTCTCAGCTTGGGGACATTCATACAGAGACTTGACTCTTTCGTTACTGCACCTATTCAAAAAAGCTCAGTTTGAATGGTAACTGTGGAGCCCCTCTTTATAGTGGTCAAGGTATTTTTAAAACTAGCAAAGCTGTGTGGGGTTAGCTCTGAAAATGCCCTTTCGAGATCTGTTCATCGTATGTCACTACTACCGAAGAGAAAGGCATGCCGCTCATAATTATACTGCATCAGCATTTGGTTTTTGTTACCAATGGTGAATCAGAATATTTTCAATCCCTGGGTTTGTCCTCTGACAGTAGTGCAGGTTTGCGAACTGCGTTTTTGATTTTAGGCAGTTCAAAAGGTAGGCGGTGAACAGAGGCTTGCTAGCGCGTCCAGATGTCACAAGCGCTCGCCATAGGTTAAGCTAGTGGCAAACCGCGTGGTTGGAGCTTTCGGCACTGCACTAAGCAGCCACGCAATGAATTGCGGCCGCTATCGTTTCGTCCATCAGAGAACGCTACCCTCTCCTTCGCCGATGCAGCTATGAAGCTTTGCAGTCCACCTTGGTTTTCATTGTGACATTATCTGCTCACTTGCCTGCGCTTGGCGCAGTGGGCAGCTTCACTTCCTATATATTCTTCAGGGTGTCTACCACTCTGGAAAACCGGGAAAACCTGGAATTGTCAGGGAATCCGGGCACATCTGGAAAAGTCGGGGAATTGTCACTGAGACGGTTAATTATTTCTGTCGCCCAACTGACTGCCAACTGCTGGCACAGCCCTACGCGCGAGCTACACGATGCTACAAATTCTCTGGATGGTGTAAAGGACCTATTGTCCGTAGTGCTAACATCAGATGGAAGAATAAATTGAACAGGAAGTCAGGACATGGAGGTGCTAGCCAAAATTCGGAGCAGCAATCGTAGGATACTTAGGTTGGAATAAGGCTGAATCTCAAAAGAGAAATAGGGGACACTAGCGAAACGTAGGAAACCCACCGTTGAGTCGGGTAGAGCCAGGATGCAGGAGCGAAAATAATCCTTCAAAACAAATTCGCACTTTTAATTGATGAGAACAAAGACAGTGTTGACACGCTAAATAACAAACAGCAGTCATGAACCCTGCAGTAGCTATGGGAGAAGCAGCAAGCAGGAAACAAACTGGAAAACTAACACTGAAAACGAAGTAAGTTATTGCCATACATAAGAACATGAAATTGTGAGTAGAGTGGATCAAATTGAATTAGCAGGGCTTTGGAAATTAGCAGGTGTAAAACAAACATTTGTGCGTACAACATGGTAGTGATCGAGGAAGCAGAGGAAGCTAGCTATCAGCACAGTCAGTGTACGCACTGAAAGACGAGCAGGGTAGCATTAGACAACATTTACGAGATAATAAAAGTAGCGGACCGATTCTACACCAGGCTATATTCATGTGACGTTACACCAGGGGAAGCAACTAAGAGTACAGGCTTAGCTCACTAAGTCTCACTGACAAAAGGCTCTCAAGAGCATGAAAAGAGGAAACGCTGCAGGTGACAGCGACTTGACCATTTGCCTTTTAAAGGAGGGAGATGTCGTGGAAAAGCTTGCTAAACTAATCTCAGAATGTTTAAGGACTCTAAACTGCCCATAGCCTGGAAAAACGCCAGCATAGTTCTGATTCACCAAAAGGGGACGCCAAAGACCTTTAGAATTGCAGGCCGAGCAGCCTGTCAGTTTTATACAAGCTGTTTACCAAAGTAATAGTTAAGTGCATAAGTGACAGCCTAGATTTCCAACAACCCAGGGATCAAGCTGGATTTAGAAAAGGATGCCCTACAATGAATCACATCATGTCATCAATGAGGTAATAGAAAAATCTGCAGTGTATAGTAAACCTGTTGACATGACATTTACATTCTATGAAGAAGCATTTGATTCAATAGACACCACAACAGTATTGGAAGTATTGACGAACCAAGGAATGGAAGAAACCAACGTAAGGCTCCTAGTCGAAATATATGAGGGATGTACAGGCAGGATAGTCCTTCACAAGCAAACCAAAAGTTTCCCGAACCTAAAAGGAACTATGACAGGGAGATCCCATCTCGCGATAATTGGTCACAGCATGTCTGAAGGGGCTATTCAGGAAGCTTGACTGGGAAATGCAGGTTTATGGATAAACGGGGAATACTTAAGCCATTTCAGGTTTGCAGACCACGTGGTCTTGCTCAATGAGCAAAAAATAAATATGAATAAATCTGAAGTAATAATGTAACAAACATGCTGAATGTGCCCTGCTCAGCATAGGTGACGAAACACCTGAACAAGTTGAAGAATATAACTACCTCAGACAAGTGGTCAGTGCTGATTCCAACCACGAAAAAGAAATCCGGCGCAGAATAGGAATGGGTTGAGGTTCACTCAGCAAGCACTCACAAATAATGAGAAGTAAGCTACCTCTATCCCTAAAAAGAAAGTTCAACGAATGCGCTCTATCGGCGATGTCAAACTGAATGCCGTCCAACGGGCCACGAGGCGAATAATCATACGAGTAACACTTAGGGTCCTGGACAGGGCAATGACAGAGTAACACTTCGCATCCTAGATCAGGGAGCAAACTCGAGTAGAAGGTATTGCTTAATTAATATAAAGAAAAAGAAATGGACTTAAGCTGGCCATGTAGTGAAACAAGCTGACATCAGGTGGACCTTTCAGTAGGTGAACAGAGTGGATACCGAGAGACGGGACTAGAAGGGGAAAGCCAATAACACGATGGAGGGATGCAGTAAGGAAATTTGGGGGCAAAGAATGCACTCCGGCAGCGCAGGACAGGAACGGTTGGGGGTCAATGGGAGAGGCCTTCGTCCTGCAGTGCACCTGAGTGGACTGATGATGATGATGATAATGGGGGCGATGACGGAGTGGTTTTATTTGTGGGACTTTGAAGAAAGAAGAAGAGAACCGCTTCTCTTGCAAAAGAACTTGCATTGAAAATGCGAAAGCTCGTGAAAAATGCAGAAGACTTTTCTGCTGCAGCAAGAAATCAAGTCTCTGAAAGAGTGAAAGGTGTTCTATTTGTTATTGCACATCAGTTATTGTGCCTTTTCAATACTGCATTTTCTGCTAAAGGATCCTTACGAGCAACGGATTGTAATCAAGCAGTGTGTTCTGCAGTTAATGCAAGTGCCCTGTCCTATTTTTTACCACTGGATGGCTCGCTATCTGTGTTTAGTGTGTTTGTTAAGCAGGCATATCAGTCAGGGATTATGCTTAGAATTGTCAGGGAAAACCTGGAAAAGTGAGGGAATTTTAAAATGTATAATTGGTAGACACCCGGATTCTTGTTCCATGCCTGGTGGTAACGAAAGTTCAATGGAGCTGTCCTGCAAATATAGTTTACCGGGTCGTATCTGCAGCAGAGAATGCCTTATGATCGAAAAATGCTAGTCGCAGTAAGTTTTCAAGTTGTGTTGGCAAATGTCTAGGAATGTGCCGGTCTTGTCTACCATCATGTTATCTTTATGCTATCTCTGAAGATTACTGTAAGCCCCCTGAGGTAGTCCACAAATACAAGAATGTGAATCGAGTGTGAAAAAACTGTTCAGATAAAGTGTGAAGTGTTATTTCAGGGGTGGGGGGCATTGTAAAGGATTGAGATCCGGCTACTTTCTTCAGCATCTTGGACTCGTGAGGCCAGCAGCAATAAAACCTGTAGTGGGAATAATGTGAAAAGCGGATATTCGCTACTCCCAGCGTACTGAAGATAAATTGCCCTCGTGCTGGTTTCTGCCATCACCCTCTTTCCCTCGCGAATTCTGCACAGAAACCTTAAAAAGAGGTTTTGTACCGTATAAACCGGATTATAGGTCGACCCGGTATATAGGTCGACCCCCTACCTTGAGGTGGGAAAAGTTTACAAAAAAATAATTCGGCACAGAAGCGCACTCACAATGTCTATATTTATTTTCGACGCCCGTCCGTCACTGCCACTCACTATGCCTGCCGAAGTCACTCGTCCGGCTCTCAGAGTCGTCCACGGATGACTGCTTCGCACTGTCATCTTCCATGCCATCAGGCCCGTTGCTGGTGGAGCACTTCCTGAACGCTCGTGTAACCATGTCGTCGGGCAGCGACTGCCCAGAGAAGGACACCAGCTTGACACGGTCGCAACCGGCCCGTATAGGTTTTTTTGTTGTCGCCGGCTATCCACTCATTGCACAGTTCGAGGAGCCCGTCCGCGCATGGCCTCCGGAGCGATCGTGAGCGAAGTTCCCGGACGAAGTCCGCAACTTTGTTCTCCAACTCGGGGTGCACCGCTTGACGTCAATGGAACGATTGGTTTCGGGGGTTGCACGCGCACAGCTTAGCTCTCTGGCTCCGCCAGTACCGCACACTTTTCTCCGAAACGCCTACTGGCGTTGCACCGCCATGTTCCCATTCTGCTCGGTGACTCAATCGCCGTCAGCTTAAACGCCGCAGTGAACTGGCGTCGACTGCCGCCACTCATCTCGGAACCGAGACATACAGAAATGTACGCACGCACGCACAATAAACGAGTAAAAGACGAAACATTAGAGAAAAACGAAATCAAATAAAGGCCTGATGGTGTGAGAGAACAGTCTGACACGAATGGCAATAGTAGCGACGGACAGCGCTTGCACATTGTTGCCAGACGACGATTTACATTCTGCCAATGACCGCTATATAAGACGAGGGGTGACTTTTGTGCGGATTTTTTGGGAAAAAAACTCGACCTATATTCCGGTTTATACGGTATACAGTCTACGCTCGTTACAGCGGATCCGGCAACAACGGACTTTCGGTTACAACAGACCATTTCTGTTGGTTTGTCTGGTCCCCATGCATTTTAAATGGAGTCCACTCCGCTCACAACGGACCCGGCTAGAGCAGACTATCGGCTACAACAGACTAAATTTTAGGGGAAAATTGTTTCGACTGAATGTTTATAGCGGACTTCCGCGGGGCCGGCACCCGATATGCTCTTTTTTTTTTTTTTTTGCAAGAAAATTGTTGTCTGGCAACATTGCCGGCAGCCGGGTCGTTGGCGCAGCCAAGCCAGTGGCAGTGGCTTTTTTTTTTTTTTTTTTTGTGCGACCAGCGGCATAAGCGGCAGGGTAGCTGATTTCCCTGTCGGATAAATTAAGCGTAATTAACGCTGTCGAACATGGGGAAAAACAGGCCGACATCGCCAGAAGTACAGGCCTGTCTAAGCAGACGGTCCGCTCTGCCGTCAAGAACAAGGCCGCTGCCGATAAAAGCGACTCCGGTGAGATTGAAAACAGGGCTATCGAATACTCAAAGTTGTGCACCCGGAGGCGAGTCTGCCCTCGTCAGTCTTTCAGTGAAGTTCGGTCTTTATTATTCCCACGCATGCATCGCTCCCGTTTCGTTCGGTGAAAAAGATAAAAAATGCCTCAAGTAGGGGGGTTGTTTCCCATCCATTGTGCAATCTGCCGGTAACCGTGCGCAGTCCAACTGGTCTAACTTTAGATTTCACAGCTGTCCGTCATCAGATTATTTCATTATAGCTGTTTCAATGACCAGACTGAAATCGTTAAAAATGTGGAAGCTGCCTCGGGGGAACGTCAGGCAGCGATCCGGTTTGATTGACGAACGGTTTCGGGAAAACCTGCCTCGTCGTGGAGGGATTTAAAAGAGCCTAGCTAATTAAGATGGCCACAACTGATGTTTTATAGCTGGTTAATAATTGCGCCTAGTTATATTCTTGCTTTATTTGCTAAGCTTATCAGGCGTCTTTACACGCTTGACCGCATGCGCTAGGCCTTTTGCAAGTGCCGGTGCCAAGCTTTGGAAACTGTGTTTACGCGATTCTTTGCCCTTGCGCGAACACTGTGCAGAGGTGCTGCAGTCGTGTAGAAAGAACAAAGTGTATGTACTATGCATATGCAATATCGTCAAAGTACCAACTTTAGGGCGCATACCCCCCCCCCCCCCCCCCCTCCGGGACAAATACTGCATACTTCGGCTACAGCGGACGTTTTTTTCCGGATTAAGAGGGTCCGTTGTAACGGGCGTAGACTGTAGTTAGTGGTTTTGAAAGTATATCTAGTTTTTCTTTGTCCTCGTAGCAGTTAAACCAAAATTTCTGGCATAAGAAAAAAAAAATCCTATTGTTTTTTTAGCGCTAATCTTTGCCATTAAACTTTGCCTAACACAAAAAAAAAAGGTGGTAGAATGGCTAATCATTTGGCCTGAGAACATCTTTGTGTGAAGTTGGTCGTATTGCAATTGCCATGGACATCGTGGCACGTTGTTTGTAGTGCAAATAAGGCCTTTTTTCTTTTCTTCTCCAGGTGTCCACAAGGTGCGAACAAGCGAGATGAACGTCAATGAGATGGAAGGCAGTGCAAGTGCCGTTTTTTCGAGAACTCCTAATAGCGGTTCGGACAATTGGTCTCCACACGACCAGGTAAAGATCGTTGCTAGGAGTTGTGTGCTGGTTCTTGTGGGTGGTTGCCCGTCTGTGGATATCAGGCTGTAGTATCCAGACAAGTGGACAGCTTGTGTTCTAATTTTCATGCCATTACTTTTTAACTGCTGCTGCTGTTTTGTCTGTTTTGAATGTTTAGCACCACCAAGGCAGTGTACTGCAGCTTCAGCAAGTCCATTATATCAGATATAACAATGGACAGCCGCTTTACCGTCAGCATTGCCATGTGTTTTATGTTAAAATAAACTAAAGGCTGGAACAGCTGCGGCATTTTAACTCCATTCAGCTCCAAATTTTTACCTGCGCCATCCTGTGCCTGTGCCAAACTGTCCCTGTTGTGCCAAACTCGTTTAAGGGGGGAGGTGGGTCTTTAGACAATTTTTTTTATTATTAGTGCCAGCTAGATGAAAATTGGCAGTCTTAAGCAGTTTTTTTACACTGATTTCAAATATGTAATTAGTTTTAACATAGCTTCATTTGTTCAAGAAATACAACACTTTGAAATTTATTTTTTGAGGCATTTCTTACGGGGGTTTAGAGCAATTTCGCCTTAGCAAACTCAATGATGATTTATACGGACTTAATGCCAAAGGTCTACTCTGGGGGGCTATGCTATTTTTATTCATTTCGAAAACTTTTGCAAAGCATGAAAGAGGTGAACATTTGATATCAACAATTCGTATAAAATTGCCTCATTTTTATTAATTTTTGCAAATAGGTAAACAATGACAGAGCAATAAAAATAGCATCACCCCCTAGATCAATTCAGTACGAATACAATGGTACCAGTCTTGTCATCCTAGCCTAAGAGCAACATTACAAAAACCCCCGTAAGGCAGAGCTTGGTCTTGCAAAAAAAGAAACTGAGAAAAATGCATTTGAAGTTTTCGATCACGGTAACTTTTGCTACAGCATAGCTACAACAATATAAATAGCATCATTTTGTAGCTCTATTCTTCACAAAGAAAAGCATACCAACTATGTGACTGTAACACAAAAATACCTCTGGAAAGATTGACATAAATTTGCACGAATACCGTACAAATTGCGAAGGAAAACTAAATTTTCTACTGTTACACTTCAGAAACTGTATATCCTCATTCACCTTTTCTTTCAGTGTCTTTACAGAATACAGAAAGGCACAAATACCATGTGCTGCTGTTATTTTTGTGCTACCAATGAGACTAAAGCACAGCAGCCACCCAGAACTAGAGATTGTCCTGCTATGCATCTCAAACCTACAGTAAGGCTGTAGGTGAAATGCACTTTGGTGACCAGTGCTTCAGTGATACAAATAGCATCAGCTGCTAGACCAATTCAATACAAATTAAATTATACCAGTCTTGTTATCCTGGCTAAAGAGTAAGATAAGGAAACACCACGCAAGGAAGAGCGTGACCTCGCAAAATAAACTGTAGAGCTGCAGGTGGACTTCGATTTGGCGATGGATACCAGAGTGATACAAACAGCATCACCTGCTAGATCTATTTATTGCAAATTAAATGATACCAGTCTTATCATCCTAGGTCAAAAGCCTGATAGTGAAACACTCAGTAAGGCAGAGCATGACGTTGCAAACTAAGAAAGGAAAATCTAGTTTCTAACTCTTGCTACAGCATGGCCCAATATAAAAATCGCCATGTCACTCTGTTCCTAAAGAAAAAAAAAAAACAAAAAACAAAGTATGCGACCGTACCCCAAAAATAACCAGGAATGCTCTATGCAAGTAATGAAAAACTTTTGTAAACAGCGCTGGAAAACTGTACTTTTTGCTGAACCTTCACGTACGGTAGTTCCTTCTTTGCACTTCCTTCAACGTCGATGCAAACTACAGAAAATCACAAACATATTGTGCTGCGGACTTTTTTTTTCCCACAAATATAACCAAAGCAACTAAATCTGGACGTTTCCACGCGGCGCTTCTCGGACCAGGTTCGTACGTGACAGGCGATCTCGGCACCGCCGTCTACGGCGTCTTCCAATGTGTTTTTGTACGCTTGCAGCGCGTAGTTCCTTGAGGTAAAGGTCTCCAGGCATTGCGGCACGAGACATAAAGACGTTGTGACAGAATCGCAGTCACTAACGGCAGAGAAAACGCACCCGAATTGAAAATACTGCGGAAGCGAACGCGCGCCTGCAAAAACAAAACCAAAAAAAATGGCGGCTCAACGGCGCCGGCCAATCAGAGACGCGGAACGGGGGGCTCGACTCGAGCGCGCGTGCTCCTGCCAATCAGCGGCTCCGAAACGACCTTCAGTAAATCGGCGGTAACGCTCGTTCTCCCCATGCGACGCCATTTTGAGATGGCGCAAAATACGCACAAAGAAATCAGCTACAAAGCGAGCCCAAGATGGCCGCCGCCGGCAGTCTGCTTCGAGTGTGGCGCGCGCGCGAAGTTCAAGCTTTTTTAGCCCGGTTTTCGGCGTTTTGCGGCTCCCGCTGCGTTTTCAAAGTCGTTTTTGAGATTATTCCCGATCAAATTCAGCGGTGAAACTTTTAGAGTAGGTGCTTGAAGGTATAAAGACTTCAAAAATGTGTTTTTCCCAAAATGCGTATTTTCGCGATTTTGGACCATTCTAAGACCCGCGTCCCCCCTTAAGCGGGGACACTGGTCTTGACCAAAAATTTGCCAAAAAAAATTTTTCTGTACAGTTGAGCCCCTTTATAAGAGACACGTGCCGGGGAGCAGTTATGTCCTTTGCATTGTTAAATGCAAGCCCGAGCTCCCCGGCGAGAGCTTTGTTGTCCGGATCAGTCGATTCCATGACTAGGGCTGCGCATATACTACGTTTTACTATTTTTAAAATGGCCGCCGTCTCTGTTTCGGCATGAGTTCCGGTTCCTTTTTGATTTCCGCGTTTGGGTGCTATATGGAGTCGACATACTAGGTATCTGTTTCATGTACCGGCTCATATGACGCCATTGTTCACGTCACGAAATGTACAATTTAGTGGGAGATTTGAAAATTTGGCTTAAATTGCCTTATTTCTCTGTGAATAAAGCATGATTTGCTTCCGGGAAAGCGCTTGGGGTACAATGAAACACCTAATCTTTTGAATAAAACAAACTTTTGTATTGTCTAATGACTCCTTTAAGGGGGGACGCGGCTTTCAACTTCATAATTTTCGGAGCGCTACATCTCCGCAACAGTGCCACCGGGCGAGGCCATTTTGATATCGTTAGATAGGCCGAGCGTTCGTCTCTTCTGGCGAGTCATCATTCCGTTCCTGAAGCTTGCAATCTTGCTGTGAAACACAACTCGTTTTATATTGTCGCAATCAATACTAAAGTTCACATCATGAACCCCGATTGTAAATGCACACACCAACTGGAACCAAGTCGACCGGAACCTTGAAAACACCGGGGAAGCGCAGCAGCCTCACGGCCATGTTTTTGTTATGGCGATGCCCAATCAGGAGAGCCATTTCAGGGAACGTGGCCAGATAGCCAATCGCATGTTAGAATCTATGAGATGCTTCATTTCACTGTCTTTCTGCCAAGATGGCGTCGTTCGGTAGATATAGCGCTCCGAAAATTGGCACGTTTTCATTATTTTGCGGAAATTTGTCACCCCAGCTGACATATTTTTCTTCGGCACGTCGCTATCGTTTTTGGTGGGAACACTTTAGAAATGCATAGAATATAAAATGTGCAATCCGGAAATGCGACTCCAGAAAAAACTTTTAGTGGCTTGCAATCTGATCTCCGCGTCCCCCCTTTGAGAGAGAAAGAGGGCACAACGAAAAAGAAAAAAATTAAGACTTTTCGGCTCCTGCACGGGAGCCTTGTTCACAATGAATTTTATTGCAGACAAAAACGGCCTTAAGTAGGCTTTAAAAGATGACTTAGGCAGTGTGCATACATTGGGTGCAAGGTTCCGATGTTGCGATTAAGGGTGTTAGGCGTTGTCTGTATTATTAGCGATTTTAAATTTAATCTTGCGGCCAAATTCTTCTCCGTAGTTATGATGCGTGCATTTTCCCAGTCTATCTCGTGGCCTGACAGCTCTGCATGTTCGGCGAGGGCATTCAACGCCACTTTTTTTGTCTTCACATCATAGCATTGGTGTTTTAGGCGCTTTTGAAAGCGGCCCGTCCCCCATTAAAGACAAGAACACGTAGAACGCCCGGCAGTGCTCCCGACACATGGTGGCGGAAAAAACATCGTCTGCTGCTGATCTAGAAGGAAATAGAAGGAACTAATCAGGTCTTCCTATTTCCCCTCCATGGCATGTACAGACCACTGGCGGGTGGCCGCTTTGGAAGAGTTTGACAGACGTATGCTCTGCTCTCCCCACTCGAGATAAAAAAAAGATTGTAAATCTGAGATCGTTTACGGAAAATGAGGGCCGATTCGATAGCTCAAGCCGCAAGCGGAACACAGTCCTGATACAACTGTCGTGGCTTGTCGCCGAGGTAGGCTTGTACGATACCTTTTCGCAGGTTAAATTAAGGTGATCTGGCTATATAACTGGGGCCCGTCTGCAAGATCGGCAACTGTGGAACAGTGTATCATTGCGAGGGCCCGGCAGAATTTCCGCTGCGCAAACTTCGTAGTGAAAGTTCACTCTGTATTCTGGCCTTAACTCTTTCGTTACCGCGGCAAATTGACTGATTTTGAGGGCTTTAAACAAAACATTTTTTCTGTGCTATACTTATTGCTTAGGCACACATTGCAGTGACATGAAATGCAGATGATTCCACGCGCTTTCCAACGACACCAGTTTTAATTTTTTTCATAAATAATGATTGCAAAAAAAATTATCGAATTCGAAATTTCTGTCCAGATGTCAAAGAAAATTAGAAAAGTATAAACCACCAGTAGTAGGAAAATTAATAATGTACATTTTGTAGGTAAACGTTACAAAAACCCGTCTTAGAAAAAAATTGAGTTGCGTGGTACAATTGGTCAGATATAAAAGAAAATGTTAGCCCGCGTGGTGCCCATGCCTTGTGGTGAAGCCCGATCACTATTTCAAATTTTCCTATTTTGGTTGGTTCTCTGGAAGAAATCTGGTGGTCCCCAATTAGCCTTCACCTGTGTAAAAACACCTGCCAACGATTATGACCAGCAAAATATTGAAGGCAAGCAAGCGATGTGAAAAAATCCTTGTGGAGCTGAAAACCAAACTCTTTGGTGGATGAATGTTCACGTTCTCATGATCACTTATCAGTCAGAACTTCCATTTGCATTATCATTTTCTGACTCGCTATGGTAGCCCTGCTTGCAGGAATAAGGTACGATGCGCTAGAATATTCCCAGCCGCCGTCGTGCTATGAAGCGAGTTCAGCAATACGAGCCTACTACATTGCAGCGCCACCTAACAATTACAAGGCTGTTTGAGACTAGGAATAGACAGCTTTACTAAGCAGCGGCACTAGACCTCTGGAAATACCCTCGTATGAAACCGAACCTGGCCGGTGAACATCTGGCGCTGTTCCATGACCAATCTGAAGCGTATACCCAACGACCTGGTGTTATCTTGACTTTCAGCAGAAGCTGTTATCACAGAAGTAAGGCGTAGATGGCAAATAAGCTTGTAGTTGGGTAACTGCATAGTGGCGCCAAATATCAGTTTTGCAACGCAAAAAAGAAACCGAAACATCTGGGCACTGGCTGAAAAATCTGGGCACACTTGATAGACATGGGGGACCATCAGAAATAACCTTTGGCAGAGTACTGCTGCTCTTTCTTCGAACCGAAGATCACTAGTGAATGGTTGGTGTCATTTTCAAGTAATTTTCACCTCTCAGCGCTGTCGGATTACAAAACTGACATTATTTGCTGCCTGACTTGCCAGGAGCCTTTTAGCAAAAAAAAATATTATGGTAATGCAGCCTAACCACAATCTGCATCCTTTTTTGCCAAGTGCAGCAGCCATGCCCCCTTCCTGAAAAACACGCGTACCTCAGCTCGCAAAAAACGCCTTCAAAAATCTCAATGTTGCCGGAGTGGGAAGATTTAAACCGATTATAATAGTGCAGTGCCTAGACAAGAAATGAATACAACATGTTAAAATAGGCAGTATCAATTATCGATCACCGGTGATTGATTTGAAAAGGCGTGGTAACGAAAGAGTCAAAAGGAAATGTTATATTTGGGCAAATCTTTGTTGGTTTTAGTTATTTAAGTATAACAGCTTTAACTCGTATGTGTAAAGTGGGGAGCCTGTTGTCTACTGCAGGACATTGTACCTGTGCCGCTGCTGGAACGATACCAGACCATGGTAGATCCGTCATTGGCCCAAAATGTGGACTCTGAGATTGGGCGCCACTGTGCACACAGTTTACCCGCTGTGGCACTTACTTTGGGCCGTCGCTTCTGGCCCTGCCTGCGCACGACCTACCAGGCCCTGGTGTCTGATGTCCAGGTAAGCACGGTGTCTTGCGATACATTCTGACAGTTATATTGAGCGAGCAAAAAACACTATGATATAGGGCGTAATTCGTTGTAAGCATGCTATCAAATTGGGCGTCGTTAAAATAACTTCAAGAAACTGTTTATTCTTACACAAAATAGTCCTGTATCTTCTGCTCGAACAACCTAGCTTCCGGAGACAGTACACACTTTTACAAATTGGCTAACGACTAGTGCGAAAGCACCAATCACCTCGGAGGTTGTGGGCAAAGGGTCGTTGTTGCTTTCCTCGATGCGCCCGCTTTCGCATGCAAGTGGTACGATGTCAGCAATGTTGTTTTCCAAACTCTCCTGTAGTAACGACAGCGTAACTCGCCTCTGTAGTTATTCTCGCGGCAGCTGGCGTTCAATATAAGGAGTCGCTGGTATGTTTGTTAGATATTAGTGTCATTTTTGCTTATTATTCACATTGTAAATGTACCATGACCAAAAATGGGTGGACATGCAGGATAATTCGACATAGTCTAGTTCAACTGTACTTACTCGAGCTCCATAGATTGCTTCCTATCCCTGTTTTTCAGTGGAAGGTTCGGCACATCGTGGCCTCGTGCCTGCACGAGCTGGCCACCATCCTGGGCCCGCAAATAGCCTCGCAGGACCTGGTGCCCAGCTTTGAGGGCTTTGTGCGCGATGTGGACGAGGTGCGCGTGGGCCTGCTGGAACGGCTTGGCCACTTCCTGCGCGGCCTGGGCCAGGGGGACCAGCGCCGCTCCCTCCCCCTCCTGGCCGACTTCCTCTGCACCGACAACCACCGCAACTGGCGCTTCCGCCACACGCTCGCCCGGTGGGTGGGAGCATCCGACTTAAGCGTGGTGGAAGAACGTGTATTTAAGGGGGGACGCGGGTCTTAGAATGGCCAAAAATCGTGAAAAAACGTGTTTTGAGAAAAATACATTTTTGAAGCCTTTGTAATTTCAAGAACCTACTCTAAAAGTTTCACCGCTGAATTCGATCGAAAAGGTGAAAACATGACGGCGACCCCAAATTGTCGAAAATCGGAAAAGAAATGCTTGAACTTCGCACGCGCGCCATGCGCGAAGGAGACGACTGGCGGCAGGCCAGTCGTCTCCTGGCAGGAAGGTCGTTTCTTTGTGCGTATTTTGCGATATCTCAAAATGGCGTAGCATGGCGAGGGCCCTCGCTCGCCGTTTTTCGAAAGGTCACTTACAAGCCCCTGATTGGCCAGACCGCGCACGCGCGCGAGACGAGCTCCTCGTATTGCGTCTCTGATTGGGCGGCGCGGCGAACCCGGCGCCTTTTGCGTTTGTATTTTTGTTTTTCTTTCCTCGCATTCGCCTCCACGGTAGTTTATTTCATTGTCTTTTTGTCTCTGCTGCTGCAATTTGGTGCAACGTGTTCTTTTTCGTGCTACAATACCGGGAGATGTTCGCATCTAAAAAACTGCGCGTCAAGCGTACGTGATAAAGTCGTGATAATCATTGCATTCGTATGGAATTGCTCTAGCAGGTGATGCTATTTGTACAACCCTAGTGTTGATCACAAAATTGCAATATCCAGCTACGGCCCTGCAGTTTTTAGGTTTGAGGGATCCCTCTCCCCCTTACGGGGTGTTTTTTTATCTTGCAGTTGAGCCATGATGTTAAGACTGGTATCATTGCATTCGTATTGAATTGGTTTAGCAGGTGATGCTATTTGTACAGCCCTAGCGTTGATTAGAAAATTGCAATTGACCTACGTCTTTGCTTTAGTTTTGAAAAGCATAACGGAATAATGTCACTTTTTCATTGGCTACTGTGCTTTAGCATTACAGGTAGCAGAAGAGACTGCAGTATGTGATGCGTGGGCTTGTATGTAGTTTTCAGAGGCACTGGAATAAACTGGAAAATAGTAAATCTGGTTTCTGAAGTTTATTAGTAGAAAATCTACTTTTTCTCAACCGTTTTTAGAGATTATGCTTGGCTTTACGCTGAATGTTTTATGCTTATTTTTGTGGTACAGGCACATACTTAGTGTGCTTTTCTTCATGAAGAACTGAGCTACACAGTGATGCCATTTTTGTTATTGTAGCTGTGCTGTAACAAAAGTTGCCATGATCGAAAGCTTCAAGTGCATTTTTCTCAGTTTCTTTTTTTGCAAGACCGTGCTCCGCCTTACGGGGGGTTTTGTTATGTTGCTCTTGAGCTAGGATGACAAGACTGGTATCATTGTATTCATATTGAATTGATCTAGCAGGCTATGCTGTTTTTGTCACTCTGACGCTGTTCACCTATAAGCAAAATTGAGTAATGAAATAATTTTATAGAAATTGTTGGTATAAAATGTTCACTTTTTTTATACTTTGCAAAAGCTTTTGAAATGAATAAAAATAGCATAGCCTGGCAGAGCTCGAGCTCTGCCAGGCTATGCTATTTTTATGTCCATATAATTCATCTTTGAGCTTGATAAAGCGAAATAGCTCTAAACCCCGTAAGAAATGCCTCAATAAATTCATTTCAAATCACTGTATTTCTTCAGCAAATTCTGCTATGTTCAAACCAATTGCATATTTGAAATCAGCATAAAAAACTGCTCAAGACTGCCCATTTTCATCAAGCTGGCACTACAAATAAAAAAAAAGAATTGTCCAAAGACCCACCTCCCCCCTTAAAGGGGCCATGAAGGCGGCTTTCACTGCTGGCAGCTGTGGTTCTGGACACTGATTCGTTGCTGAGTCAATACACTGTCAAACAGCACCCCAGACACTGTGCCCCCTTCCCCTTGTGTTCATGCTTTGTGTTCAGTCGGTGGAGCTTGTACAAACAGCCATCTGTCGTCTTCGCAGCTCAAAAGCAGTTTTACGTGCTTCAGCTGTCACGGATGTGGGCGTGGCTTAGTGAACTTCACCAGAAACGATTGTTTAGAGCGAGTTATTCTCTTACCATTTGTTTCTCGTCTATGCAGACAACTGTGTGAGCTTGCTGAGCTGTACAATCCCCTGGACATCAACCAGTACCTAGTCCCGGTTGCAAGTGAGCTGTTGCTGGACAAGGTGGCAGAAGTGCGTCACAAAAGTGTCGACGCTGTAAGTGTTTTGGCCACTATCATGGTTGGAAGTTGGCTATCGTTCTGTGCCAAAAGCTTTGCATTTTTTAAAGGCAAAAGCACGGAAAATTGTCAGCTTTGTTTCTATTCTCAGTGTAGCAGTCTGGGTTGTAATATAAAGTAACTTTGGGGAAGCAATGAATTTGTTATAGAGGCTTTGAAATAAAAAAACTGAAGGCAATGAGCATCACTTGTCTACGGAGGCAAAATATCCGTTTGGTTAATTGAAAATCGAACTGCATTGACCCAGAAACACTTCTTCAAATCTTAACCCAACCTTCCAATGACTGAAATTAATTGCTAATGTACAGTTAACACATTGGTAGCACTGTTTTACCGCACTTCCTGGGGACTGCTCAAGTACCCCCTTTGGAGCATGCGCCCAAAAGACTTCTTTTTCATGTCTGTGATAAATTTGTGTTGTTTGCTTTTCGTGTGCAAAAGCTGATTTTCATATCACTCGACAAACAGCTGTTGTTAAATTCAACCTCCAATAAATAACTTACCAAGACATGAATATAAGTGTGGAGGAAGGGCAAGGAAAATGAGGAAAAGGCGTTTTGAGGAAAAAGGTTTGATCTGCGGGTTTTCAAGTTAACTCTGTTTTTTTTTTGTTTTTTTTTTTCCTCTCTCTCTCTCTCTTTCTCCCTCCAGGTGACCTCTTTGCTGCACAACATGGCTTCGCAGCCCCTTGTACGCAAGCAGTTCGTGCGCGACCTGTGTACCAAGGCTCATGACCAGAAGTGGGCTCAGCGCCAATTGTGAGCTTACATTTTTACTACCATTCTTGGTTGTTCTGGTACAAGTTATTGTATTTGTATTGTATTTGGTGGTATAAATGGTATTCATAATAAAAAAAAAACAAATCTGGAAAATTCTGTGAGGTGCGGTGCACTTTTAATGCCAAAAATAGTTTGGTATTGACTGGTCTTAAAAGCCTTCTGCTAATTTTCAAGTAAACTTTGTGAAACTGGTCAGTCTTGCTGCTTTTTCCCCCATTGATTTCAAGTATGCCATTATTTTTCCAGAGAGTCAATTAGGGCTGTGTACGAGATTTCGGCGCACGTTAAAGATCCCCAGGTGGTTAAAAATTAATCCGGAGCCCTCCACTATGGCGCGCCTCATCGCCTATACGTTGCATCGGCGCGTAAAACCCTACAATCTATCAAATCATGCACCCCTCCGTCTAAGGATGACAATAGTTGAACGCGAAGCTCTCGTGATGGATTCTGAGTTTGTCCAATCCCAGCTACTTTGGAGGTGCGCAACACGATTCTAGAATACCCTCCGCAATTCTCGGGTGTGCAATCCGAGTCAATTAGGGCACTGAAAATGGTTCCTTATCACTGGTGCCACCAAAGTTTAATGAGCTGTAAAATTAGTTCCAAGGGATGCATCCTAAATCCTAAAAGTGACCTAATCCCAAGTGACCTGACGAGCCATATCAGGGCTAATCAAAATACAATATGTTGCAGTAAACAGGCGCTGCGGTGCGCGCCAATAGTACAGTGGTATCCCAATGATACAAATCTTGCAGGACCACGAAAAATATTCGTATTCGAAATTCGTTAGAACCAACAGAGACCAAAAAAATTTAACACAAAAAAGAAAAGTTTCTTGCCGATTTTTAAGCATTCTGCCTTCTCATGAGAGAGAGAGGCTTTATTGCATAACAGCCAGTAATCTTTGGTAATCTTAGATGTCGGCCAGGAGCCTGTGGGTTCTAGCAGCACCTTCAGAATGGCCCAGACTTGTTCCGCTGCCATTGCACTACACTTGCGATTTTGCGACCTAACGTCCCCTGTGTACAGGCCTACAGCATGTGTGCTAGGCATTCCATTTGAGGCACTCCACTCCAATTTCAAGGCAAGGCATTCCAGAAGCCTAATGTTCAAAAGGACACAAAAGGCTACCATGCCTGCAACTTTCGATAAATGAAGTCTGTGTTGCAACAAAGCCGTGCTATCTTTCTCTCTCTCCCCCTCCCTCCCTCCCCATCTTACATTGTTCGATGGGCAGCTTCAGGTCGCGACATTTTTGGTTTACTTACTGCGAATATTTTGTCCAAAGTAGTATGCGTTGTATCCCAAACCATGGTTTGCTGCCGACTGCACCGGAGGGATTTACAATGGGAACTAGAGTAATTTGCGTATCCGAACCTCTCCTATCCTTCTCTTCTGCCCCCAGGTTTTGCCTCCTAGTTGAGGAAATGGCCTTCCAGGACTGCATGACTCGCGAAGAGTTCCTCGTGATTGCTCTGCCGAAGCTGCTGAAGCTGTGCAATGACTCGGTGCCCAATGTGCGCATGGCCACTGCACACTGCCTGGCCACCACCATTGCTGAAAAAGGTGAGGGGGAGGGAGGCCCTCTTGGTTTTGGAAGGGGGCTTGAGGAAGGAGTAGTCGAGGGCTTCGTCCAGAGATGCGTGCCAGCATGTGCTACAGTTTGTGGTTAGAGTACCGATGCTGATTCTCCCACCAAATCGTGCTTTGTGACATCTGCGATGATTTATAACAAAGGACGTTCCTTCAAGCTAGGCTTTCCAAGTGGGCTGCAAAGCCTTGTTTGCTGTCAGTTGTCCTAGATGGCACCACCATACTGCGCGGGACCGCTGTTTGCCCTTGCTTTGTTTTTGACCATTTTCGCACCTGGCTTGTTTTTGCTACGGTAGGAAGTAATAGTTTCATGAAACGTGGGGTATGCTCAACAAACAGGGTCACCGAAGACAATGTCACTTGTACCAATTGGCGAGCGTCGTGCGAGACAACCCCAAAGTACTGGACTGCTGTGCAGCTGCAAACAAGCATAGTGCGCGAGTACCAACAGCAGTCCGCACTGGTGCTTCTAGGTTTACGTGTACTTTTGTAACCTCCATTGTTTACCCCACTATTCTTACTGCTATAAAATGAGTATGCATTACATTTATGTGAAAGTAGCTCATTCTGGAAGCTTATAAGCCCTGCCTAACTTGCGTTTGCTTTAGCCGGCCTCAGCCAATCAATCACACAGCTGTGCATATTGCACCACCCCTTTTAGTGCGGAAAATGAGCTCGAGCAGGGGCTGATTCCTTGAGAGCTAAAACATGCGTGTACACGTTTTCCTCTAGCTTGAGTACATTGCAAGAAAAAAAACTTGCAAAGTCGGTGTGGGTGACGCGTGGCTTCTGCCAGCTGCAGTTGTTTTCCAACTTTGGGTGCTTCGCGCACTGACTAAAATTGCTCTAACATTGGCTGAACACAGAAAATACACCAAAATGACTCTGTACATTACAAACTGCATTCTGCCATCAACAAAAAATTTATAAAACAATCCTTCAATTGAAGCAGACACTATATTGTCGCTCACTTTGACACCCCATGTCTCCATATCTGCAATAGTGACGAACTTGTGTTAAGGGGACACGCGGGTCGAAAAAACGCGATTTTTTCGAAATATACCGATTTTTTGTTTTCCCTTGCATTAGCATCTTTGACTATCCTTCTTTCATGGGTAAAAAAATGAAAACGAAATACGAACGAGAACTTAGTGAAAAATGTGTCTGAATGACTCGCGGTGACCCAAGAAATCGCGCAATCAAGCCAAATTTCGGCCAGGTTTGAGAATTTATTCCGCACGGCAGCGTGGCTCGCCGCCATTTCGGTCACTTGAGAGAGGTAGATCAAGCCTCCTTCTCTCGATTGAGCCGCTCGCCAGCTTCGTATCTCCGCGTAAAAAAAATAAAAAAAATGTTTCTTCCCGCTTGTTTTGCGAGCTCCCAGTGGGCATTTAAATCACGTGACGCGAAAGCGGGATCGCCATTGGCTCTTGCCGCTTGTGAGCCGCCATCGCCCGCATCGTTCCGTTCGCTACTTCGCGCTATCTTTTCTATTTCCTTATCGTGTGTTTTTAATCGTGAACGGTGAGGAGAAGCGTGACTTTTGACGCCGGAAGCAGCGTACTTCATGCCGGTACAAAGGAAAGCGCAAGCGGCGCAGCATTGTGACGACCACGGCCAATGCCGGCACGACGGGCACCGTGAGGCCTAACGGCGCCGGGCCTTCAAGCGTTGCAAGCGCGGCTCTACCAGGCGGGGCTGATTTTATCAGCGAAGATATCGGCTTTATAAGCGCATCGGAGAAGAAGTCGGCAGCCTTCCAAGGTGAGGAGACAGCCAGACACGGGAGCGGTGCAGTTATCTGTGAAGTCGGCGCTCTGACTGACCTTGAGTGGCACCGTGTGCGCGACGTGCGGGAAGTGCGAACTCGTCGTAGTTGAGGTTGCGAACAAGCGGAAGGGCCTCGCATCGGTACTGGAACTGGAGTGCAAAAACAAGAAGTGCCCTGCGGGAGTGGTTGCGGGAGTGATTTCTTCTGTTTACTCGTCGCAGCGCGCTGCCGCCGTCGGCCGCGGAGGCCGCAAACCGGAACTCTGCAGGGGAAGTCCCCGTGATAGTTTCGCCGTCAATGTGAAAGCAGTACTCGCTGCACGCGCGGTTGGCATCGGACACGATCAGCTGTGCAGGTTTTGTGTCATTCTTGGTCTACCAAAACCACAGCATCAAAAGACGTTCTACAACACTGCCAAGAAAGTTCATGTTGCGGCCACAAAAGGCGTCTCTGACAACCTTGCTGAAGCAAGGCAAGTAACTGCGTTGCAAGCTGGTCAGACTGACCTCAGTGTGATTTTTGATGGTACTTGGCAGAAGCAAAGACACGAGCCACAACAGTGTTGGCACTGCCATTTTTCTTGACACTGGTCTCTGCCTGGATTTTGGGGTGCTGTCAAACTACTTGTACTTGTAGCCGACACCAAAAGCTTAATGAGCAAGAGGAGGAAGTGTGGCAAGCCTTTCATGCCTCTTGTGTGTAAAAAAAATGAATGCTCATCCCATGCCATGGAGACGGAAGCAGCACTGCGCATCTGGCACAGGACGCTATCGTACAACCTGCAGTTCACTGTAGTGGAGACTGCCACTGCCCTCGCAGGGTTGTGGTTCAACAGGGGCCACACTAGCTTTGAGCAAGTTCTCCAAGAACTGGGAATCTTCCCTTCAGAAGAACTGGTCAGACTAAGCAATGCAAGTGACCAGCGGAGGATCAGGCAGATGTGTGCCAAGCTGACTGCTAAGGCTAGCCCCAATGCCGCAGCCTGGTGAAACGGTCCCATACCAAGGACTACCCCAGCAAAAACCGTGAGGGTGCAACTTATGCAGCAGGAGCATTCTAGTATTAGTACCTCAATGTGGACATTTCAGACTGTATCCCCACCAAGTTTCATGTTGTTTGAGCAAGAATTTCTGAATCTGCCAAAGAAATAAACTTTCAATTGCGTTTTTCTCAGCTTGTTGTTTTTGTCCGTTTTCTGAGTTTGTGCACACTTATTTTCCCACTTACAGTTGTCGTATCAGGATGAAATTTTGCACAGATGTTCATTATAACACGTAGAGTGCACAAATCTTGTTCATTATGCAATTTGTGTCCTTAGATATTTCTGACGGTCATAAAACAAAAATGTACAGAACAAAAAAAGGCACACTACCAGTCATTTTTTTTTCGTGGTGAGGAAAATGATGATGAGGCTTTTTCAGGTAGATTTGTGCACTCTGCAGTTCATTTAAAGTTTCAGAAAAAATTTTTACTATAAGAAAAAGTGTGCACAAAAAAGCCATTTTTCTGAAAGTCATGCTGCGTAACATTTTATCCGGAGCAGCTATTCAAAATCTGATTACATATATGACCAGAGGAGCTCAATCTCTACAAGCTGTGAAAATTTCAGCCTCCTAACTTCATTATTAAAAAAAAAGTTGTTTGGAGGAGCACGTCCCCTTAAGTATTGTTGGCCACATATTTATAAGCACGTCTAAAATATTGCTTCTCTAGAAAAAAATTGTACAGTATAGACCATTGATACGCAACCGCTTATGGTGCGGGCCCAGATATAACATGGGTTTCCCCAGCCACAGATAGCCTTCTCGTAAAGCTCAATGCAGAAGTGTATCGCTTATGTGGTAGCCCGAAGCACAATACCGTTTATAGTTTTTTTTTTTTTCCTGCGTGTTTGCTTATCAACCGACAGAGCTGGAGCATTGTTGTAAGGTGCAAAAAGATGGATTCAGCCACCCCACGATTCAGCCCGGGCTCCCTTCTCTCCTCTAACTTATACTTCGAAAATAAAAACCACACGTGCCCTTGCACTCCGCACACCTCTGAAAATAGCACCCGTCTTTCTCTCTCTCTTGTTGTTACGATTAGAACTTCGTGCAGATAAACCAGATAGCGAGCCCAGCTATCTGTACGTTGTTCTGATAAGCAACCGCCTTGGGCATCACGAACACACGGCGCCGATGGAGAAAAAAAAAAAAAAGGCTTGCATTCTTATCATGTTGTCTCGCCGGCATAAGCCAGGTTGCTTCCCTCTCTGCGGTATCCATTTTTCTAGACGCTAAGAAACTCGTATCAATGCATAAAAGTCGCGCTCGCATATTGTATAAAACCATGCAGCAGGATTTGATGCAGGGAAAAAAAAACAAAATAAAGACCGCGCTTAGTTTTTAGGTGGCATTCGTTTGAGTAACGATAAAAAAAAAAACAATTGAAAGGTAGCTTGCGATGTAGTAGTTAGATTTTTGCATGTTTTGCATGTGCAACTTCAAAAATTAAAAAAAAAAAAAAACTCAATTTTCTTCAACATTGAGGAAACGAGACTTCTTTTTAAGGGGGACGCCGCTATTAACTTAGAAAAAAGATGAAACCACTGTTTTTTTTAAAGCCGCATAGTTCGCTTCTGTATTCCATTCTGTGCATTTGCATGCAAAGTTTTTCTGCCGAAAATCTTCGCAAACTGGCGCACAAAACGTACTTTTTCCAGCCATGATGACAAAATATCAGCGCAAAAGGGCGGAAGTGCAATTTTCGAAGCGCTGTATCTCCACAGCCGGGCCACCGGGCAAGACCGGCCATTTTGATACCATTAGATCGGTGGAACGACCCTGTGCAGGCGTCGCTTTTCTTTTAGCAGACACAAGCAGAAGCAGGGCAAAAGTTTTTTGTGTGACGACTGCTTTAAGGGGGGACGCGGCTTTCAACTTCGGAAAAATGACCAAAACATCGTTTTTTTGAAACCCACATATTCGGCTTCTATGGTTCCTATTCTATGCGTCTGCGAAGTTTTTACGCTGAAAAGCGTCGCAAAGTGGCATAAAAAAATACTTTTGTCAGGCGCGGTGACAAACTATCGGCGCAAAAGGGCGAAAAAACGGCAATTTTCGGAACGCTCTATCTCCGCAACGGTTCCACCGGGCGCGGCCATTTTGATATGGTTAGATCGGCCGAGCGATCGTCTTTCCGGTTCCGCTCGTCTCTTTTATCTTCGTTCATTCCCAAACGCACAAACAGCAGAAAAGAAACGACGCACAAACGAAGCTAGAAATAGATGCTGAAGCGCTATTGGTCCTCCGGAACAACGACCCTCCTGATTGGATGTCACGGGCGCAACGCAAGATGGCGGCCGCCTGTGCTGCGTAGCGAGCGGTTTGAGTTCATTTTCGCCGCTTCGCTCGGCCGAGTTTCTGTTCAATCTATGGTATTCAACACGGACGTTATCGCGGTGGGAATGCCAGATATAACGAGCCAGATTACGGGAAGTTGTGTGACTCGAAAGGAGGAGGTCATCGAACGCTTCGTGGTGCGCGTGACTCTACCGTCGCCAGACCCCGGAGGGTGACGCGGTGTGCGCGCTTGCGATAGCGGTTCGTGAAGTGAACTTTTAGTCGGGTTTGCGATGTTTACACGCTTAGTTATTGCTGTGTTTTGACTGTGGTCTCGCTAGCCTTGAGAAAAAAACGGTCGGCGCGTCAAACGCTGCGGCGCGCACGACATAGCCGACGCGCATTGGCGCAGCACATGACTGGGCAACCGGTTACGATTGAACGCCAGTAGTTGTAATTAATGCCTGCGACGTTAGATTTAATCTTAAAAGCGACCTGACCAGCCATATCAGGTATAATCAAAGTTCGATATGTTGCGGTAAGCGTGCGCTGCGATGCGCGCGAGCCATATCGCCTTTCTTGCGCAACGTTTCCCGTGCACTTGTAATTTTCATGCCAACAGGTTTGAGTTAGTAATATAGGAATAAAAATATGTTCTCTGCCTTAGAAATGTACGTTACTGTCTTAGCATTTAACAGTGATTTTTTAGTGAAATTATTGATACCATTGCTTAGGGCATACTGGCTTTGCTGCGAGAAATATTGGATGCCTTGAATGTCAAAAGTAGTAAAAAAATATGCCCTTGCATTGAAGTTGGGAGTCATGCAGAATACTCTACCAAGCTTCAAAGTAGCTCATTTTCATCCTTTTGGTATGCAAACTTTTGGCAATGAACACCTGCACGTATGAGTACTAAGTTGCGGTGCCAGATAAGATGATAAAACATAAAAAAAAAGCCAAAAATGTTCAAATTTAAGTAAAAAAAATGCTTAACTTGTTGCCATAGTGACAACACTGCAAAAGGAGGCTGTTCAGTATGATACAGCCAACCAGCTAACCTACTTTGCATTGAAAGCCCATTGAAACCCATCTCCCCCTTCGTTTGGTCTGCAAAGTGCACCATGGGGTATGTACTCTTCACAGAGGAGCTGAAAATGATGTTTTCTAGAAAGAGAAAGGCTGTAAAAGGCACTCCAATTTCAAGGCAAAGCATTCCAGAAGCCCCATGTTCAAAAGGACATGAAAGGCTACAACCGTGACGGCTTTTGATAAGTGAAACCTATGTTGCAACTTCGGAAGCCGTTTTCTCAAAACAGTTTTTTTTGCCACCTGTGTCGCTTGTACCAGGGATTTCTTTGTGACCGCTGGGTCTATTTTGATTCCGTTTCTTGCATTACATTCCTTGATGAACAGTTCAGGTCGTGACACTCTTGGTTTTCCAGATTTGTTTTTTGTGATTTTTTTATTCAAATAATCGTTCAGAGTCAACATGCCTGTTGCACATTAACCTCTAAAAAAATGAAAACTAAAAAACATTGTGTTGTAAAAAAAAAATTCTAAAACTGTCACGACCTCGTCCATTCATTTGGGAATGCAAAGCACTTCGAAGAAGTTTTCTATCGTGTTTTATAAGCCGCTCAAGCTCGGTACAAGCGGAACAGAAAGAAAATTTAATACATAAAAAAGTTATCAAAATATTAGTTTGAAATTTTTATGGTGTTATCACGGAAGCATTTCCGGTTGCTGTGCCAATTTTCATCAAAATCCACAAAGAAATAAAAAAGTTGATTTTGAAAGCCACGTCCCCCCTTAACTGCCCCAGTGCCGTGACAAACTCACAGCGTCTCCTCGATGGGTGCATTTGGCAGGCGGCATATGTTGC
Organism: Haemaphysalis longicornis; assembly: GCF_048455015.1. Classification (NCBI taxonomy): domain Eukaryota; kingdom Metazoa; phylum Arthropoda; class Arachnida; order Ixodida; family Ixodidae; genus Haemaphysalis; species Haemaphysalis longicornis. The sequence goes on from NW_027526203.1 coordinate 397,399,172, forward strand.
AACTTGCCGCGGGACTAGATGAAGGGTATTTGGCGTAGAGTAATGAAATTTGGTAGGCACATTGGGCAGTACTCCAAATTGCTAAATTTAAAATTTGGTTATGATATCTTTAGTTTTTATGTTAGAGGTTTACATTTTGCAGCAGCTAGAAGTGCCAAACAGTGTTTCTGGCTGCTGCAGACCTGCTCCGAGCCTGTTACAAAAGGCAATTTTGCCTGCTCCCAGGATTGCTCCCAAACCCATGTGCCCTGTTCCACCCCTGCCATCTCGATAACGCCAGTGTTGAATACTACAGCAGATAAAATGACTGACCAGAAACTTGGGCGAGCGAAGCAGCGAAAATAAACTTAGAAACGTGTACTATGCAGTTCAGGCGGCCACCATCTTGCAGTGCCGCAGCGACGCCCAATCAGAAGGGCCTTTCTAGTGCGGGCTGATCGGAGGGCCAATCGCGCTTCAGAATCCATTTCTGGCTTGGTGTGTGCGCCCTTTTTTCTCCTCCTCCTCCGCCTCCTGTTCATGCGTTTGTGAATGAAGATAAGAGACGACCTGAACGGGAAAGAGGATAGCTCGGCCGATCTAATGGTAATGGTACCAAAACAGCTGCACCCAGTGGTGCAGCACCCAGTGCAATGCTCCGAAAATTTCCCCTATTTCCCCCGCCCTTTTGCACTGACATTTTTCACCGCAGCTGGCAAAAATTTTTATGCCACATCGCGACTGTTTCCAGCCGAAAAACTGTAAACGCGCACAGAAATATGGTAAAAAAGTTTTGAATATTTTTCAATTGTGGTCAAAAGAACACTGCAGGGTAGTGTTCTTTTGACGTTATTTTCACTCGTATTAGCTGCATACAGCTGACTGTGCTGTAAATATTGCAAAAAATATCTAGGCCCAAAACTGAAAATTTGAAAACTGAAAATTTCACGGCCACGGTCAATGTCTGCCCAGTGCAATTCTGGAATTCGTGTCGCGGAGTCCTGTACGAGCACTGCGTTAAGTGCCCGATTTCAAATTTGAATTCTAATTCTGTCCTTTTTACTCTTTTTACCTTTCTTTTCCCCAGTGAAACTGTGGCACCTTGATGACTTCTACCAAGATCAAGTGAGAGTGGCTCTGGCTGGCCTTAAGGAGGACCTGGACAGAGATGTGCGGTACAGTGCACACCTACCACCAAGGGTGCGTGATTCAAAAGCCTCGTATGTGTTCAAGCAGTTGCGGTCACTGTTATGACAGGAGAAAGTACAGGACATACAGGGTGCCACGTGACACCTGGCCTTGGTGTGGCAGGGAGCGGGCATATGAGGGCTCCTATAAGTTGAGGGGGGCGTGGCTTTTGCGATCAACTTTATTTCTTTCGGGATTTTGATGAAAATTGGCACAGCAACCGGAATGCCTCTGTGTGTGATAGCACCATAAAAATGTCAAAGTAATATCTTCAGCGGCTTATAAAACGTGGTAGAAAACTTGTTCGAAGTGCTTTGCATTCCCAAATGAATGGACGAGGTAGTGACAGTCTTGGATTTTTTTATTTACAACACAATATTTTTTTTTTCAATTTTTCAGAGGTGAATGTACAACAGCCATGTAGGCTCATCAAGGAATGTAATGCAAAAGATGGAATCTAAATAGACCTAGCGGTAACGAAGAAATCACTGGAACAAGTGACGCAGGTGGTAAAAAAAAAAAAAAAAAAAAAAACTAAGAAAACGGCTTTTGAAGTTGCCACAGATTGCCAAAGTTGCCGAAGTTGCCACAGTCCTTTTGAACATGGGGCTTCTGGAAAACCTTTCCTTGTAATTGGAGTGCCTTTTTGAGCCTTTTCCTTTCCACAATACATCATTTTCAGCTCCTCCGAGAAGAGTACATAGCTGAGTTTACAGACCAAATGGGGGGAGATGGCTTGTTATTGTTTTAAGTGTGAACCGCATGGAGCGTTTTCTGATCGCGAAAACGCGCCGTGCACGCCACAGGCGCGCTGCCGCTGCCGCGGAGCCACCCGCACGCTGCGCGGCAGGCGGCGGAAACATGGCGGCGGCTTCGGCCACGAAGCGGTGTCGGGAGCTCGAGCGACCGCTTCTGAGTGCTCTCTAAAATGCCGCTCAAGACACGCACGAAGTTGTTTGAGCGGCAAGGAGCTTAAAATGTGGGTGAAAACGGTACTATAAAACATCATCCGCGCCGCTACTGAATGCGCCCAAGCAATATCTGACAGGGTGGTAAGCCTAAAGATCCCCGGCGGAGCCAGCCGGCTGTCTCGAGTGCTTTGAAACCGCCGCCATGAGGCGCGCGCCACCCCATTGGCGCAAGTCCCCAGGCTCCTCCCACTGCTGCGCGCGACGCGCGTCAAAATCTAGCCAAGGCAGATGCTGCCGCGGGCGCGTAATTGTCGACGCGGGCGTCGAAAAAACGCACGCGCAATGCTGACTCGTGCAAATCGCGTGAAGAAATGCTCCATGCGGTTCACGCTTTATAACCGCTCCTGGAGCAGCAACTTAGTACTAGTACGTGCAGGGGATCACTGCCAAAAATTTACATGCCACAACTTCAATGCATGCATATTTTTTTAGTACTCTTGACATTCAGGCCATCCAGTATTTCTCGCAGCACAGTCATGGACCGGAAGTAGTGCTAGGGAGGAAAATGAGGAAATTGTAAACTGTTTGAGAAAAGATATAAACGAGTTTTAGCCTGAATTTTTGGAGATATGAATGCCATATGCATTAAACTATGGATGTATGCATAGGTATTCATAATTTCCAAACCCAAACTCAGACCTGTTCGCGTGATTACTAGAAGTGCACGGGAAATGTTGCACAAGAAGGGCGGTATGGCTCGCGCGCGTTTACTGCAAGATATCATACTTTATCTCTGAAAAGGCCCGTCAGCTCACTTTTAAGATTAAATCTAACGTCACAGGCATTAATTATAACTACTGGCGTACAACCGTAACCGGTTGCACAGTCAGGCGATGCTCTAACGCACAGCAGCTTTGCCTTGCGTGCCGTAGCTTTTAACGCATCGGCAGTTTCTTTCCCAAAGCTAGCAAGCCTACTGCAAAACATAGCAATAAATAAGTGAGTTAACATGGCAAACCAGGCGAAAAGTTCACTTTGCGAACCGCTATCACAAGCGCGCACACTGCATTTCACCCTCCGGGGTAAAGTCACGCGCACCATGAGGCATTTAACCTCCTCCTTTCGAGCCACGCCATTTCCCGTAATCTGGCTCATGATCTCTGGCATTCCCATCGCGATAACATCCGTGTTGAATACCACAGCAGATAAAATGACTGAACAGAAACTTGGCCGAGTGAAGCAGCTAAAATGAACTCTCAAACGCGCACTACACAGTTCAGGCGGCCGCCATCTTGTGTTGCCGCAGCGACACCCATTTAGGAGGGCTGTTCCTGTGCACTCCAGTTGGAAGGCCAATCGTGCTTCAGTATCTCTCTCTAGCTTCGTTCGTGCGTCGTCCCTTTTGTGTTTGTGCGTTTGTGAGCGAACGGAGATAAAAGGCGACCTGAACCGGAAAGAGGACCGTTCGGCCGATCTAATTATTGCGGTGATACAGCGCTCCGAATGTTTCCATTGTTTTTGCCCTTTTGTGCTGTTTTTGTAATTTTTTCCGAAGTTGAAAGCTGCGTCTCCCCTTAATGCAGACTTTTGTGGTTTGTGAAGTTTTTGCTCACAGGCACCAAGTGCTTGGCGTCATTTTGCTTGATTGCATTTCCCGAATGCCCCTCGTTTTTCTTTCTTTGCAGGAGGGCTTAAAGCGAGAGGAGACGATTGAGGTTGCGACTGAGTAGGACATGGCTTTATATCACCCCTCCGCCAGAGGTCACCAATGAACTTTTTCAGTGAAGACAAATGGATCTGTGATAACACTGCAGAAGGGGAGGAGGGTAGAGAGGACTTTCACTGGACGCACCTTTTCTTTCTGTTCTTTCTTTTTTCCCCCCCTCCCAAGACTAACTGGTGGAGTGAGGACTCAGTGCCAATTTAAACTGATTGAACAAGTGGCAAAAGGCATTTTTAGAGCGTGCATTCTCAGCCAACAATACTGCACTTTCCCCTGGAACATCCGGCAAAAGACCCCTGTGCAATCCTGTACGAGTGTTTTAACTTTTTAGATCTGTCTGCATTGTTTTTGAAATGAATTCATGCCTGCTGCAGCCCAGTGTAACGTGCTGGGAGCTAACTAGTCCTCGAGGATAAATAGCGAGTCTGGGTTCCCAGGGTGGTAGCAAAGTCAGTGGGCTGCTTCTGAGGTGGCAGTATTTTCTGCAGGCGTCGTTTTGTGAGTGTTTGTACATGGTTGTATAATGCCACATGCTGTGAAGTGTTGCCAACAAATGATGCCTGCTTAGGGGAGAGTGTCCTCTGGCTGTTGCAACACGCTGTCTGTGATATATTAAAAATGTGGGCCCACCCATTGTTCACTGGTTGCTTTGGACTTTTGTATGAAAGTGTATATTGCAGGCCATGTGATAACTAGAACGGTTGAAATATATCTATTTTTGTACAAAATGTTTGCTTCCTAGTTTACCACAAATAAAGATGTTTCCATAGAAAAATTTCTGGTAGCACTACAACAGGTGCCTTGTGTTTTCTTCCTAGTGCCTTAAACATGGTAGGGATAGCGGTGTGAGCATTCGAACCTTTCGAATGTTTCAAGGTATTTCGAAGTTCAAAAGTATGTACCGGCGTTCTCCGCTCATGGCAAAGGGCTTTTTCACAGTGCTACGGTGACGTAGAGCCGAAGAGCATGAAGGCAAATTTGGAGAACACCTCTTGCCTCGTTGGCAATTCGCGAACTAGCGTCTTGCTTCTCTCAAAGGCAAAAAAAGTGCCATGTCCTGTAATGACCAACATCAGTTTTACAAAAACGTTAGCAAATGCAGGACCAGGTTATCCTGCCCTTCCAACCTGATCCAAATGAGTTTTTTGATAGCCATGCTGCGTGGTTTTATACAGCTGGCGTGATGGGTTGCACCAAGATGCCCATATTTTAGGTGCTCCGTGCGGAGCACCTTAGGACTGCACAATGTCCGTGCGCATAGCATTTATAATCGCAAAAAATCGTACAGGCACTGGCAGGATTCGAGCCTGTGTCTGGTAAATCAGACAGGTGTCAGTCGTCTTGCCCATTGGGCTACGACCGTGAGTCAGTACCCGAGAGTCAAACGTCTTAAGCGCTGGACACGTGTACGACTAGTGCACGCGATTCGCATGCGACTGATCATTACGATAGACCGTTAGGACCTGTTTTGGCGTCGTTCGCTGGTCGGAGGGGGCTCGCGACGTGCGACTGGCAAGCCAGATGCTGTCGTGCCATCGTTGAGGTCGTCGCGAGGCCACGGCCAATGAGAGCCCGCAACCGGCTTGCGTTGCTCGGGTCGCCTCGGGCATCCCAGGTGATGGGAACTCTAGGTTTAGCATCCCGGCGGATATTTGATCGCCGCTATCTGTGCAGCAGCAAATGACAATCCGTAACAAATTTCACCACACTATCATCCCCTTTTGCGCTGGAACTTTATTTAAGCTATAACTGCCGTTTGAGCAATCGGTGACCGACATCTGCGTTAGAGCACTGCACGGGCCGGAATTTCTAGGCCCGGCCCGACCCGGCCCGGTAGAGACACGGCCCGGGCCCGACAAGTTTTTAAAACTAGAGTCCGAGCCCGGCCCGAGCCTGACAAATTTTTAAAATGTGAGCCCGAAAACGTTTACTGTTTTTAACATAAAAGTAAACATAAGGCGACTACTTCTGATTTAAATTTTTTATACTTGGACCGCTTTTTGCACAACTCAAATATCGGGACTTAGAAGCTGTATTTTTGTGAGTAGCGGTGAAATATGCACTTCACTTGCGACACTCCTCGAAGTCAAGGCACACCGAGGATTCTTTCAAATGATCCCGAGAAAAGTGATTATGTTTATTTATGCAACACTTGGACATAAATTGCTCGTATCTTTCCAGTTCTCGCTGCTTGCTACATGTTTTTGTGCAGAAACAATAAATTGTCCATGGACTCTTTCTTCAGGCAGGTGCGTCTTGCTTGCATAACGTAGCCCGCTGCACTGAAGTTCCGCTCGCTGCTAGCACATGTGGCAGGGATGCACAGGATGCGTTTGAACTGAAGGGCCAGTTTGTGCAGTCGAGAATAGGGCCCCTGGGGCCCTATTCTCGACTGCACAAATTGCCGGCATTTCGTCCATGTTTTTTGCGTAAGCACGACGTAAGCAATCAGTGACGTGCTGCACCTATTGGCGGTGAGCGCGAACACAGGCGGCGCTGCGAAGCGCGCCTCCGTGACGTCAGCTTAGGGACTCTCGCATTTGTCGTCTGCTTCACTTAGGATCGCTCTCCCTGCTGTTTATTTGCGCTCGGTCAACGTCTGATGCTTGTCCGCACCAGAATTGGCGTGTTGGTAACTTTTTATCATAATAATAGGCTTAAAATCGCATACACTAGCTCATGGTGTCAATTAAAGTATAGTTTTGGTTACCGCTACGGGAGAAACATTGTCGGCGCTACCCCATTCCTTGCGAAGCCGGTCCCGTGCGGAGCGCGAATAGTCGGAGCTAGGCGTCAGCTTCTCATGTAAGCATTCGAACCAAAGGAACAGTCAGCTGCTAATAACCGACAACAGCGAAAATGGAAGACCAAAACAAATTCTAGGCCTTCAGGGCTGTCGGCTTTGGCAGAAGGCATTACGATTCCCGGTCATATGTAAGGTAAAACAGTTTTTGCACCCTTGCCGAACGCTCGAACGCGTTGTCACATCACTTTACGTTGTCAAGGCATGAAAGTTTGCCGACATGCACTACAGACTGCAAAAACTGTAGGTTGAGTTCCAAATAACCCAGTGTGTATATACGCGCGTGCTGATTCTATACCAGGCATCTAACCTGTACGGAGGTAGGTGTATTGAGCAAAACGAGTCACGTCTTCGTTAAATTTATAGTAACACATATATGTTTGTTAAGACCTGGAGGGATACTTCGGGGCATTTTGCACAGTCATATCTTCCCGATATTCGGATATGCGTTATAGTAAAACTGCATTTAAGAGAAGGAGGAGCAGTAAGGGGAGGAGGGGAAAACTTTGTTTAACAATTAAATCGATCTGATTAGTGGGCCGGGTCCTCAGTCCAGGACAAGAGAGTAAAAGTAATTTTCTTCAAATCATAGAACGCCATCCCGAGTAGAATAGGATTTGTTCTTCGCGCCTGGAAGGGTTGAAAAGCAATAAAGAGCTACTTGGAATTATTCTTCGGTTTCGAGTCTTGTAATATATGCAGGTATACTATTTATTACGTTAGTTAGCGAGTATATCATGCCTTCAACACCGTAATCATGTCAGCATTGTTCGAGTTGAGTGTCAGTTCGTTATGATAACGATATAATTACGATAGAAATTCGGAGCACAAAAGCCGCCTTCGAGTACTGTGGACCACGTTGTTTAGGACGCGATCGCGGTGGCGTAGCACAAACCTTCTCATTGTATTTGCACGTGAATAAACAAAGCTCGCTGCGGATATACACCTTCTTGCACGCAGCCGTAATGAAAGCCAATTTGTGAAGAAGGGAATGTATGCCATAGAAAATGAAGGAAATATCCACACGACATTTGTGAGGCTCCCAAACATCCCGAAACCTCCTAATTAGAAGTTGGTGACGGCGCAGAAAAATTAATGCGTTGGGCAGAAAAAAAAAGCAAGAAACATTAATCCGATACAAGAAAACAACGAAAGAAACAGAAGAAAGCCGCTTTATTTCCTGCTGTGCGATGAGCGTGTAGAGGCCGCTGCTTGGTACGTATTTGGTACGTAGTAAGACTGTTGAGTCTTCTTAGGAGCATCTCAAAAATACTGCAGGGAAGCCTACGCATTTTGAATACTTAACGAGAAGCTCTGTTCGCTGATCCTCGCGAATAAGCAAGAAAGGACGAGTTACAAAGGATCTTCTGACCGATACTCTGAAGAAAGTTGTTCTCTATCTCTTCGTGTGTTGCAAACTTGTGGGGTATACAGCTTCAAATTATTCAGATGCGTGAGAAGCTGGCAAAATAACTAAGTCGCTAGAAATACGCTTTTTAACGCACTACAGAAACGAAGCGGGCGATTTCTAGCCCAGGCACTGTTGCCCCTCACAAGCGGAGTGTAGCAGACGACAGCGGCGCGAATCCCTAAGCCGACGTCAGAGCCAGGGGGCGCCACTCAAAGATCTCACCGCCAATAGCTATGACGACATGCAGTGTAATTTGACGAGTCACTCATAAACATGTCTACCAAGGTATCAAATATTGTGCAAGAAAGATATAAAAACACTTGGCATGTACTATAAAAATTAAGACGGTAGCTGAGGCTGACAAGAAAAACACATTTCTGGAGGTCAAATTTGGCGGCAACACCACAAGGCGATCGAGTAACGTTGATCCAAAAAGCCAGCGAAAGGCGGATATCGAGCTAAAGAACATCACACAATTTTTTTACCGTATCTATTTATTTCTTTCAATCGCTTTTATTAACATAGCTGGGCTCTCTGCTTCAATGCAAGCTTTGTTGTGTTATCACCTTCCCTGCCGCCACCGCCGCCACGCCATCGTCTGCTGCTATGTTACAAGTTTATGGCGTGATCACAGAAAAAGACGGCCGCGACCATCGCTTCTATGACACATAAGAGCAGCGAAGCGCTACGCCTGATAACCGCGGAGCGCACCGATGTCGCCGATTCACTCATTCGTCAAGCTCGACTGCAATAAGCGCTGTAATGAACCAAATAGTCACTTTTCTTTGTTATTTTTCTTTTAAGTTCGATCATGTGACCCAACACCTTACTAGGACAAGTATGGACAAATGCCATGCATTGGGTTCTCTTTGTCATGGAGAGGCTTGTACTGCCCTCTTATGTTGCGGTTACGCCAAACAAATAATTTTTATTTTATTGCCAACCATAGAAGCAAAATACTGCATGTTATTTGTATGTTCCATGATCGCTGACTTGGAAGCAGTTGAAACTATAATTAGTTTCGGTAGGGAACATGCTTTAAACATGGCGCATGCGAAACTGCGCCTGATGCAAATTGCCGCACATTTCGCGGCGCCGAAAGCCGGGGCAATTTTTTGCCCTATTTTGCTTGTATTTTGCGACAAGAACAGCCGCCATTTTCAAGCTGTTACGTAGCATTACGTCACTTTTACGCAGGCTGAAGTTGCCAATGCATGGCGTAATCGTTCCCGCCAACTGTTTAAATTACGTCACGCCTTCTCAGCCAATCACAGAGGGGGTGTGTATTACAAGCAGTATTGTTGTTGAATAGGAAAGACAGGCTTACGTTGTCATGTCCGCTGCATTTAGTCTGGTTTTTCACTGCCGGCCAAGATTTAGGCGCCTTTAGTAACGAGAAATAAGGCAAACTTTAGAACTGGTGTCCGTAAACGACATGAAACGTCAAAATGACGACAGCACACACAACCGCTTTGTCAACCGGAAGCACGTGACCAAAATTTAAAGCCAATCAGAAAAGACTTCCGTAAAATTGCCTGAATTGCCGGCAATTTGTGCAGTCGAGAATAGGGCCCCTGGGCACGCGCCGGCGCCAGTGCGTCTGCCGCGGCTATGACGCTACACAATCCAACACAATCCACTGTAATCCAATCCAAGTCAAGCCAATCGAATCCAATCCAATGCCCCTCGCAAGAGAGTGTTCGCTATCGGAGAGGAGAGCGGGAGAGTGGCTGCGGACAACAACGGACGCACGCGGACAACAACGGACGCACGCAGGAAGGACAGGGCCGCCGACAAGAGATGCTCTGAGCGTCGCATCTAAAAGTTGCGCACAAACAAAATTTGGTGCGTAAAAGCATCAAAATTCAACCGAGCGCAAAGAAACAGCAGGTAGAGCGAGCCAGAGTGAAGCAGACAACAAATGCGAGAGTCCCTAAGCCGACGTCACGGAAGCGCGCTCCGCAGCGCCGCCCGTGGTCGCGCTCACCGCCAATAGGGCTCCTGCGCTGGAGTTTGGCGGTATGCAGCGCCCCCTCATGTCCAACGTGTCTGGGTAGTACAAAAGCAGACGACCCTCGCCGCCCTCCATGTGTTTTCCATTACCAGCCAGAGCGAAAGTTGGGTGTAACTATTTTAATCACGTTGTGGTGTGTTTAATCGACTACATAGTTAATCAAATAGCCTTTAAAGTAGTTGCAGAGGCTAAACAAAAATAATATCCGCTACAACAAGCCGGTTTATTCGTTGTTTTTTTTAGCGAGCTGTCGTGATCGTCTCTGCGTGGGACAGTATCGCCACGTCAGGTGGTCTAACTTCCTGACGATAATTATCGTTCGTTCTTCTTGCGTGCGGAAGACAAAGGAAAGTTCACAAGTAGCATAAACAGAACGTTGCTGATCCTGAGGTAACTGTAAATGGTTGCTCCAGCAAGAGCATGCCAGCGAAAGCGAGGAGCGCAGCCGATTCAGCGGACACTGCTCGCCTGGCAACGCCTTGAAAACGAGTGGGAAATTTGTTTTGTATTTTCGCAAACTAAATGATTCTTGCTTAACATTTTGCGCCACACGGTTTACGAACGGCAGGGTACACGTATACTAGCTAATAGGTAAGGCAATACCGCCAAATAAAGAAATTGAGCGCCATTCAAGTACGCCAATCAAGCACCGAATCGCAAGTCCGTTACCTGCTTAGGTGTTTACTTGTATGTTTATCGAAGTGCCTAGAAAATTCCATCGTTATAAACGATAATTGTTATAAGCGGGTTGCGAAATAAAAAGACGGAACAGAGCTCAAAACATTTTATTCGCATACCAGCAAAGTGGTACTACTACTAATTTGCGGAAAAGAAGCCACAGTCGGTCCCCTTTGTTTGCCGCGTGTGAAGCTAGCGCAAATCTTTTCCAATAGCATCTATAGGTGCTTCACCTAACTGAGGTAAATGTCCTTGACGGAAACAAAGTCCCCGAGGGACTGTGTCACGAATTGGGCCTCCTACGAAGACACTACCTGAGTAGGCTGCGCAACCGCGTCATTAGAGTCGTCACTGTTGCACTTTTGGTGCACAATATCACCGGATTCAATCGTTATAGCCGATATCATGGCATCTCGATCATTGTAATAAGCGGTTTATTTTACCATAAAAGAATACAAAAGTTAACGGTGCCATAGCTGTTCATCGTTATATTTGATATATTGTTATAAACGGTATCGTTATAAGTGGACTCGACTGTATAACTTAACGCAGCCGCATACACGGTTCGCGGCCCAAATATTTACGTATACGATTGTCGCTGACTGTGTTGGTTATCTTCTCGTGCACGGGTCGTCGCTAACAATATGAACGCCTCGACACGCCAGTTTTGTCCTCAAATGGGGTTAGACGGCGAGAGAGAGATGATGATGATGATGATGAATAAACTTCATTGGAGAGCAGGTGCTGATGTTAGGGCACCCGCCCGGTGGGAGGCTTCCTTAGTCTGGGATACCTTGGGCTATGCTGGCCATCCGTGCCCTCTCCACCAATCGTCGCTGGTGTGGAAGGTCGGAGCTGGTCAGCAGCTCCACCCACTGCTCCGAGAGAGAGAGAGAAATAAAAACTTTTATTGACACCACCGGCCTAAGGGGCCGCCATGGCTGCCCGAAGGGCCGCCACCATGGCTTGTGCTCGGGTGACCAGTGGGTGCTGGGAATCTTCGTCCGAGCGGCCCAGGGGAAGTTATGGTGGGGTGGGGGTCATAGGGGCAGGTCCACATGTGGTGTTGCACTGTGGATTTAGCGCCACACTGTGGACAGAGCGGAGACGGGTAGGCGGATGGGTAAATGTGATGAAGGAGGGCTCGGTTGGGGAGCGATTCCGTTTGGAAGAGGCGCCACAGCCGTTCCTCCGAGGGGGTTAGGGATGGGGGAGCCGAGGGCAGCGTGTTGCAGGAGAGGCGGTAGTAATCTGTAACCTCCCTGTAAGTGGTGAGGGAGTCCCTGGCGGAGTAAACCCCTTGACGGGAAGTTGTCTCGTCAGGCGCACGGGTGAAGCGGGATTCACACGACGGAGAAACCCTCTCTTTCTGGCCCGCTGGACCCGCACACGTGACCAGTTTTAGGCATAGCTCGGCAAAACTGGATGCCACTCACTCACACTCACTCAAAAAAATATATTTATACTGAAGCACTCACTCGCACTCACGCTCGCCACTCCGCCCTCACCACTCGCTCTCACTCACACTCACGCTCGCCCCTCCGCTCTCACTACTCGCACTCACTCGCACTCACGCTCTCCAGTCGTTCCCACCACTAGTACTCACTCGCGCTCACGCTCGCCCCTCCGCCCTCACCACTCGCACTCACTCGTGCTCACGCTCACCACTCGTCCCCACCACTCACACTCACTCGCACTCACGCTCGCAACTCCGCTCTCACTACTCGCACTCACTCGTGCTCACACTCGGCGCTCGTCCCCAACACTCACACTCACTCGCGCTCACTCTCACCACTCCACCCACACCACTCGCACTCACTCGCGCTCACGCTCACCCCTCGTCCCCACCACTCACACTCACTCGCGCTCAAGCTCACTATTCGTCGTCAGCACTCGTACTCACTCGCGTTCACGCTCAACACTCCGCCCTCACCACTCGCACTCACTCGCGCTCACACTCACCACTCGTAGTCCCCACTCGCACTCACTCGCGCTCACCACTCCGCCCTCACCACTCGCACTCACTCGCGTTCACGCTCACCATTCGGTGTCACCACTCGCACTCACTAACGCTCACGCTCACGACTCGCATTTCCTATTTACACTCCCTCGCAATCGAACTCACCCCTCGCAATGGCCACTCACACTCATTCGTACTCACCACTCGCTTCCTCCACTCACGCACTCGCCACTCCCATCGCCCGCTTACGCTCACTCACGCTCACTCACAACCGCCACTAATTCACATTACAACTCGCTTTGTTCCTTTGCAGAACGGGAATTTAATTTTAACTTCGCTTTGTTTGTAAACCAGATGAATCGTTCCATTTTGTGGAGACCTTAAATGTGGCCATATTGACACCGACACCACAGTGATGTCGTTTCATGAAGCGAAAAGGACATTCAGTGTTTTAAGAGCTTCACATTGGCTATGGGGCGTGCCCCATAACAATCGCTAACTCCGAAAAACTTGATTCAACTGACAAAAAATCAAACCGTTCTCTTAAGAGAATTAAAACTCGAAGCTTTCTCCCGTGCAAACTGAGTCGAAGCCTCAGTTTAAAATCCAAACGGATTCAACGGTGTCGAAATGGCGCAATCGGATAGACGTCGGCTTCATATCGCGGGGGACCCAAGCGCGATTCACACCATGGGAAAGGTTTTTTTCTTGAGGCGCTTCGTATGCCTTCGCTTATCATCATCATTGCTTTGTGAAACCCACTATAAAGTTCGCTTTCCTGCGCTGCTTTTTACTCAGACGCCGACGCCACCAGTGAGGAATGGAAAGCTTCATTTCAAAAATGGCGAAGCTTGCATTAGGTCGTGAAAGGCTTGAACCACATCGAGCTGGGTGATTTCTTTCTATGAAAGCATTGATTGGCCCACTAACACGCATTGCATTAGGTTCGAAATTATTTATTTACACGTTGCCAGAATGCAATCCGGGAGTTGTTTTCGAGATGTGCGATTTATGACTCTTCGGAGCACCCAAAGGTAGTCGTGCGTACTAGGATTAGGTCTGAAGCCGGTTAGCGATGGATGAAACCAACCAGTGCGCTCGAGATGGAACTGATGTCGGTTGTTAATTAATCGGTCGATGACCTTGCACATGATAGGAGTTAGTGAAATAGGTCGCAGATTTTCAGGTTTTCGCGGGCGTCTTTACAAGCCTTCGTGATGGGATGAATGATGGTCGTCTTCAAGTGCTCGTGGACTTGTCCCGTTTCCCATGATTCGTTGACAACACTCAGAAGGGCTTCATGGCCGTGCGTTGGCAGATTGCGGACATCTTGCCAAGTGATTTTATCATGGCCTGGAGCGGATCTAGATTTGCCTTGAGCGATGGCAACGTGAAGTTCTCCCAGGGTAAAAGGAATGTTGAGTTCGTCTAGAGGGTGTGGTATGTCTATGTCGGAAAGAGATTTTAGTGCCGTTTATCCTTCGCAGCATGCGGAAAGAGAGTCTTGATAATAGTTTCTTCTACGTCATACTAGTCAGACTGCAGTTTCATTTGTCAATGATAGGAAGCTTTGCTTTACCGCAAAGGCTGCGAAAGATGCCCCATTATAAGTGAAAAAGGCCTCTCCCTCTTGCCGGAGCCGATGGCAAAGATTTTGCCAGTTTTCACTTTGTAATGTCTTTTGGTAATCGTTGATTTTCTTGTATAGTCGTTTCAGTTTAATGAGGTCAGGGTGACGTTTGCCACGTTCTTGATACTACCTGGTGGGACATTGAGCCGTTCGGAGCAACCTATGCATATGGATATCTGGGTTGTCAACCTCAACAGTGCCGATGACTGATTCGGCAGGAGATGTACGAGCATAGGAGACGTTAAGTATAAACACATTAAAGAAGTCAGCACGAGTGAATGCAACCTTGCCTTTGGTAGCTTTCCATGCTCTCGCTTGGAACGCGTGGCCGAACTATGTACATTTCGGGGAACAAAGTAGGGCAGTAAGCGGGATGCGTATTGACCATCTTGACATTGCTTTTGGCGTCACTCGCGAAGTGCTGTGAATGCATATTCTTGTGCCGCCTTTTGGTATCCATTCGGTGCCGTGAACCGTGAATGGCGCTAAAAAAAAGTTACTGCTGATAAAACAATAGTGGCGGAAGCGGTAATACCTTGTGTTATGCAACTACTACGACGGCATGCGCTATCGCAGCGCGTGATGTGTATGAACACTGAAAGCAAACGTTTTAGTTTTACGGGCCTTCGTGTCTGCGCTCCGCATAAACGGTAATCGTACTCATAGGTTTACTCCTTCCACTGACAAAAAATGTCATGACTTTTTTTATTTCCTTGACTTTTCTTACTGCTAAAATCATTTCTTGCGACGCTTATTCTCCCACGGCTTCCCGAGCGAGAAACCTGTACAGAACGATGGCATGCTGCCTTTCGCGATTGTGGCTGCCCTTCGCGCAGCAGTAGCGGCGCTGCCACTAATTCTTTCCTGCAGCCTTTTGATCCTTTCAGACCCTGCAACTTGCAATTATAACTATGTTTCTTAAAAAACTTCCGCAACACAACGTCGAACCGCACGCAGCGCGTGTGTTTTTACGTGCGCTGAACGTCCGGTCGCGACATCCACGACCCAGAGTTTCTAAGCGGCGGCGAGAGGCGGCGCTGGAGTCGCGCGCAAACTGCAGTGTCCGGTGCGAACGCGGGTTTTCTTCGGCGGCATACCGGGCATACGTCCCGTTGGCGATCGCGGAGGCGGCGATGTGGCGGCGGCGGTAGCGACCTGCACTTTCTGCCGCGCAACAGATTGCCGCGCCGTCCGGGCGCCTGGTTGTAGCTTACGAGGGCTCTCCTACTTAGGTTGGCTTCCGAACAAATGCCGCCAACATCTCCTAAAGTTATTCTCTTTCTCTTTGTGTATGGAGGGAGGTGGGGGCGCACAGTTTATCGTGTACGACTGCGCGCTGGGCTGACCTGCAGGCCTTCGGCGACCGTCCACAAAGTCCCGGGAAAAGGCGTCCGTGTGTCTAGACGGGGGGGACAGTATTGCAAAGGAGTATTGGGGGGGCAGGGGGGGGGGGGGGGGGGAGGGAGGAGGCGAGGATACACGGCGCGCCAGCCAGCCCGTATGCGCGAACAAGCGCTGCTTCGAATATGCGTAGGTGTCGCCGACTACGAGAAAAGGAAAACAAAAAAAGCAAAGGGTGGGGAGAAAGCAGGCGCCGGCTTGTAGGCGCCGCCGAGGTAAAAAAAAAGAAAACTTCGTAGAGCGAAAGTGGTGGTGGGATCCCCCACGGCATAGAAGCGCGGTTACGCGAAGAATGGACCCAAACTTAGGACATAATTGCAGTACGCGCGTTGCGCAGAAATGTACCGTGCTTTTGATCAGTTGAGCCATGTTAAAGATACTGCTTTACCGTTAAATTTGAGGTTGTGAAGGAATTATAGTACAGCGTGACGTCGTTATAACAAAAGCGTGTAGGAAGCTGCCAGATAATTCTAAGCGTGCAGCTGTGGCAAAACTGCAAAACAAGAAAGTGCTTGCGATATATTAAACATTTAAAATTCTAATATTTGTACAGTAGAAAGATCTAAACAAAATAACTAACAACTGTGCGGCCGCTGCAAATATTTTACTTTCTCAATGTGTCTTTTTTATGCTGTCCGTTTCTTTACCGATTTCAACAACTTATTTTTTACCTCTTACGCAACCTTTTCTTTACCCTCTGGTATTCTTTAAGAAAACGTGTAGTGAAAAGTTGAGTTTTATCTGTGCCATAACTGAACTTGCTCGTGTATATCTTTTTTTCTTTTTCGTCCATACTGCACGTGTTTGAAATTGAACGGTTTGGTTCATATTTTGCTTTTTACTGTCATTTTACTACCAACTATTATTTCATTAACAATATAATTTCCCAATAGGTTTTACATTTATTTGCATTTTTAAAAACAAATCCTTTCGTTTTTAAGCGAAGCTTTCTTTGCCTGGCTGATGGAGACCGTTTGCGAAAACGCACTGCAGGAAAGCCAACTTTTTGACGATGATGATCGTGGCGGGTGAAGGGAAAGGAGTTTGAACCCCAGCGATCAAAATTGAAACCCCCAACGATCAAAATGCACGCCTCAAAAGCTTCGCGTTTCAACCTTATTTGTCGTTAGACAAATGGCATTTGAGTTTTACAACAGCGAATGCTGTTTAAGCTGGTGGTTGGGCCGGCGAACCTGCGCAGAAAAACCTCGCCGAGCGAGGACGTCGCCGTGCGCGCCGACACCGCTCGACCTTGTCGAACGCTCTGCCCCAGCCTGCCAGTCATGGAGAACTTTCAGCGGCAAGTTCGGAAATCCATGTGAGATGCAAAAGTCCGGTCTGTAATGAAGGGAGAGATGGTGCAATAGAAGAAGAGCGCCACTCCCAAAGACGAGCAAGCGCGGCGCGAAAGCCGCTACGCCGCTACTCGAGAACGGAGGAGACGACTTCGGTACAATCCCGAATATCGCGCCGGTGAAACAGCAGCGAAACGTCCGATCCGGAGTTACGAGCTCACGTGCATTGTACATACATAATGACCGAGTGTTCATTGCTCTTTTGGGGCTAACCACGACACCACGCAGAGAGCTTGACCGTGTCTCAAAGCATAACCAAGCAAAAAACTTGGCCGAGCCTCCAACCATAATGGCGGATAAACTTAACCGAACCGAAAATAAGTCGGGTGGGGCCGCCAGTTTCGCTGTTTGTCCATTCTTCGCGCAACTACAGTGCGAAGCTGCTCCATTTTTTGTTAATATTCTGCATTAGGCTGTTAGCGTAACTTGAGCGGGTTTTCGCATGTGACCACCGTTATGTAAAAATACCCTTTCGTGAGGGAATTTATTGAATTGTAAAACAATACAGAAGTAAATAAAAGTCGCTGGTTTTGTGAGCAATGCGTTCCTGATTACTTTGTGTGTGCATACACAGTAATCCCTCGTTATAACGAACACAGCGCGACGGCGAAAAATTTCGTTATAAGCGGTATTTTGATATAAGCGAACACTCGAGAAAACTAAACTCGTAGAGCTTTATTTGCGCCACAACTGCGAGGAATCAAAGCACAATGTATTCCTTGAAACACAACTTTATTCAGGTGCAAGGAAAGCAGTGAGCTTTGGCTGTTTCATGTTCTTGCTGGGCGCGAGCAACCCCTTCTCTAATGTGACCAAGCAGTGACTGGCGTCCGCATGCCTCGCAGACTGCAGAGCGAAGGAAGAGGAGAAGGCTGTGGCCGCTTTTACAGGGGGGTGGGGGCGCCAAGGAACGCTACGAGAGTTTCGCGCTGGAAAGCGCCGCAAATTCCACATCTGGAATCTGAGGTTGTGTTTGTTGAGCTCAAAAAACGTTTACCCGCTCATTGTGAGTACACAGCACAATCATGAAAACTGACGGGTTTTAGGGGCTCTGCATGATTACCGGGCAATTTTTTCCCGAGGTGTGCAGCCGTGAAGTTTGCAAAACGAGTTTTTGGGCACCCCGCTCTCGACGACACTTCGCGCACCGTCGCGTCCACGCCATGGACCAATGTCTAGGAAGAAAATTCAATCACCCTAACACGCATATCGACCATTTGTCTTAAATCGGATGGCGCAAAACGAGTATGACGGGCTCGAGAAAATCGCCGGGGAAACACCAGCTTGTCAACTCGCCATATTCACCGCCTGACTCGCCGCTGGGTCATCACTGCTCGGCGCCGCCTCCGCTCGCCACTTCACTCTAAGCGGGTTCAGCTCTTCGTGCGCTTCGAGTAATGCGGCCTAAAATGCATGCGTTTGGGTTGGGACCAGAAGAAATTTCGAATAAAGCGATATTTCGAGTAAAGCGATTTCGTCATAATGAGGGATTACAGTATATGTGCGCGCGCTTATGTTTTGTACGCGTGGTTTTACCTCTTTCCTGTAGAATTCCTCAGAACAATCAGAGTAGTCGCCAAAGATAAGGATGTTAATTACATTCATAGAGGGCTAAGACAGCCTTAATTTACGTGGCCGGTGTAGCAGCTCACATGGTTTGTGTAGATATTTCGTCAAAAAAAGCTGCCTCTTCTGTCCCGTCCTTTCTCGCGTGGTGAGCATTAGGCCTTTATTTTATTTTTCTTGTTTTGATTGTGTCGACGTCCCAGTAGGGTTCCCCGATTTTCACAAGTACCAATGCATTGATTTTGTTATGAGCGGCATTAGCCTTTTTGGCTGTCTACGGAACGAGTTTTCTGGGCATAGAATGCGTACTTATTTGAGCTAGAACTTAAATTTATCATTAATGGGGTCTCACGTTTTCTTACGTCTATATACGGTTATTATACCCACCTGTCTTAATACCCCACTTTCTACGGGGTAAACTTCGCTTTTCGCAAGTGAAAACAAAAAATTCTCGCAAATTTTTCGCAAGCCATGAATCAAAGCTTTTCAGGACTTATGTAACCTAGTTCGTTCACGCTCTATAAAACAAAAAAACACTGCAAATTCTGACAGCGGTAGCAAACATAAAAAAAAAGATCCGTTCGGAAGGAAAACTCGGTAAAGCTGCTGCCATCTTTCAAAGCACTGGCTAGCGTGTGCGATTAATCCTATCGCTTAGCGCGCTATCCACGGCACTAAATTTTCCCAATGAATTCATTACAGACAGCCCTCCAAACAGTTTATTCCGAAGAGCAATCCAAGCTGGAACAGGGCTCACAGCGGGGATGTCCAGTAAAACTGGTAAAACACCGCCACGAAAGGATAGAAAGATGGGAGCAAGGTGTAGCAAGGCGGGCATGGCCTTGAGCGCCGTTGATTGAGCGCTGGGCAGAAGAGGCGGTGGAGGCAGGCGGCGCCGTCGTGTCGCGGCGGCGGCATGGAGGAAAGCGGCGGCGGTCATGATGGCGACGATGGCGACGAGCTGCCGGGCAGCCGCCACCCTCCCCCTTCCCCCCACATTTTCCCATCCGCAAGCGGCGCCAGCCTGCCGCACAGGAGCACAGCTTGATCCTAAACTACGCCGTCACGTGTTCATTTGGAAAGTTTCCGCGAAATAAGGGGAAGGACGGGAGGGAGGATCGGATTCACTAACACCCCTAAAAAAGCTACGCTTGAGAGTACTGACACTTCGTGCACCAGGAAGCGTCTGGGGCCATTTTGTTTCTGTCTGTCGTGCTGCCACCTCTCCCAACGAAACCGCTGCTGGTTGTGACGGGCAGAGTGCGACCGGGCGCTCTAGCGTCCGCGCTGTAGAGTAAAAGAGAAAGGAGAGGCGCCCAGAAACAAAATGGCTGCGCCAATGTGTAAATAATTATCACGTGGTGCCGACCGACCAATGAAAATGCTGGCGGCACACAACAATCAGAGAAAAGAGTGCCGCTACTCTAAAAGCCTTTATTTAGTAACGTTAGAATTAACCCGGCAGTCGGCACCATAGCACCGCACATTTCGCGAGTGCACTCGCACTCGTGAGTGGTGAGTGGGGCTCACCGCGAGTCGAACTTGCACTCGTGAGTGGTGAGCGGGGCTCGCCGCGAGTGGCACTCGCACTCGCGAGTGGCGAGTGGCGCTCGCCGCGAGTGGCACTCGCACTCGTGAGTGGTGAGCGGGGCTCGCCGCGAGTGGAACTCGCAATCGCGAGTGGCGAGTGGCGCTCGCCGCGAGTGGAACTCGCACTCGCGAGTGGCGAGTGGCGCTCGCCGCGAGTGGCACTCGCACTCGCGAGTGGCGCTCGCCGCGAGTGGTGAGTGGCGCTCGCCGCGAGTGGAACTCGCACTCGCGAGTGGCGTTCGCCGCGAGTGGCACTCGCACTCGCGAGTGGCGAGTGGCGAGTGGGGCTGGCCGCGAGTGGCACTCGCACTCACTCGCACTCGCACTCACTAGCCCACAACGATGGCGAGGCTCACTCACCACTCACTCATGAGTGGTGAGTTGGGGTGTGTGAGTGCACTCGTGAGTGAGTTTGCCGACGTATGGTTTTAGGCTCCGCCCCTCGGTGAGGATCGCCCGCGGATGCTCCGGGAACGAAATGCCTCTGCATGTTTTCGATTGGCGGCGGCGGCCCCCCGCAGGGAATGGAACCTGTTTTTCGCACATAGGCCGGGCCCGGCACTGAGTCTGGCAGCGCGTGGTCATTGCGGTCACGTGGTTTTATGTCGAAGCGGGTGGAAGGGAGGCTTTTCGACGTGGTGCGGACGACACGTGGTGAAGTGACAGGTGCGGGCACAGGTGCTGTTGTCGGGAAAACAGGGAGAAGAGCGCCTTGGCGTTTGTGGGCGCAATGAGCGAACGAAATCACGGCAAAAAAAAAAAACCCGGTCCCGCAGGGTGCCACGCCGAGAATCCCCTCGCTTCCTCCTCGCTGTCGTCTGCTAGTCACTCCGCGTAGCTCCGCACGTGTGGATGCGCCGCAAAGCCGGAGATTCCGGTCACGTGCTGTTGACGTCACATATCCGTCCGCCTCCGCGCGCCTCCTCATCCGTCGTGTGAATCCCGCTTGACGAGTGCTCGTGCCGCCTTATGAGCCCACTCCGCGCCGTCTAGTCCCGTGTGTGCCGAGCTCCGTAGGATGCTGGGGGGCTGAATTTTGAAGCAGAATTTTGCAGGCTAGCGTGGAGATACTGCCGCTAGCAAAATTTTCGATGGCCGTTTTTGAATCAGATAATATTAGATCAGGGGGAGGCCGGTGTGCGAGAGCCAGGGCTATGGCCACCTCTTCCGCAACATGTGGGGTTGTGGTGGGAATAGTGAGAGACGTGAGAGGAGTAGTAGTCGGCGAGGAGACGACAGCCACAGTGAAGGCCGGCTTGTGCCTGTGTGCTGCAGTATCTATAGTTCATCTCACAAGCTACCTGCAGCACTGTGGAGGCTACATTGTTATCAATAGTGCGCCCGCTGAGGGCGCCCAATCCGCCGTGAAGGGGGTCCTGAAAGGACACTCCCTTCTCCCCTCTCGGCAAGTGGCACCGCACGGCCCCGGCGCCTTTTGTCGCTTCCTTCGCGGTGAGTTAGGCGCCCTGAGGGGGGCAACAATGTAGCCTCCACAGTGCTGCAGGTAGCTTGTGAGATGAACTATACGTAGAAGGTGTTTGGCGAGGGGGGGGGGGGGGGGAGTGGAAACGAGGGCACGCGCTCGAGCAGCTCGTCGGGCGGTATGATGAGTAGGGTTCATATTACGGGGGAGTGGCCGGATTGTTATGTTATCTCTATAATCGGGTGGAATGCGAGCTGTGGGGGTTGATGTAAGAGGAGTATGTATTTGTGCCTCCTTAAGTAAGAGTTGGCCAGGTGTGTGTTTAGCCAACGCCGCCTGTATTAACATTGCCTGACGCGTCGCGCGCTTTTCAATGGGAAGGGTAGGGACGCGTAGTTCAGGCACTGATCCGCTATGTGGCGCGTGCCGGCGGACATCTCGCCTTACGTCACTGCTCGCGAGTCGCGAACGCTGCACCCACTTCTACGACGTGTGTCTGTCAGCTTGCCTGTTGGGCTTCAAGGGCCGTTTCGCTTACATCTTAGCCGTGACGGGGCGCTAGTTCTGTGGCGCACTGGGGATCTCGTTCAACGTGTCGCTCGCTTCATACTTGCTGCATTTTTCCAAAGATAAAGACGGAGGCGGACTGAAATAGTCTAAGAACATACTGATTGTCGGGTAGACATATAGCTAACAGAAAACGATATTTTCGGATGGGGCAGCCATTATTTTACTGATATTTTTCTTTCTGTAGTATTTGGAGAAGAAAAAATTTCGTGCACGTTTTTTGTTCAGGCGCTCACTTCTACGATTACTTTCCAATAATATCACGTGCTTTTAAACTTCAGAAAATTATAGGAAACAAAAGGATAAGCAGCTGCGATCCTGCCACGCTGTCCGGGCGCTTCTACAGTACAGTCCTCAATTTTAGAAGTGCGTACCGATGCGGAGTGCGAACAGGGGGGTCAAAACAATACCTAAATGCGGAGGGGATAGAGGGGGGATGCCCCACTCAGAAAATTTCAGGGCCTGTGATCCGAGTAGATAAGCGCGCAAAGCCGGCATCAGCCTGCGGCAGCGCAAGGGATTTTGCTTCGTGACAAAGGAAGTTTTATCAGTGACAGACCAAGACAGACAGGCATGGTGAAAAAAGCCGCCCGCATCTTCCCACGGGGGGAACTCGAGTAAATGCGTCGCATCTACTCGACTCAAGCAAAGCGTCACGTCAAGCGAAAGCCAAGCATGGACGCCCTTGACTGAATTCCGAACGCGCGCTCCGCCGCTTATTTACGTTGAGGGGACTGCGTAAGCCGGTCCCAGTCGACGACGTTGGCGTACTTGTAAAGGGGCGTGGACTCTAGGTGTTTGAGCCAAGCGCGGATGTTGCTTCGCCGGAGAACGGCACACCAGTTATATGCGCCGCGCTAGAAGGAGAGGAAACCGCGGAAGAGAGAGTACAGCACATGCGCCGGCCCCAGCGCGTTTGCCGCGGCTATGACGCAACGTGCCGCGGCTATGACGCAACACAATCCAACACAATCCACTTTAATCCAATCCAAATCCAAGCCAATCCAATCGAATCCAATCCAATGCCCCTCGCGAGAGTATGTTCGAATCCAATCCAATGCCCCTCACGAGAGAGTTCGCTATCGCCTCGACTCGACGCGCATGCGCAGTGAGCGTGCGGACTACGGACGCCAACGCGGGTGACATCGTGAGTTACTGAAATGCTCTGCATTTAAAACAAGAAGGCGTAGGAGCGCCGCCTCGGGAACGCTAAACAAACTTTCCACTATTTTGCATAGTTTCCAAGAAGCGGCGCTGACTGGCGGACACGAAAGCACGCTGGAAGGCTACGGAGCGGGGAAGGGTAGGAGAGAGCAACAGGAGAGTGGCTGTTTGGCCATTTTTCGCTCATGCGTTAGGCACTGTTTATACAGGCGGCGTTGGTTTAGCCAGGCGATATATCTGGCCCGTACGGTGCGCTTCAATTAATTCGTCCAGGGAGTTGTAGGTGCCGGTGGCCCATCGTTTGGTAGTGGATGCGTGTGGAGGCAAGCCGAGAGCAGTCCATCTACTTTGGTGGCTTCCGTGGTAGAAAGGGACAGATATGGGAGGGAGTAGGTAATGCGGTTCAGTAGAAATGCCTGGATAAATCGGCAGCGGTCCTTCTCCGTCGGGCCGTGGCCCCTAGCAGTTACGTGCCTCAGGAGGCCCATGATTTGGGTTACGTGTGAGGAAAGGGTGTGTAGGACCGATGTGTTTCGGCGATTGGATTGGATGACTAGGCCGAGTATTTTGATGCGATTCACAGTTGGTATAGGAGCATTATCCAGATACACATGCATGCTGGGTGCTGTTTTAGGGGTGGTGGTGTGTGGTGATAGCATGAGGAGTTCGGATTTTGATGGCGAGCATGTTAAAGCTGCTTCCTGGGCTGCCTGCTTTTGATGCGATTCACAGTTGGTATAGGAGCATTATCCAGATATACATGCATGCTGGATGCTGTTTTAGGGGTGGTGGTGTGTGGTGATAGCATGAGGAGTTCGGATTTTGATGGCGAGCATGTTAAAGCTGCTTCCTGGGCTGCCTGCTGTACCGCTGAGACTCCTGCTTGAAGTGTTGCTTCTCTGTCCGTGTCGCTGCCCCCAGTTACCCAAAGGGTGATGTCATCAGCGTACATACTATAGCATAACCGAGGGATATTGTCCAGGATGGGGGCAAGATGGGAGACAGCGAGATTAAAGAGGAGGGGGGAGAGGACTGAACCTTGTGGAGTGCCGATGGACGGGAGTTGGTAGGGGGGGGTTTGGAGGTCACTGAATTTGTAGCGTGCCGTGCGATTTAAGAGGAATGCTTTTACATATTTATATGTACGATCACCGGGAGCTATGGTGGCGAGGCCTCGAAGTAAGGCTTGATGAGTTACCAGATCAAATGCTTTTTGTAAGTCTAGGGCTAAGATGGCCGAATAGTCGTGTTTGGGCGGTTGCTGGAGGAGATCACGTCATTAGCCGCAAGGCCTGCACGGAATCCATACATGTGTGGGGAAAGTAACTGTTTGTCCTCGATGTAGTTATTGAGCCGGGTAAGTACTATTCGCTCTATCAGTTTTCCTAAGCAGGAAGTTAGCGATATAGGCCGAAGGTCAATGTGGGAGAGGGGTTTCCCTGGTTTAGGGATCAGAGTGACCTCTGCGTGAGTAAACTCGGGGTAGAGGTTGCCTGCTTCCCAGTAAGCGTTAAACAGATCGGTGAGATATTTTATTGAAGGATCATCTAAATTACGGAGCATTTTATTGGTAATGCTGTCACCACCGGGAGCTGACTGCAGTCGGAGGTCATGTAGGACTGCTCTAGCTCACTTCCGCCTCAAGGATTGGTAGTTCAAGGGGCTCGTTACGGGGGCCGGTGCATTGAGGCAGTGGCTCGGACGAGCCTGCTGGGTTAGTGCATGGGGCCAGGTGTGATTGGAGGCGGTTAATTGGTGGGCTAGTGGGATCCATCAGGTGTCTTAGGAGAGCCCTCGTGCGCTTCATGCAGAGGCCGTTTCTAATGCTGTCGCATACAGTGTCCCAGGCTGCCTGGACTAGTGTTTGGGAGTGGGTTTCTATGGCCTTTACGAGGTGGGCACTGCGGGTTTTGAGTTGCCTGTTATAACGTTGCTTACGCCAACGACGTTTAAGGCTGCCAAGAGCTTCCCACATGTGGTGTAGTCTGGCGTCTACATGGGGAGGTGGTATGGCTGGGTCTAGGGGATGGTGGTGCGTGTGAACATCGTAGAGAAGTTGTTGTGTCAACTGTGCTAGGGGTGTAAGTGTTGGGTC
The DNA here is from genome assembly GCF_048455015.1 of Haemaphysalis longicornis. Classification (NCBI taxonomy): domain Eukaryota; kingdom Metazoa; phylum Arthropoda; class Arachnida; order Ixodida; family Ixodidae; genus Haemaphysalis; species Haemaphysalis longicornis. The sequence goes on from NW_027526203.1 coordinate 397,424,630, forward strand.
ATTGGAGTTAACAGAAGCCCGAAATTCCCGGAGGGCAGCCCAATCGGTTATATGAGTTTGGAGTTTGCGCGGGGGGTTAGGGGGTTGATTAGAAGCTTGCAACTGTATCCTCGGTATTCAATTGCGTGGAATGCATGTGGGCAACCAAGTGTGCGCCGCCATATCTGTGGCCAGTCTGTTGCTAGGCGACGTTGTGCGCACGGCCTGAAGATCAGGCATCCCTCGTCTCCTCCATATGCAACCGTGTGGGTGCGCCGCCACTCATTACGTCGGCCTCCGCGGGATGGCGGCACTTATCCAGCTAAGCACGACTGTGAAACACATGACTGTGTTTCACGTTACGAACTCTTCGCCGAACACAAAGCATTGCGTCGAGTTCACTTTGAGTGCGATTAATAACATCTCTGTTGGCGCCACAGTTTAGAATCGGATTGGAACGGAGCAGATGACGCACGCCGGTGTCCTTTTTTTTTTCTTCGGCGTGCGGCCACAGTGGCCCAGGCTGCGCCGTGTCCGTGGCGCATCGGCCATGTTTGTGGCCGTTTCCAGTGTTGCCAAGCGAAGAAATTGACCGCTAAACTTTTCAACGAATACCGTCTGTAATGCGGTGATCGCTGCCCAGTGTATGGTCTAGACGCTGCCAGGTGGTTCGCCCTTTGTGATAGGTGATCGTGAGGTCCGGTGTAGTGTCTCTTTGGACGCTATTTCCTTCTCGCGTTGGCTGATCAGGAGGTGTCTCTAGAGTGAAATGCTGAGTTTGGAGGAGCTCCCAGAGGTGCCTTCCTTTTCTCAGGCCGTGTGGGGAGCATTGAAGTCCCCAGTAATAATGAGGGGGTGCTGCGCAGCATGGTCTTTGGCGGCTACAAAGAGGGGTTTGAAGTTGTGGTATGTTCGGAGGGTTTACTGTAGGTGTTGAGTATGTAAATTGGTGGATGAGTGCTGTTGGCGGGGAAGATAGTTTAAAAGTCGTGAGGGATAGGGCTGTCAGCAAGGCTGTCCCGTTGTGCTGAGATGTTGCGCTGTACGAGAATGGCTGTGTCGTTGGTATGTCGATAAGTGGTATACCCACGACACTTTACTGGACCGGCGGGGTCTTGTATGGTGATGATGTGGGGTTGTTCGATTTGGGACTCGAGGAGGCATTCCAGGGGGGCTCTCTTTCTGCCGAAACCACGACAGTTCCACTGCCAAACCAAAATCCCTTTAAGGCGAGCCATTATCAGTTATGTCAAAAGTAGGAGCAGTGAAAGGAGGAGGGGCATTCGTCTGTGCAGGTGTTGCACGAAAGTGCATGAACACCTCTTGTTTTATGGATTCCATGTGAGATTACATTGTAGCTTGGTTCTGCAAAAGGTTTTGGATAAGTTGAGCTTGCTCTATATGAAGCTGCTTGAGACGCGTGAGCCTCTCTTCCCAGGGGGTCGTATTTGCAGCGTGCTCAGGGGGGGATTGGGCCTTTCGCTTTGGAAGGTGTTCTGCATTGGGCTGGGGAGTGCGAAGTTGGGCCAGGGTTTGTCCGAGGGAGGCATTTTCAGCTCTCATTGCCGTAATCTCGGCCCGCATGGCCTGCATTTCTTGCAGTACAGCAGGGGGAAGTTGGGAGGCCGGTGCTAATGGGATGGGGGGTTGTTGAGTGACCACTGGATTGGATGCCCTTGGGCCGCTCACCTGTGAGGGGTTGGCTGGTTGGCGAGAGGGTCCTGGCTGATGCATCCTAGGTCCGTTTGAGGTAGAGAGGTGGGAGCGTGGCTCTACGATGGGTGGTTCTGGCTGCTCCTGAGGGTTGGTGGGTGCGGTGTTGATTCGGCGGAGAGCGTTGTCGATGGGTGTTCCCCGGGATTCTGGAATGTCGAGGGTGTCTCGAGGAGGGCTGATCTTTCTGGTGTTGGTTCTTCGGGGTTTGTCGTTGCAACATCTGTGCATGCGTTGGTTTGGGTCTTGGACGAAAACGTCGAGGACAGTCCGGAGAGCCCATGACGTGTGCTCCATCGCAGACAATGTATTTGGGAGCACATGCTTGTGTCTCAGTGGCGTCAGGAGTACCGCACGTTGGGCACCGGTTGGGGGGGGTTTCGCTGCGGGCAGACATCCTGTCTGTGTCCAGTGCTCCAGCACAGGGCACAAGTTTCCACTTTCCGGCGCAGTGGCTTGCATCGGTGGGTCGTCATTCTATACCTGACCCAGTACGGCACCCTGGGCCCATCGAAAAAGATCTGAACAAGAGAGGTGGTTCCCATGCGGCGTGCATCTAGCACCTTGAGGTGGGGGTTGTAATGGATCAGTTGTTCGGTGATCTCGTCGGACGTCTCTTGGGTGGGGAGGTCAAAGACGATACCTGAAGATGTGTTTGATGGGGCCGGAATGTGTGTGGCCAAGGGGTAGGTGCAGTCAGCCAGCTGCAGACTTTGGAGGGCTGCGTATCGTGTTGCTCTCTCCTCAGACGGGGTGCTGACGACCATGAAGTTGGCTTTTTTGTGAAGTCGCAGCTGGTCCGTGTCATTCATGTCCAAGCCAGCTTGTTGTTGAATGGCGGTGGCGATGGTTAGGGCGGAGGTCTCGGAAATAATAAGACCTCCACGAGGTCGCAGAACTACTTTAATATCCGTTGCCGGGAGTGGAGTTAGGGGCGGTAGTTTGCGGGCGTGTCTTGTTTTCCCACGGGTGTTGCTTTGATGTACCGGGCTAGAAGAAGGCGAGGTGCCGGTCGCCGGCGTCGCTTGGTGGACTTGCTGTCGTCTTCGTATAAGGGTCCATTTGCTGGGGTTGTACGATTCCGGGGGTATTTCGGTGCCTTCAACTTCAACGGTCACCGCCGTTGATGCCATGGTCAGGAGGGCAATGCTGCAGTGAACGTGCGGCAACAGGCTTGTGAACGCAGCACCTGTCGCTGCGGCTGCGTCGATGTGGGCGAGCTGGAGCGATGTAGCGAGCTTGCCGAGGAAGCCACCCCGTCACCACGGTGTACCCTACATTTTGGGCTAGCGTGGCGGTCGCCAGCTCGAATTTTCTCAGAGTCGTAGAATAAAACGTAGGGGCTTGCCTGCTGGAAATTTGGTGTCCCGGTAATCGCGTTGACGAAGTCTATCGGCTGGTGTGCGTTTTGTGGCTCTGGAGGCCGTTGGCGAGTCTTTCGAGCGGTGCTTAGCAGAGCTGATGCGAGCACGCCCACATCGGTCGGCCACCTGGTGGCGGACCTAGACGGCGAGACAAGAACAGAGAATTCATCGCTTCCAGTTGCATTGTCCCCCATCTTCACACTTCACCAGATTATTGTCAAATATTATTGACAATTCGCTGATTTTTAAATGCAGAGCATTTCTTTAACTCACGATGTCACCCGTTCTTGGCGTCCGTAGTAGTCCGCATCGCTCGCACGTGCGCCCTCTCGGCGCGATCGTGGCGTGATAAAGGCGGGTGTCGGCGAGGCTGGAACGCACTCATCGCCGCGCTCTCTCGTCAGCCCCGCTCCTCCTCGCCTACTCTCCGCTCGCATCGCGCGCTCTCTCCGCGGTCGGTTCGCGCCCAACAGGTGGGGGCGCGCGCGTCGCGGGATCAACATCTGTGGCGTGATCGTGACGTCGGCATCGCGCGCGCGTGGCGCGATCGTGGCGTGATAAAGGCGGGTGTCGGCGTGGCTAGAACGCACTCATCGCCGCGCTCTCTCGTCAGCAGTTGCCACAAGTGCAACAACATTAACGTAACGCAAACTACTTAACGTCGTGCGCCCCCGGAAATGCTCTGCATTTGATCGTGCCCCTCGCGAGGGGGATGTTTCTTCCATCAGGAAAACGGCTACCGCTGGCGGGAATCGAACCCGCGTCCTCTTTGCTGCTTGGTCGCTCACCGTCACCGAAGATTGGCACTGTGCTTCATCCTTTTTTCTCTTTGCCTTCAAAGCCACCCCCCACGCCCCACTCCCACACGATTTCCCGTCCAGCCCTCCGCCGTGTCGTCTTCATGCAACTCGGCCCCACACCTGAAAACGTTGTTGACCCTTATACTAGACTATTAAGTGCGAACTGGGAATATATGACGCAAGAGCGTAATTTAATAACGTGATCGAGAGCGTCAACAAAACGGAACGGCCACTCAGTTCGGCCGACCACTTTGTTTTACGACGACTACTTTCGGAATCACAAACATATTTCACGCTTCTGACGCTCGCTTCATTTTGGGACTGAGCCACGGAAAAAACAGCAAGCTAGTGCTGCAATATGTATTCGTAACGATGACGCAAACCAGCCGTGTTTTGAAATTGCACGCATAAGTGCGCAGGTGCGCAAAAGCACGGCTCACCGGAGCGGACGAGCCTGCGGCCCGCGAGTCTCGCTTGCTTTTACGCGTGATCCATGGAGGAAAGAAAAGGTTTTCTTTCCTCCATGGCGCGATCATTGCCGATTGCGTTACACTCCTTGCTTGATCGGCTATTGTTGAAAAGTCCTTGTCACAAAGTGTATTAGTATAAACAAGAAGCTTTCACTTCAAATTTCACTTCATACGACCATCGATCGGTGAATCTGCGAGCGGCAGAGCGCCGTCACCGTCCCAGCACTTTCGCCGACGCTGTAAACGTATTCAGCGCTACAAAGCTTTTTTCCCTAATGCCAAATTGATCGCCGGACGAGATCGGACGCGTCGGGGATGGGCTGGAGAACATCTAGCAAAGCAATCGGGAGTATGAAGCTCATTTTGCTTCTGCCGACACGGGATGTTATGAGACCACCGCAGCTTTGTCTACCCGGAAGTACTGCCCGGAAGCCGGTTTCGCAACGCCCCCTGGGCAGCGCAGGAGCCTTACCCTATCGGCGGGAAAACCCAGCTGGCCGCGCCGTGCGAGGCGAACTCGACTTTGTGCCCTGTCCTCGATAGCTGGCATGCAATCAAGGTAGTGCACAGTTCTCACTTTCGCCCGCATTTTAACCCAGTGGTGCGAAGGTACTCAGTGCGAAAGTTGAGAGCTCCCTGCTTTGAGCGAAAACGCGATTGGGAGGCATGCGCACCTGCCGCCATCTTGGCCTTGAAGTCAGCTACGCACGAGATTACGGGCGTCAGCCCTGCGAAGCTTGTATATGAGCCGGGTGCGAGATAAACTTTATTTTAACCAAGGGTTAGTGTAACTTGGTGGCCGAAGACCGTTGTACTTTGGCGACTGTGGCTGCCCGACCCGTGAGTGACTTCTGGAGATCCAGGCTTGAGCATCCCAGCGTGACTTCTGGCGATCCAGGCTTGAGCATCCCAGCGCTGCTTCCCACTGATCGAGGAAGGTGATGAGAGGGAAGGGATCGTACTTGCAGGCCCACATATGGTGATGTAATGTGGCCCGTTCTCCGCAGTGCTGGCAAAGTGTTGTGGGGCACAGTGAGGGGTGAGCGTGATGAAGTACGGCTAAACAGGGGAGGGATTCAGTTTGAAGCTGACGCCAAAGGCGTTCCTCTTCCACTAATAGGGTGGGTGGGAGGGAGGGTATTCGCGGCGGGAGAGGCGGTAATGTTCCGTGATTTCTCTGTACGTGAGTAAACTATCACGGGTTGATCTGGCTCCATGAGAGGCAGTGCTGGCATCACAGGCCCGGGAGACGAGAGTTCGGGCTGCGGTGTGTGTTACTTTATTTCCTCCAGTACCCACGTGGGCAGGGAACTACCAATTCTACAGGATCAGTAGGTGGTTTTTGATTAAGAATTTCGTGGACCTGGGGCGAGATCTGGCCTCTGGCATAGTTTAGAACGGCCGTTTTCGAACCTGAGAATATGAATCGGGGTGTTGGTCATGTGTGAGTGCAAGTGCTATCGCCGCCTCTTCCGCCACTTGAGGGTGACGGGTTCGGATGGTGACGGTGGTGAGTGGGGGAGAATCGGGTGAGTGAATTACTGGCAAGGCAAAAGCGTCCACGTGACGATACTCCGCTGCATCAACATACGGTGCGCCTGGATCAATGTGATATTTTGCAGTTTATGCACGGGCTCGTTGCGCCCTTCTTTGGGAATGATATTGGGGGTGCATGTTTCGAGGAAGGGGCCGAATAATGATGTTTTCTCTACTCACGGTTTCGATGAGTGATTTTGTCTAGGGCTCTTGTACTACTAGCCAATGCGCACGCTGTCTAGGAGAGCTCTGCCGGCTGCACTGCGCGTCAGGCGGCCAAGCTGCCCCGTGCGATGTCCTTCGATAAGCTCTGTGGCCGTATTGTACACGCCTGTGCTCTCCAGTCTGGCAGTGGAAGCTCCTGGCGGTATTTGTAGAGCGACTCGATAAGCCTTCCGAATTAGGCAATCCACTTTTCGAGTTTCCGTTTTCGTAAGGCAAAGATACGGGAGCGCATATGTAATCCTTATTAGGATTGATAGTATTAGTTTTAGCCGATCTTTTTCTTTTAAGCCATGTCGTCGAGCTACAATTCGTCTAAGAAGCCCGATTATTTGCGCTACATGAGTCGATAATGATGTACGCTGTGTTGCGTCGGTCCTGTTGTAGAGGCAGTCCAAGTATGTTTATTTGCATTACCCGTGGTACGGGTGTACCCCCCAGCTGTATCGCGATTGAGGGGGTTCGTGGTGCTCTAGATTTCTTGGGTGGGAGGACTAATACTTCGGATTTGGCTGGTGAACAGTGAAGGCCAGTCAAGGCGGCGCCTTTTTCTACGGCTGTTGCTCCAGCCTGTAGCGTGGGTTGAGCATCACTACCTCCCTTGACCCAGAGCGTGATGTCGTCCGCGTAAAGGGTGTAATGCAATTCCGGTATCTGATCTAAGGTGATTGGTATATGAGCCACTGCTAGGTTAAAGAGCAGCGGGGAAATCACGGATCCCTGGGGTGTAACGCACTATGGAAGCTGTATATCAGGCAGTGTGAGATTTCCCAATCGGAGGGTGGCCGTCCTTTGTGTGAGAAAGGTGCGCACGTATACGTTATAGACTCGAGCTCCTGGTCCTATGCGTTCCAGACCTCTCAGGATAGCATCGTGGGTAACTCTGTCGAAGCCTTTGGTTAAATCCAGGGCTAAGACAGCTGTGGCATTTGCTATTGGTGGGTTTTCCAGAATGTCATGATGTAGCCTCAAGTGTATATCATTTGTGGAAAGCAATGCTCGAAAGCCGTACATATTGGGGGACACAGATTGCGTGTTTTCGATGAAACGATTTAACCTAGCTAGAATTACCCGTTTTAGTAATTTGCCAATACATGAGGCTAGCGAGATGGGTCTTAAATTTTCCAGAGTGGCTTGCCCGGCTTTGGTATGAATGTAATGTTCGCATGGCGAAACTCTTTAGGGAGCGTGCCCTCCTTCCAATGGTAATTGAATACCCAAACTAAGTAGGCTATGGAGGCGTCATCTAAATTTCGTAAAATTTTATTGGTAACCCTGAATTCACCCGGGGCTGAGCCTGGGGTTGTACGCAGTTGATGCAAGGCTTCCCGTACCTCCGCCTCAGTAATGTCCTCATCCAGAGTAGGATTTGGGAGCCGGCATAATCGGGATGCTGAACATGCTCAGCTTGAGAGATGTACATAGTTTTCAGTTTTTCCAGTACTGCGTTCGGAGTCCCTAGCTGCCGCGTCATGGATCAAGAGAGTGATTCTGTTTGCCTGTTCGGTTTTGGAGTGATTAGCGTCAAGCAAGTGCCTAAGGAGAGACCATGTGCGTTTCATACCAAGCGCTCCTAGCTCGTAGCCGGTCACATAGCTCCTCCCATCCTGCCCTGGCTAGTTTTGGAGCGTATAATGGCGTCTCTTTTGCGAGATTAGCGATGCACTTTCTGAGGATTCTATTGTGTTTTTGTGTCCGCCACCGTTTTTTTAAGGCTCTTGAGCGTTTCCCACATGTGCTGTAACTTTGAGTCTACAGTTAATGATGGGATTTTTGGGTCTATGACTTCTTGATGCTGCTGGACATCGGTGAGAAGCTGTCTGGTCTTGTCAGAAAGGTAAAGGTTAGGCCGGTCTGTCTGCTGACTGGTTGCCTCCTGCCTTATCTCTCGGAAGGCGTGCCAATTTGTAATGGTGGTTGTTTGTGTGCTCTTGGGTGGTGATGGGTGTTGTAGCGTTGTGGTGAGCTGCATTATATGATGATCACTACCAAGTGTATGTTCTAACTTGTCCCATAGAGTTCCCCAGACTCTGTGGGTGAGAGTGAGGTCAGGGGTTGTGTCCCGTTTGTTTACTCGTTCCCACCCGAGTGGGCAGGTCGAAGGGCTAGTTCTAATGCTGCGTTCGTTTCCCCGTTCGGAACAGTTCGTCCCGTCATGTTGTGCTTAGGTCTCAAAAACGCGCCGTATTGCTTCTCGGAACAAATGGATCGCGTGTTTTGTGGCCTGTCCGAGTACGCGCTCGCTTACCTCGATGATGTCGCCATCTTTTCTAACACATGTTAGGAGCATGCAGAGCACTTACGAGTCGTGTTGAGCAGGCCCAAAGAAGCCGGCCAAACAGGCAAACCGTCGAAGTGTCACCTAGGTTGCGCCGAAGTGACGTATCTAACGCATGTGGTGGTAGCGCGGCCGACGCAGACAGTCAGAATCATATCCGCAGTCGTGAATTATCGCCGACCAACCACTAAGTCCGAGATAAGGATTTTTCTGGGTTTGGCTAGATATTACCAGCGCTTGTGTGAAAGATTACTCCACACTTGCTAAGTTTCTCGTCTTCTCCAAAGATGACAGGTAAGCAAATTAGCTTTGTACAATTTATAGTGAATTCCTTAAAAGCCGTGGCGGCTTTGGCTGACGCAATCGCTTCGCCTCGATTCGTCAGATTCAAACTTCCGCCAGCGAGAGTCCTGATTGGAGCGATTCAAACCGCTCGCGGCTGCAACGGACTCCCGGGGGTATAAAACCCGCCCGGAAGCACAGCGGGCGCGGAACTTTTCGGAGGCACCGAGTGGAGAGGTGCTGTCGCCTTTGTGCGAGCCATGTAACGCTTTTGTTACCCATGTACATACTGTATATAAATGCTGCTTCAACTTTTCGTCGGCTCGAGAACTTCATCGCTCTGCTCTGCGCTGCGTCGATAGCGGACGGAGCAAGGCAACGTCGCTACACCGGTGACTGCGCTCGGATGGCCAGTCGCAACAGTAGTTGCTGCGGTGAGAGAGCCCAGTCCCAACAGTGGTGACAGCGTCGGGATGGCTGATTGCAATAAAAAAGCAATAAAAATAGAGTGCCTGTAAGCCCTCTGGACTTGTCGCGGCCAGCTGCCCGATCAGCCAACGAAATCCCGGCGACAGGCAACAATCGGATCGTTCGTTGCTCGAGAGCAAAAGCACCGACCTTCGATCAGAGTGCGGAAGCGGCCAACAGGGTTACCAGATTTTTCGAACCGTGTGATGCAGGCGCCGCGAGTGCAAATTGCTGCCGCGGCTAGATCTAGAACGACGCGCGACGCCCGAGTTAGTGGCTGGGGAGAGAGAGAGAGAGAGAGAAACTTTATTGTACATGCAGTTAAGAGGGCGGGGCGGCCAGTGACATGAGCCTGACGGCGACAGCGGTGGCTCGGTTCACCAGGGAGATTTGGATCCCCGGATCCGAGCTACCCAGCGCCCCCTCCCACTGCTCGTCACACGCTATGGAGGTGAAGGGATCATTAGGACATGCAGAGTGGGACACGGTGGCTAGAGCACCGAACGAAGGGCAGTTGGGGGAGGGAAATAGTGTGGGGGTGCATATGGTGCAGCACTGCACGACATGGAAGAGTGTCCTGCAAGAGCCGCCACGTGCGTTCCTGGGGGTTAACATGAGCGAGGGGAAACGCGCGGCGGGAGAGACGGTAGTGTAGGACCAAGTCGAGATAGCTGAGGAGGCTATCTCGAGCCGATCTGGCACCGTGTGAGGGGACAAGGGTGGGGCCCGCTCGGATAGTGAGTTCTCGAACAGTTGCGTGGGCCGCCTCGTTACTCCCCACACCGGTGTGGGCTGGGGTCCAGATCAGTTCTATCGGGGTGGTGGGTGGATTTTTGGAGAGAATTTGGAGGGCCTGCGGGGTAATTAGACCCCGGGCGAAATTTTGAACGGCCGTCTTCGAATCAAAGATTACGATTGCGGGGGCTGGCCGTTGAGTTAAGGCTAGTGCAATTGCCGTCTCTTCCGCTGTCGCGGGACAGGTGGTACGGACGGAGAGGGCGGTGACAGGGGGGGCATTTGGTCGGTCGACTACTGCCGCTGCATATGCGGCGTGGTGTCGATAGTCCGCCGCGTCGACATAAAGTATGCCTGGTTGTGTCGGCGTTCGATGAGAAAATATTCGATGAAGCGGCTTTCGATGATACGGCTTCTACGAAACGGCATTCGATGAAACGGCGTTGACGATGAAGAGTCCAGAACCAATTACACACCACAGAGGCATACGCTAGCTGCGGACGACAAATATTCGTCAACAGCTTGAGAAGAAAACCCGGCTCCTTGAACTCCTTCGATAGGCGACATACAACCGCCAAGGGATCGAAGGGCCCGCCGAGTGATCCTCCGGATGTGCGGGGAGAAGTTCAACTTACCGTCGAAATTATTTAACCCCAAATCCTTAACTTCCACCGAACTTTGTAGAGCCTCACCGTTAATGTTATCAGGGAACAATATGCTGTCAATAATAATCAATCAATCAATCATTTATTTGCGTGAGCAGGAACAGCCGGGGTGCCTTTGTGCTGGCGCACGGAAACAAAAACACACGAAACATGATGTACAGATCTCGCAAAAAAGGAAGCGTAATAGTAGTGGTTATACACGAAGCAAACTACACATTTTGCACACACACTTACAAGCATCCACTCATACAGACAAGTAATGCCTAACAGTGGGGCATATCTGACTGAAGAAGAGGCAACAAATAATAAAAAAAAAAGAAACGAAAGGATTATGCTGAAGTTACAATGGAAAACAATCAAATTCATGAATGCAGAGGTAAAAACAAAGAATAACTAAAGTTGACAGTTACGCCAATATAAACTCACAGACATATTTGCGAAACAGAGTAGGACAATTATAAATATATCCAGGTAATCCGAGCTTTGATTGTACGTGCATTGCAGTCTTCCTAGGACAAAAGAGACGCAGACATGTGGGATTGTTGAAGGTGTGTTTCCTGGTCAACTTTTGCGGCACGTGGAGAGGAACATGTAGCAGCTCACCACAAGACGCTGCGCAGCGGATAACTTCAAAGAGGAAGATAATATCAGCCTTATTCCGCCTGGAGGTTCAGCATGATAGCTTCAATAGAGACCGCGATCCAGGGCTACAATTACTACAAAGGACAAAGCGATGGTTGAAGATAGATATAAACTTATTTTGAACCCTTTAGATAATCATACAGTTTGTTTTGCACGTGCTATTCCAGATTACAGACGCATACTCAAGCTGAGGACGACACTTATATGCGGAGACTACGGGGGAAGGGGGGGGGGGGGGCGAGCTCCCTCCGGTGTTTCCCGGGGGGGGGGGGGGGGGGGGGGGGGCTCCGGCGATGTTGATTCCTGCCAATCCTACTTCCCGAAGTGTCATTACCAATGCCATCACCAGTTGACATTTCTTTAGACTTGCCTCTACCTTTTCACTTAGAATTTTATTGGGGCTAAAAGCTCACTGCATCATTGAATTGGTGCAGACGTGGACGGCTTACTTTCATACTTTACATTTATTTCTTCCAGTAGTATTAACTGCATGATTTCTTCGAATCCTTACCATAGGAGGTCAAGCGCACTAGATGTATGTATGCAGCATGCATGATGATGGGTACATTTTATCATCATCATCATCATCATGGGCTGCAAGTCGGGGAAGGGGCAGAGTTCCCCCTCCCTGGACAAATGAAAACTATTCGGCTATGGGACGACATGTAGTTGTGTAGAGCTTGAGAAAAGAATTCGGCTCCTTGAACTCCTTCGACACGCGACACACAACGCCAAGCGATCGAAGAGCTCTACGAATAATTACCTTGATAAAAAGAGAGAAGCTCAGTTTACTGTCACCATTCAGTAATTCACCGTTGATGTTGTAGGAGAAAAAGATGTCAGATTTTCTTGTGCATGTTAGTACCTTAGTTTTAGATGTGTTGATTAGGAGTTTGTTGCATGAGCACCAATGTGAAAAAGGTCGAGATTGCCCTCTATGGAGCGGAACAGCTGGCAGTGCCCGAAACAGATTTAAATATTTTTACATCATCGGCATATAAAAGAAAATTACAATAATTAAATACTGGTGAGACATCGTTTATAAATATAGAGAAGAGCAATGGCCCGAGAACTGAGCCCTGCGGGACACCACTGGTGGCCTCATAGGAAAGAGAAGATTGCCATTTACACGCACGAAACATGACCACCTATCACATAAATAATTGCATATAAGGGACATGAGCGATGGTTGTATATTAAGCTGAGGCAGTTTTTTGAATAAGAGCTCGTGGTAGACATCAAGTTGGCCTCTTCCTTGCACAATTCCAAAGCATGCAGCCTAAAGTTGATGAGATTGGTAGTGGTGGATCACCCCGCGAAAAAGCCATTGTGTTCAGGTATTAGTATGGTTTTTATACTGAACGTGAGTAGATTATGCAGTTTGGACTCAGTTCAGAAGCAGCACGTACATAGAATAGATATCGGTCCAATCGTGGGGTCCAATTTTGAATCTGACTTGAATACCGGAACAAATTCTTCCAACGAGCTGGGAACTCGCTGGTATTATAGGCACTGTAAGGGATCCAGGCGCCAGCGACGCGGAATGTGTCGAACGCAGAGGGAGCGGCGCGGTTCCGGGAAGTGGGAATGAATGACTTTATGGCAGCCAGCTTGTTAAGAACAAGAGGCCTCTGGGTCACGCCGCTCGCGTGAGGACACATTGTCTGGGGCCGCAGCCGCGTCGTCGCGTTGTTTTGGCCGGAGTGCGTGGTGTAGCCGTGGGAAAACATTGGCGGTACGGTGGCTTGAAGGGCACTCAGGGAGCTTGGCAGTAGCTGGCTCCGGGGCCCGGGCCCACCGCGTTTTCGTTTAGCAGGTTGTAAAACCATTCGGTCCGCTGCGCCTCCGGAGACGGGGAGGCTTGGAGCTGTCAACTGGCGCGGGACGGCGGTCCATTTAGGGGAAAGTGCTCTCTTTGTTGGCCCGTGCGCGCGCGGAGTGAAGGCTTGCGAGGGTGTGCGCGTAGCGGCCCGGGATGGGCGCGGCAGAGGCGACGCCTGAGCCGGCCGCCGTGTCCTGTTGTCCCTGCGCGCGGTTTCTGGCCCACGGTCCAATTAACGGGGCATCGCCTGTAAACGGCGGAGAATCTTGGGGACGCGCCGGGTCGTTAAGACGGATGGTTATGGGTTTCAGCTCGCGTGGAGTGGCTGTCCGGTTTTGGACGAGAATCGTGGGAACAGGCGATGCAGACCGCGTTCGTAGAAGCTTGTCCCTGGCGCTCGCACGTGTTTCCGCGGGTTTCCGAATGTTTGTTGTAGCTGTTTCATTTGCTTTTGATATTTTCCTTTTTGGTTGGTGAGAGAGGGTGACCAATGTTTCAGAGTTACGGGGGGCGTCGCCCACCGCAATTTAAACCCGGATGTGGTAACGTCCGACCAATCACGTCCGACCAATCAGATCGCCAGGGGATACTGATTGGCTGGCTCGTGTATCGGGGGTGGAGATTAAGTGAACCATTAAAACCACGAGACACGAGGTCTCGGGGTCGAATCCTCAGGGTTTTAATGTGCTATGCACGGCCGGCATATTGCCGGGCTAGCCAGGTCAGGCTAGGGAGGATCTCACCACTTGGGTAGTTTTAGGTCAGGGTCCGTCGCTGACGGGGGTGCCGCGTGCAGTCTTAGCTGACCTATAACCCCACTTTATTCCTTACTCTGTCTACTTCAGTCTGTAAATATCCTGTATACGTCTTTCGCTTAAATATAGTTTTAAAAGCCCTCAACAACTCTCACCGTCGTGTCATCAGTGCCTCAACCATCATAACATCGGCGCATCGAAGCAAGAAACAACGAACCAAACCTTGAAATATACACTTTAAGACTGGAACAAGGATGTCACCAAACGCTTTCAGTACTGCAGAAGGAATTCGTGCGGCCCTGATCAGGGCCGCACGAAAATGACTATTTTAATAGATTTAGAGCTTTCGAAACGAGACTTTCGGAAACCAACAGTTCTGAGCATTTATAGTAACCTCGAGACAGTTGAAGGGGGCAAGCTGCACTTACTTTTCTTGCCGTATGCATGCGGAACGGACTTTTTGCGCAAAGGCATTGGCAACATCCGATATGCTCTCTCGTCGTTCATCGAAGAGGTTACGTTCCCAGGTGAATTTTTAAATGCGGAGCATTTCTTAGGCTCGCGATGTCACTCGTCGATGTTGTCGGTGCCGTCCACACGCTCACTGCGCATGCGCGTCGCGTCGAGGCGCAGGTGCGCGTCTCTCCCCCGTACCCTCCTCGCTCTCAACAGCTGCGTCTGTGCGCGCATGCGTCGTAGCTACCCGTGCGCTCCGTCGCGCTCAACAGTAACGGCGGCAGGGCGTGTACACGTGATAACGGCGTGGTGGGTGCGTGGAAAGTTCGCGCGCTTGTGTACGGAAGTGTGCACATGCGCGTCTCTCCCCCATACTCCTCTCCCTCGAACGCGGGCGGTGTGTATATAAGCGAACGCCTCATATGCACTGTTATGGCGAGGCGCTCTCTAGGCAACATGTTCGGAAGCCCTTACCTCGCCTTACGACGAATTTTTCGCGTAACATTGGTTCGACGCGAATAACATCAAGCGCCGACGCGCGTTCGGAATTCAGTCAAGGGCGTCTTTGCTTGGCTTTCGCTTGACTTGACGCTTTGCTTGACGGCACCAAGCAATAAAGACAGACTTTACACTCCTTGCCTTCGCTTCTCCTTCATTCAATAAATAAGAATAAAGACAAAATAACAATTAAGCATTCCCAAACCATACCCAATTACGCAACATTCACGCGATACCCCCACCACTCTGCGACGCATTTACTCGAGTTCCCCCCGTGGGAAGATGCGGGCGGGGTTTTTTTTTTTTGAGGTTTGTGAACGGACGTGGCCTCAGAAAGATTTGGCATCGCGTGTTGCATCATCCTCAACCGCGGCAATGTAACTCGACCTATCGCGCTTAACCAGGCATTTACAGAGATCTCAGTTGACGAAACTCATTCTGCCACCTTCCTTGCCCCGTTTTCTTAGCTTGCTTGTGCGCTCGGTTTTTCCTCCCCAAAGCTCGTTTTAGCTACTCAAGCCATCGTAAAGAACTTCAGTAAAAAAATCGGTCTGTTTCGCCAACGTCGTTGAGGTTAGCTGTTGGCGACCAGGGTTAAGAAAGCGAAAAAAAAAAAATCTTAAATACTGCTAATAACAGCAATAATAGGAAGAAAACAATTTTTCAACTAGCAATAGCCGCTGCTTCGCAAAACGTGAGACTGCCTCTGCCGGCGCCGCACGCATGCTCTCATCAATAAGTGTGCTGTCACCCTCCCTTCCGCGTATTACCCCTTCCGAGGAGGTTGTTGCGCTAGGAGGATACGAGTGGGGGTGGCCTCAACTCCCGCTGTGATCCGCCAATGGCCTCACTTTTGAGATTCTTCTGAAAACCCCGGTTGCCCAGTCTGCCACCGCTGCGATGCAATAGCCGACATCCACTTGCTGTGGTCCTGCCTCGCCAAGCGTCTGACGAGGATGCGACATCTCGCGGCGTGGGACTCCGCGTAGACGACGCGACCGCATACACTGCGTGGATACATGGGCCCCATCATCGTTCCCTCCTACACCTCATCCGCGAAGATCAACTTTCGTCACCATCAATCAACTCGTACTTCCTCATCTATGCCCTGTGGCAAAATAAACGACATTAAAAAATCGTGCCGTGTATATTAAGGGGGGAAAGGAGGTGACATTTTCTGGGCCCTGGGTGCAAGTTTAGCCAGCAACGCCACTGCCTGTATAAAGATTTTGTATTCGGAAATAAGTTAACGGTGATTTTTTTTCTTAATGAAAATACAACGTATTTCCTAAAGGCTTATTTTTTTAATCTGCTTTCTCCCCAGTGCAAAAATTTACAACCACCGCCAGCTTTCCGCCTCAACAAAATAATAATAAAACAAATTGGCAAAGCTTGCACTAGTGGTGCAAGGCTGGAAAAACAGTAGAGCTGGCAGCCCCTCTCCATTTGTTGGAGACCCGGCTGTTGCACATCATGGATTTCAAATTACCGCTGAAAGTTCTCCATGACGGCAGCCTGGATCATTTTGTCCGCAGCCTTCACATCTCTGCGAAAGTGGACCGCGAGAACCTGCGGCAACTGGTTTCGCGAACTCAGCGCGTCGACACCTCCATCTTTGGAGCTGCTGCCCGACGAGTTGGAAGAGGCAGGGAATGGCCATGAGTATGACTACGAGGAAGCTATTGCCAAAGCACGTGCTGAGCAACGTGTAGCGCTTCCGACTTCGTCTAACCAAAGAGGATGACCCTATCCCAACGTGTAGCACTTCGACTTCGTCTAACCAGAGAGGATGACCCTATCCCAACGGTAACACTCCAACGCATTCGAACACTGCCCTAACGCCGCACATCATGGCACGCTTTCGCCTACACCCCGGCGACGGTACCGGCAAACTCTGCGAATCACTTGAAAGCCAACAAGTCGCTGACCTTGACCATCTGCTATGGAGCTGCCCTGCCTTGACGGACCAGAGAAACCGCGCACATGCGCTCATTCCTCCTCAAGTCAGGCCACAAACGCTGCAGGAGTGGACCCATCCCGAAGGGTCTACAGAACACAGGAAGATGGTCCTCGACTTTCTTCTCATATATGTTTGAGAAGCCGCCATACAGGACCACATTTAGTCAGGACACTCACTGCCCCCCCCCCCCCCCTCCTCCAACTCCCCCTCCGGCGATGACAAAGGTAAAGGCACGGAGTGTAATTAAGATTAATAAAAATTCCCGCGCCTTCCCGCGAGGGGAACACGAGTAAATGCAGAGCATTGGGGCCTCAGTACTGATTGAAGGCAGTGTTGCTTCCATCGCTTCTTCCGTGATGCTGGAGTAGCAGACACGAGTAAACGTGGGCACGAGCGTCAACCAAGGAAGGAAGGAGCAACGCAGTGACTGAAACACGAGCGACCGCTAGCCGCTATATTTGCAGCGCGCGCAGTAGAGGTAGAGCAGTACGGGGGGGAGAGCGCGCATGCGCAAGCAGCGCGCGCCCTTCCACGACCCACCGCGCTGCTATCACGCACCTGTTAGGCCGAGACCGCGACGGAGCGAACGGGCTGACTACGACGCATGCGCGCGCCAGCTGCTGTTGAGAGAGAGGAAGAGAGGAGGGAAGGAGAGGGCACCTGCTGCGGACGCGAAACTGTTGACACCGTCCGACGCAGGAACAGGCGAGGCTAAGAAATGCTCTGCATTTAAAATACATACTACAACAACTCGCTGTCTGGGCTCCCCACTTCAGGCGCGAACACACGTGAAATGGCGAGCAGAAGAGCATGCGAGATCACACCACGAACGCTGGGCCGTGTGTTCTCGAAGGTCGAACTGGTTGACGCCAGGTGCTCCTCACGAGGTGCATGCTCACGTGCACTCGGTCTTTCTTCTTGGTATTTTTCTCGGGTAATGCTATGCGGCGGAACCAAAAGCTTCGACAGCTCTGCTGTTACAGATTGCAGGGGCACCAATGTTTGGGCCTTCAGATGCGAGACATGATGCGTTAGTTGGTCATTGCGGGAGAGCTTTAAAACAGCTGGTGCATTCACCAGTCATGCTCTCCAAGCGCTGGGTCAGCTGAGAGGACACAAGGGCCTCATTTACACAGCTACTACTGAAGCACAAATCCCCCACATGATAAGCACAATTGGTGTCTCTGTTGACCATGGCTGCCAATGCGAGGCGTTTGCATCTCTTTCCTCCCCTTCCCATCTCTCGGGTGCTGGTTTTTCCGATTTAGTGTGCACAAACTTGACCAAGTTGCCATCTAGGTACAATAGACTTGTTTTACCTTCATGCAAAAGGGCTCTCGTTTTGCAATGCGGGAGAATGGCTGTCCCACGACTTCTGCCAATGAGAACCAAATGTCATACCCAGCCCAACTTCCGTTCAAAAGAACGTTACATCAACTAGTCTTACACCAAGCATCACTGAACCAAACGCCAGCCAGTTCGAAGTTGGGCCAGGGCATCCGTAATCAGCAGCAACAGAAAACAGTGACTGCCCAACGCCCCTCATCCTTTCCACACTCCCAGGGTCACTGCTCTTAATTCCAGCCTCAGGAAAGTGCTCACCTCTGGCTGCTTTGTCACTGTTTCCCGTAGGCAGTGACGACAGCCTTCCATGGAAGCACGATGAGCACGGCTGATAACCTTAGCTGCTCCAGACGGCTTGCACCCCCGGAAAACCATGGTCTTCTAATAACGCTTTTGCATTAAAAAAAACTGAGACATGTCTACGTGCCCAGCATTTAGAAGCCTCTTGCAGACATCATGCAACGTGCTGCCAGAAACTGCACAAAGTGAAAAAGAAGAAGAAATAGAGACTGATGAGCGTGTGCTGGGCATAAGAGGCCATAATCATAAGGACAAGAGGAGATCCCTGAAGAGTGCGACGTAGGGAGAGCCGACAGGGAGCAAGGGAGATGCCGAGAACGAGGCGCACCAAGCGGTTGGGCCGAGGCAGCCAAAGGCGCCAAGAGAGCCTAGGCGAAATCCACCTTGGTTGGACTCTGGCGTTCAGGCGGCATCAGACCGTCGGCACCTGGCATGGCATCAACTGACGAGAGGCTGCCGCATGAGCCTGGTGAATGTCCTGATGGCAGGGAATATTGGAAACCAGGTGCAAGGATTGCGGGTGTTTGAGCAGCAGCCGTGAGCGTGATCCGGCGGCGGCCGAGGGAAGCTGCACCTGAAGCATGATGTGCGCCCTGGTAGCATCGGACCATTGGCGCTAGGAGTTGCCACAGAATGTGCTACAACCACAGCGGCGCGCCGCTGACAAGCTGCACCCACCGGATTCACCACATTTACATCAAGACACATCAGAACGGTATGACCAAGAGTGCCAATCAATTGTTTTTCTACAGGATCAGATGGATATTTACTGAGCTCACTTTAAGACAGAAGTTATAGGCTCTTTTAAGCAACTTTAGTATGAATTCAAAAAACTGTTGGGACAAGGTTAGAGGTATGTTTTCGTGTTATTTTTCTTAATATGTAGTACTATTATCCTTATGCTCTATATTGGGGTTTCCTACATTGTATTTTCTTTAGTGGGTGTGTAATTCTTTTGGTTTTATCAACCCGTTTCATGTGCAACGATCTTGGTCCTCATTCATTCCAAGTGCAGCAATACACGTGACACCACTGCAAGTCAGACTGTCACACTTTTACACACTTAGTGACCCTCCCTCCCTGGATCAAAGCAGAAGGATGGATGGCAAGACTGACTTGTTGACAAAGCTTTTTCGCTTGATTAATGAGAGCTCCAGCTTTGACAGCACTAAAAAATAGCTCGACACGGATTCAGACCATTTATTCACCAGATATTTCATTCACAATGATGTAAAGTCCATGGAGTGCTTGTCAAACAATATTTTAGTACTGTCATGCGATAATGATGGCACAAAAAAAAACCACACGCACCTAATGTTTCATCTCATCAGAAAATAGATGCACCAATATCTGCAAGCAATGTTCAATACGAAATTGCCCTCAATATGGGAACAGTACAGCACAGTTCTCTGAACACAAAAATTTCACAGCAGGTAAGGTATGCCGCATCACGACAATAAGCATGCAACATTGAGGCAACAGTGCACGCGTAATTCAAATCCGCAAGCAATTATTTTACAAGTTTCGGACCACAAAAATTGCAGTACCCAAGCTCATATTAAGCAGGAGAAGTAACATAACAGATGAATTATCACTTCAAGAATATATTACTAGACGAAAAAAGTCAGTGTGCACAAGTGGGTGCCTAAAAAAATTGAGACATAATTACGCAAAAACATTTCAATTTCCACACAAATGCAACATGGACAAGGTGGACCTAATTGACAATTTCATTATTCACATCACTGAAACTATAGCCACGTCAATCAAAACAACTGCACATAGCATGAATCTACGCTTTGAAACAAAGTTTGTAATAAATCAGCCTCCAATTTTCTAGAAGACTTCTACAGACAAAATACTATTTTCCAATGCAACATACCAGATGTTATATCAAGTGCTGCACAAAAAGAATGCCTTTTACGAATCTTTGTGCACATGAAACAAAACAAAACAAAAAAAAAAGCAACAACATTAACAAAAAAAAAAGTACGATTTGACAAGCCATCCAGGACAGAATAACCTGGGGTTCTATCTTGGGAGAACAGCACAGCAACGGCTAAAAAGAAAAAAAAAGAAAAAAAAAAGGCATGCACTTTTCGAGCTCTGCTTAGAAAAATGACCGGACAAAAACATAAGGACCACGCGCAAACATTTCTCAAATATCATTTTACTTATAAAACTTAGCCCAGATGGAGCAAATTTTTCACCATGATGAACTCTACGAAATACAACTCACCCATTACAGAAATAAACATAACAGTAGGTTATAAACCAAAATGAAGGCCAATGCTTACAACATGCTTGAGTAAAGTTCACACGAGATAAGATGGCCAGATAAAGAGAAAAAAAAAAAAACCCCAAAAGGCCCAGTACAGACCCCTGTACATATTTGCTCTAAAATGAAGCGACAAAGCAAAGTGCACAGCACTCAATAGATGTGCGGCGTGAAGTAGATTCTATCTTCGTTTCCAATGCGCTGTAGATGTCTTTCCTTGCTTATGATTGACATGATCAGAACAGATGACAAACTTTTAATGGCTACCTAGGTGTTGCAGAACACCATGACCCAAAATGCACCTTCCAGATGAACGAATTCTCCGTGATTCTATCATTCACAAATAGATGAAGTTGAATCTGAAACAGGAAAGGAAAGAGTAACATATATTAGCGAGCCCTTATGGCAGCATTTCAATACAAGTGGAACGTGACTTTTAAAACTTGCGGCCACCTTCCATTCTACAACACACAATGTATGGAGACAAGCAGAAAAGCCATTTATTTTCACCCACTACACTTACCACATAAATCAAGTAAATAATGATACTAGACTTGAAAAAACATCAATTGAAGACCCATTGGTGTATCTTTAAGGATACGTGAGAATCTCATCCCTACCCTGACAACCAGCGATGATACATCAAACACAAGCTTGAATGCCACCCGCAGCTACATGGACCTCACTAACACCTGAGCAATGCCACCTGCATAACATTGCCTGTTGCGTTACATGTTTTCAATGGGAAAAGTAAAGACGCCTAGACCGGCCACTCTTCAGCAGTTTGCCGCACGCTGGCAAATGTGCCGCCTGGTCACCGTGCAAATCATGTCTTTCCACCAACTCACTCTGTTCGGCGGGCGGTGGTCAAGCTGGGAGCATGCGGGAAGGCTAGCAAATTAGGAAGGGCAGAAAAGCTACAGGTGACCCACATCGACTGACATCTTCCTTGGCAACGCCACAATCTCCACTCTCAAAAGCAGCTATCCCCGCACACTCTGTTACAGAATGACGCAGATTGACGCGAAAATTTTTCCAACATGTGACTATGTGGATAGTTAAATCTCATTATATTGAACCTAAATGGGCGCCGCGATTTGCTTGTTATAACCAATATTTCGTTATAGCCATAGCGGGCATTTATGCAAATATGGGACGCTGTATTTGCCTAAAACAAATAGTGGGCGAAATTGCATCGCACCACATGGCTGTACACAACAAAACTACATGTGGAGATAAAAAGGAACATTAGCGCACCTACTCTATTGCAGTTCAAAATACGTAACTCATGTGTCAGACAGGCTTAGCTGCAAAGAAGGACGTTAATGCATCTTTCTGATGCGAATGACGGCTCGCTCAGCCTAGATTTGGCGGCTTTTTCATAGCCGCCTTCGAATCTAGTGTCTTTCGCTTTCGCTTCCTGCCTGGTGCATTCATGCTGCTTGAACTACGCGTGCAGCACGATTAAAGATAAGGCTGAAGCAGTAAAACAGCCCACATTGCTTGCTCCATTCTGCACTGAATCTGAAGTGAGAATTTTACAGGCTCAGGCTCTGTTGCGAATCTCATTCGGCTAAGCCGTTCCTAGAAGGAACACGTCAACCTGCAAATTCATGTTAAATGACATTTCTGTGTAAGATCTCAATTTGAAGGAAGTGAGCATCAGTCACTAGCAAGGTGGGCAGCATCCTCTGACTGTTTGTGAAACATGAGAAGTTTACTGGTATACTAACATAACAAGTGAACGGCAGCACGGTCAAGGTGATGCTTGAAAAGGTTTGATTCGAGAGTGGACAAAAGAAAATAGATGGTTGGTAACATAAATTTGTAATTTTACTGCCCCACAATGTCTCGAAGACCAAGGCGCTGCACAGCTGGGCACAAGGCCATGTTTTCTAGTGGAGATAAAGAAAAAAAAAAACAAGAAAGCCCATGTACGATGCTTCGTCAAACACTAAAAGACCCAAGAGCGCAGCCCTCCACTACGGCATACTTTGTTGTCCAAATGTAGCTTCGGCACATGATGACCCAGACGAACTTTTGTCAAAATTTGTACGTTATGGCAACCAGTGAAGGGGTCCTCTTGGACAGACAGTAGTTACCTGACCAATTATCTCCCATCACCTTTTCTTCTTTCAACAACAACCAAGCAATATTTTCCTTTTTCCATCATGCTTAAGTGCAGTAAGGTAGCAGTTCACCATGAAAGTGGACATGTTCAGCTTTAACTGTAGCTTCATGCTGCCTTGTGAATTTTACTCATAGAACATTTTACGGCAATGTGCAGCAAAGCTAAAACAAGAAAATACCAGGTGCACACTGCAGCAACCTCACAAGCTACTTTTAACTATGTCCCATGCAATCTCAGGCTTCTGAATTCTGACGTTAGCTTATTTCATGGTTATCATCAAATTAGGATTTTTGAAGACCCACCCATAGCATACATAATAATAGCATACATACATACATAACTGATTTTCTTTTTTTTTTGTACAAACTTTCTTGAATTGATCCTGAGTCTATCTAAAACACAAGAAAGACGTGTGATTTAGCCTTAGTTTTGGAAAAGATGGTAGCTGTGAGCGCCTGTTCTGCATGGTCCACTCCGTCTGGCCAAGGCTAAAATTTAGCAGTCACAATTGAAAGTAGAAATATTAGATCCCGACACATTCTGGGTTAAGGCATTTCTATGGGGAAGTCTTCATGACAGCCAGTGAGTAGAAAACATGAAATGCCTGTTTGAGGACCGTTATACACATTAGTGTGGCGGGGTTGCTGCATCAGGAGTGGGTGCAGCTAAAGAAGCAAACTCAGGATCACTGCACTCAGCAAAAGAACCATGACTGGACAAAAAAAAAAAAAAAAAAAAAAGCAGATGTAATGAGATGAAAGTAAAAGGAGAGAGAGAGAGTGAGAAAAAAAAACAAAAAAACTGACATCCACTTGCACAAGAAAACAGTGTGCAAGGGAGACAAGGCAAGCAGGCTGAGAGAAGGATACAGGTCCTACTGCAATGCCAAAAGAGATGAAAGAAACCCAGTTGTTCTATCACGAGAAATATAAGAGTGCACCTCTGAAATAAACTGCAAAAATGACAGAACAATGGGACAAAGTTGGAAGCAGATACGACCATTCATCTCACTGCTCCACAGGTTAGAACTCGCTCAGTCAGTTGCTCTAGCTAGACCAAACAGATAAGACATAGATGCTGTCTGGGCGGCACTGAATGAAGAACTGACTGGATAGAAAACAAAGTTTAATCATCTGAAAGTAGAGCGGCTTGACCAAACTAGCAAGAATGATCAAGGAGGGAGTTAAATTCATGTTCTCATCGGCAAAGAACGTCGACCAAGTTTCAGCTTACAGGCAAAAAAAGAGCTCAGTAATCTGGAATGCTTTCCAATCATGTGATTTAAAGAAAGAGTATCGCTAATGCAATGCCCGCCGGCGCAGTGTTCCAAATGTGTCTGCTACCCTTCTTTTCTCCGCTGCTGCCGTTCTACCCCGCACTGAGACTACTTAAAAACTAGAAGAGGCTGAATCAATGACTGTACTAGGGACAGTGGCTGCCACATGTGCCAATGGACGGTGTAGTAGCTGCACCAGATGCAAAGAGACAGCAGTATTGGGAAGGGGCTAACGTATATATAGCTGCAGTGTGTCTACCAAGTTGACATTTTTAGATACCCTGAGTTTTCTAGGTTTTCCCAGAGTCCTTTTGCTAAATTAGTGGCACAGAACTTTGTTTTAGGACAAGACAGGCTGACACCATGTCACCAGATGCTGTCACTCTCTAAACAGCATGTTATAAAATAAAAGAAAATGACATAATACAGTTTAAATGGTAACAAGTAACGTTTATTTCATTAAAAAAGAAAATAGAACAGTGGCAGTAAAATTCACCGAGAATAAATATCGAAAAAGATGGTAAATCCGTACTGCCATGTTTCCAGCTCGCGCACAATGCCTCAGTGCTGTATTTCACTGCTTCAAAGAGTTTATTTTGGTTTGGATGAGGGACACCTGCATCTCGACATCAGCCAACACTTTGTTGTTTGACCTCAAGCTGCTTCAAAGCGACGGTGGCACGTTTCCTTTCCTGTTGATTCCTCACTGCATCAGCCCTCTCTTTTCTCGTCCTCTCCAGCTCTTCCTTCTACCATGCGTTTGCCCCATGCACCATTTGAAGCATCCTCTTGGTCAGCTGCACACTGGCAACTCCTCCAGCCGACGACAGGGCGTCAAAGACAATTTGCCGGGCAACCAGAGATTGTTCCTTCTGATTTTCAACAAGACAGTCCTTGCGGTCTTAAAGACAAGACAATCCTTGCTCCTTTTTAACGACTTGTCAAATGCTAAAATGAGGTGCGACGCTTGGCTCATTTCCGACACGAGGTCTCTTTCATAAACCTTGCAAGACCACAAACAATTGTCCTACCTTGTCTTTGTCAAGCTGCACTTTCTTGTCTGTAGCGGATGATGGGAACGTAAAAGGGAAAAGAGAAGCCGATGCCGCAGCAACGCGGTACGATGCGTGCATCATAACAGCATTCAGACAACACATCCCTTCAGCATTTATGACCTCTATGCCATGCTGAAAAATATCCTTTGCTGCACACTCGGGTTGGATGTCTGTAGCTGCAGTTGAAGCAGATGAAGGCCGTGCAGAACCCGCCGCCACTGGGGTGGCTCGCACAATGCCCAGCTGCTGGCGGCGTCAAAAATGAAGCTGCAGAGGGTGTCGCGGCTCCCGTCGCAGCAAGTCAGTGTTTCTTGCTTTCGGTGCGACTTGTCAGAGCTCTTCTTCTTGTGTTGCTGAGCAAAACTGTTTTCTGCATAGCACACAGTAAGCCGCATTCGTGTTCCTTTCAATGGGCCTAAACTAGGCTGCAAACTCAGTGTTTCGGATTCGTCCAGTCATGGACAAAAATGCATTTAAGCGCTGCCATGCTTGTCGCATCAAGGCGTTGCGCAGGAAGAGTAGGAAGAGTTCATTTGAGATTCACACTGGAAATCAGAATCACTGCAAGTTTTCAGTGGAACCAGTGACTTCAGGCGGTACCATCAGTGACAGCGCCAGGGAACTGCCTACTTTCGAATTACTCTGTTAATCGAGCCAGCATCACCGTGACTTTCGCTTCCTCTATAAATTGCACTTAGTATTCCCTGATAGAAGCCCAAATTCTCTTATTTTTCCCTGAGTTTTTCCACACTACGCAAAATCCCTGGGAAATTCTCCATTTTCCCGGTTGGTAGACACCCTGTAACTGGGACTTGCTTTTGAGGCCTCATATCCTTGTGTTCATGCAGCGCACCGCCTCTACCTTCATCTTGTAATAGTAGATTCAGACCATAGATGAGCCAACTACTTTAACCTATGTTGACGCCTAGCATCGCACTCATCAAGAGGAACAACAGCGTAGACGACACCACACGCAATGTGCGTGCATCCGCTTTTCCTGAAGTGGGGTCTGGAACCCCGTTCATACGTCTTTCACTGGACTGGGAAAACAAAACGTAAGAACCAGGAAAACGCAGCAGTGAGGAAACCTTCGAAAATGAACGAAAACAGTGCAGCTTTGACTTGCACCCACGCATTTCTGCAACTTTGGCTTTAGAATTTTAAAAAACTCGAGAATATAGGATTGCCGCTCTTTGCGATCGCTGGAAAACACCCCGCATGGCAATGCAAGGTCCCCAGCGATGTCGACTCTCTTCCGCGCTAGCTGCTTGTCTACTCCGTTTAGTGCGTTAAGCTCCTCCTGAAGGGAAAGCGCCTCCCGTTTTCACAATGACATCTGGGCACGACAAAGTTTGCAGTTGCAAGTTCAACGGTGTTTTCAAAGCTTGAAGCGCATGATGATGACGTGAGCGCATGCTGTTCTTGCGGTGGTGCTTTTATGGCAAACACGCACTTCCGGCATTCCGAAGGGAAACTTCTGTTGCAAGCGCAGTGTAACATAGGCATAGAATAACATAGGGCCTTCTAGTGGTGATGAGTCACACCCGCGTGTGGCTTCATGTAGTCAGTTCCATAGCCAAGCCTGGCGAAGGCTGGTCAAACGTCAAAATGGCGGTCCGTGCATGTTGTCCGGGCAAGTTCGGAGGGTCAGATTGAGACGAATGATCCGGAAACGTACTCTGAGCCACGACGTAACAGTGAGGATTTTAACAGATGGGACTGTATGTGAGCTGCGCCGGGAAAATGCAGCACTGAGGAACGTAAAAGCGGGGTTCTACTGAATGCATATTGTAGAGGAGAACACTGACCATGCTTGCCAAAGGCATCAGGATTCTCAGTGACACTGTCGAGTTCATGTTCACCAGCGTGAACAGCGTCATCATCAGCACAGAGAGAGTCTGGAAGCCACATCGCCACTGGCGGGAGCTAAGGGGTTCGCTCGGACTGCTCGGTTCTTCCTCTGCCATGCTTAGTCCCTGAACTCTCGCCTGCATGGTGGAAACAGAACCACGTGGCGGAAATAGGACCGAGCAGTCCGAGCGAACCCCATAGCTCCCGCCAGTGGCGATGTGGCTTCCAGACTTTCTCTGTGCTGATGACGCTGTTCACGCTGGTGAATATGAACTCGACAGTGTCACTGACAATCCTGATGTCTTTGGTGAGCATGGTCAATGTTCTC
Organism: Haemaphysalis longicornis; assembly: GCF_048455015.1. Classification (NCBI taxonomy): domain Eukaryota; kingdom Metazoa; phylum Arthropoda; class Arachnida; order Ixodida; family Ixodidae; genus Haemaphysalis; species Haemaphysalis longicornis. The sequence goes on from NW_027526203.1 coordinate 397,451,838, forward strand.
CTCTACATCTATATAACAGAGAATAACCAAGCAGCGCTCCCGCTTCCTTTGGTTGACTAATACCACTCCCCTTTATGAAATGACATGGACCTTTTTTGGTGTCCTTAATGTATGACACATTGAAGATCAATTTAACAAATTATATATAAAAAAAGACTGCTTTTAAAAGGCACCCAAAAACCCAGCGCTTTGAAGCCTAAATTTTTTACACACTAAACCAGCCATTTTCACACAAACACAGCCACTGACACGACCATCGGCACGCAAACACGACTGGACTTGCCCGGGAGTGAAGAGCATCTCCTGACAGCCGTGACAGCCGAGCACCAACTCTTTCCAGTACACTGGGCACATCGTCTCCTGTTCTCTTTCATTGGCTTCGGGCAGATGGCCGCCCCCAGACTGACGGGTGGGTTTTTGTTCACAAGAGCATTCCAATGCTGACACACTAACATTAAACAGCTTTGACAGAATAATATCATGCAGATAATTTCTTACAGTTTTAACTTCCAAAAAAAAACTACTCAAGAAATGTTCCCACATTCGCGTAGTTACACTGGCCGACATAAAAAAATTTTAAAATACAAAAAAAAAAAAAGATTTGTTTTACGTTTCATAGCTCCTCAAATGTGCTAGAATGGACACAAGTGAATGTGCCATTCCCTCAACCACCGTGAAACAGGAAAGAAAAATATACCACTTCTTACTGAGGAAGAATAAATGAGAATGAAGAGAATGAGTGGGGGGATCTGTCCACATCATAAAAATTTGATTAAAAACAAAAAATAAACATGACACACTCATGAGTAGCCTCAGATGTTGTTCAGCTAGCTTTTTCCAGGTTAATATTATATTATTAAAGTATACTACTAAACAAATGATGCTGATTATGAGGTTTAGAGCGTTGACGCTACACAGGCGATGAGGCGTGCCATAGTGGAGGGCTCCGGATTAATTTTGACCACCTTGGGATCTCTTAATATGCGCGGAACTCTCAAACACACAGGCGTTTTCACTTTTCGCCTTCATCAGAAAAGCAGCTGCCGCGGCCCGAAATCAAACCCACGTCCTTGGGCTCAGCAGCACAATCCGCCTCTTTCATTGCGGTGTGCTGCCACCTAGCGTGCCTCGCGGAAGTTGAAGCTGTAGGGTTTGCCGGCGTTTCCTCCGGCTGCGTTCTCGTTGCATGCACGGCAATCCCACATTACGGCGAGGAGCAGCCGAAGTTTTTCTTCTGTGTTGGTGTTATAACGGCTTAAGACGACAGCCCCTGGTCATCACATAATACCAGGCGGCTTCTTACCACTGAATGAGGGCTGGCAGAGAAATCTCGGACAGATCCGTGTGCCGTCCGAGTAGCAAAGCGAGCAGTACTTGGAGTCGTCTGGCATGAAGTGCGATCGCCAGCTCAACATAGGCCGGCAGTTCGCTGGACACATGTACGATTGGTACACGCGATTCGCATGCGACTGATCGTTACGACTGTCGCCACGACTAGTCGTACGCGTAAATTTGAGACGGCCTGATGCGCGCATGAGATGCGTCGTCGGCGTCGCTCCGCCCACTGTTTTTGCTCCATGGTCAACCAAGATGATCGCTGAGCTGAATTTGTAGATTCTGCGCGTTTGTTCGCAAGAAATGGATAAAGCAAGCAATCGTGAAGCGTTTTCTGCCTTCGGAAACAGTCCGCGCACACGCCGGCCGCGCCTGCCAGCTCGGCACACTCAGCGGCTCGAACCGGCGCAGACCACGGTAGCAACGGTAGCAACCGCGCTTGTAGCTGCTCTTCTGAATCAATCTGATCGCTAAAAAGTTCTACATGCGAGAAAGTAGGTGTTAGTGTGGTGAAAAATTGGGCTAGGGATTGTTGTCAGGGCTTATTTTAAAAGCGGCGATCAGATATATCTGCCGCGATGCACCGGTCGCCGCGGCGCGCGGTGCGCCAAGCGGCTGAGAGATGGCGATACCTGCGCGGAAGCATCGAAACAGGCTACGCAGATGTTTCGGTCACCGATCACTCAAACGGCAGTTATAACTTAAATAGGGTTCCACATGCAAGAAAGGGGATGATAGTGTAGTGAAAAGTTGTGTTGCGGATTGTCATTCGCAGTTGCACAGATAGCAGCGATCAAATATCCGCCAGGATGCCGAGCCGACGCGAGCGACGCAAGCCGCCGTAGCCGATCGCGTGCGGCCGACGGGAAGCGATAGAAGCCGACACCGTTCCCTTTTCGGCACTCCGAGTTACAGCGGAACGTAGCACAAGTTGTGGGCACTGTTCCGCGCACAACGAGCACACACAAAAAATCAAACGATGTAAATACAACCACGACCCCTTCCCGCTTGTGCGGGAGCTGTGGGGAATGTCGTCTGCTGCCCCTACTGGACTGCTTAGGGACTTGGCCGCTAGGGGATTGCGCATGCGCAGTGGGGTTGTGAAAGAGGCGGATTAAAGGAAAGGAGACTATCCTGGTGGTGTCACTCACACCTTCATCACATATACCCTGATTAGTACCCATCACCCCTATGCTCCCTCTACCCCTCTACTACCAAAAAAAAGGCCTAGTATGAAATTCAATTGCATTTGAACAACATGAAGACATAACAAAACCAAATTTATGGAAACAACTTCATGCAGTCACCTGCTGAGAGCCTGCGGTAGGCTGGAGATAATGGGGCCATATCCTTGGGCATTGTCATAGAGCTCGAACAATGGTGCAGCAACCAGCTTGTAGTTTTTCGGAACTGCAAACAGTGCTATTGAAAAACAAGAGGGAAAAAAAAAGTTGATATTGACAAGTGATCATTTCACGCTAGTTTGGACATTGTAAAAAGATGCCACTTCAATCACAAGTATTACTTTCATTACTAAATATTGTGAAGTGCTTCTAAAGACGTAATGGTTGCCAAAGCCTCTGAAATGATTAAATACAAGTCAGGCACAAGATAATAGAATCAAAAAGAAGCCACAGCTGTGCTTTCAGCTAGAGTGTCGCTGTCTTTTTAAAAGACCTCGGGTCCCCCAACTCGTTTCCGGTGCCAAAATGTGTTGGGCCCGCTTGCTTGAAGCCCAATAAGACAGACTTATTTGCAGTCGAAACTTACTGGCAGACTTACGCGGGGTCTTATGTTCCCTAAAGGCACATTCCCACTGGCGATTCGCCTCGTCGCGCGACGAAAAGCAATGTTGCAAAGCGACGAGCCGGCCGTCGCTTTTCGTCGCTTTGTGACGGCGGAGCAGATCGCTCTCGGTCCGAATTCCCTCGTCGCGCGACGGCCCCGCAATACCGGTAAGCCAATCACGGCAGCAGAGTAGGCTGACGTAGCCGGAAACGAAACGTTTCTTTACATCCGGTATGCAAACGCTGCGGGCGGGCGGGCGAGGACGAGCCGCCGCTGCCACCGCCGCTGGCTCGCTCGGCCGCTTGGCCCGCTATCGCTGCACCCGCCGGGTCGGGCCAGCAAGCAACTTCCCGTGTGCATCGGTTCTTTGGTCAGTGGCTTCAGCGTACGCGTGCACTGTAATCAACGAATAACGTGGAACTCATCAGTGTGGAGAAGCGTGTATGGATTGTAAAAGCAAGTAATCATCGTATAGAGCTAGGTGGACAGCGAGACGGTAGGTTGACTTGCAGCCTCTTCGTCTATCAGCGACTGGTAAACACGCGTAGAGTTCAGAGGCGTCAGAACTTTGCGCCTGTGAAAAGAAGCGACATTTGTGGGCCGTGATGCGGGTGTTGTGGCATGAAAGCAAGCGTGTGCATTTCTTCGTGCAATAATATGTTGAAAAGAGCCTTCGTGAGTTTGTTATTTTCTGCTCCTCCCGCAACCCGCAAATGCTTTCGGCATTGCTCCAGGTAAGTAGCATGTGTTTTACTTTGATTTCTACCTGCTTTTGTCGCGTAACATCATTTTCTTTGACTTCGAATGGTTGACGCACCAACGAGGTCGTACAAGTCGGGAAGCAGCTGCGCTGAACGCAGTCGCATCATCGCTCATCGCAAGTGCGAACACCACCTCAAGGCCTCATCGCGCGACGCGACGAGACAAATCGCCAGTGGGAATGTGCCTTAAGCTATAAGACACTTTCCGGAAACCCATAAGACGGCGAATAAGAGTCTAAATAAAAATGCGATAAGACTGTGAATAAGCCTGCTCTGAGCAGTATTATTCACAGACTTATGCTAACATGGTCGGTCATTTCATCATAAAGGTTGACCTCCATGCCGTGAAAAACGAGTGAACAAGCCGCAGAAGTGGTGAAAGACATCCGGCGGCGGCCGCCCTACTGTCAGCTTCCAACAAATGCCTGTTCAGTGGAGATCTTTGCCGCAGAAAGGCCGTGGGGAGAGATGGAGAGGGACAGGTAACGCCACCACGGGTTGCAGCCAACCACAGTTTTCAACTTTCGCTTTGTGCTATGGGTGTATACTTGTTTTTCCTGGGTAGTGCGGCTTTTTTTCTTCCTCATATAAAACAAAGGTGGACAGGAATGATCGTCTGCAGCCCGATATTTGTCCCAAGCAGACCTCGGGCAGCCTAATGCGCGGTGTGAAGGTGGGATCGTCTGCTATGTCGGCTGTCGGCGCAGTGGCTACGAAAAGGTGGCACGGAAAGGACGGAACAAATGTATTTTTTATAAAATCATGCCCATTAACTCAGAAGCAACAAATAGGCATTCATACTAGAACTGCAACGTGACAACAAAACTATACAGAACAGCAAAACGTTAACAGCCTGCAATAGATCTGTCCATTAGCATTAAATAAAATCGCAGTTTCAAAGAAAGGCTGTGCATACTTCAAGTCTTTGCATCAGTCCCTTCGAAAGTGGCGGTTATGAAGCTTGAGTATTTGGGCTTGTACTTTGATTGCGGATTCTGCTTGAGCAATTGGGATTTTTGCACGTACAAGCATGCATGATATGAACATTCGGCTATATTCTACACCGAGATTGTTTACAGCTGCAGCCCTCAGTCACCAAGCTACTGGCTAGGCAGCGGGTTATTGTGATTGTGTCGCCGCGTGAGCCGCTGTACTGCTCGTTGCATACGACAATGAACCCGAAGCTAATTCGCAACTGCCTAATTCACGGCGACGCGAAAAGTACAACTCGTGTTGCAACAACGTGAGACAACATGGGTGCTTTTCGCGTCAGCCCAGTGGGTTTCTCGGGCCCACGCTTTGTAGCAGACGATCTTTGTTTATGACTTCATTTACGCGAATGGGCGACCGAGGCCCAGCAGCCCGGTCGCGTGAGGTGGCCTACCAAGGATGGCAGGTCATTGTAACGTATTAGTGACACGGCTCAAATACGCCGCCTGATGGTCAACGTTTCTTGAATTTATCCAAACGTGGTCCAAATTAAACGTTTGCCCAATGCTGCCGACAGCAACGAGCAGTTTCGCTGCGTGTTCCCTGCTTTTCCCTAGAGGTACCTCCCGTGTGCATTGAGGCACCCGCTGTCCCTAAAGACTTTATAAGACTGCTTTCTAACCTAGCTTGTGGGGCTTTCAAGAAAGCTCGCTAGTCTGAATCTTATTCGCGGACTCATTGAAGTCTATGAATAAGAATAGACTGTGAATAAAACTGCGAATAAGCACATGTGTTTGGGCAAGCAGGCCGTGGTGTAGTACAACTAGAATCTTGACAAGCATGCAAGCCAGTAAAAACCCAGAGAAGCTGGATGCACTACTGAGGAACCGTAGTGCACAATCAATGCAGATAAACAGGTGATGATAAGTGTCGCATCAGCAGTGTAATCCAGGGCGACAAAAATTAAATAGGATTGTCATTTAGCGTCAGGTATACTTACCAGCCAAATATGCCTGCAGGGACAAGCGGGCAATTAAAGCCCATCAGTTGTGTGGAGAGTGCTATCGACAGAGCACCACAGCCAACTTGAAGAGCTCGTGCAAGAGCACAAACTAGCTAAGCTGGTGCAAAACAGGTGACACTCGAGCCATATTTCAGTAAGACATATTGAGCAGCATTTGGATGTAACTTAACTTTTTTTTTATTTTTAGACATGTTATTCTGCAAATGCCAGTGCAGAGCTCATGAGCGTAACCTGGAGACAACTCCACTGTAAGCCTCATACAATACAGAGCTTTGTGTAAACTAGTGTAGGGCCCCTCCCTTATAACAGACAATACAATCACTTTATAGGCTTGAAGTCTGAAATGTGCAGGCCATCTCCCGAGTTTTCTTGTCCAACTTCAATTGTGGTTTTTACATAAGAGAAGTTGGTTGAAAAGTATTGTTCCCCTCGCATTAAACTTCTTGCCAATTTGGCGATGCTGATGGCGGCACCATACTTGCAAGTCCGTAGGGTGAAATGCAGTGGATTGCGAGTGCGTATAACCCACATAAATTGTTTGTGAACGAAGATTAGTAGTATAATATTAAGTGAGAATAAAATCGAAAGTGCGAATGTCTTCACTTCGTAATAAACTGTATAAGAAAACTGCCAGTATTGTGCACGTGTTGCAACCGGGACCCAAGCCTCCAACCTTGCGGCTCAGCATCAAGATGCTCTAGCCACTGAGCAAGCACAACTCTGAAAACAACATAAGATTGAGCTAGGAATGCACAGGAACCAAATTATCCAGATTCCCCCCCCCCCCCCCCCCCCCCACTTATTTTGCCCATGTGCTGGCCAACATATATTTTAAAACGGTCTCCTTCGTGGGACTAGCTGCGTTCATCAAGTCGCTAAAACAATGGAAAAAAAATGGGGGTGAAGGGGGGGGGGGGCACCTAGTTTTGTGAACTCATCTACTCCCCTTGATTGTGCGCGTGGATAAGCATCCACGTGCACAATCAAATCAACTGACAACCATTTCAGCTGAGTTCAGTGCAACTGAAGTGCATTTATGTCAGAGAACAACTTGCACCACTACATTTAACCAACCCCCGTATTATGTTGTAGAGCAAACCTTCGTTATTTACAAAAATGGGAAAAGGTGTAATTCGTGTTTAGTTATATGCATTGAGTCATGCTTGGCTGGAGTACAGATGGAAGTGCACAAGGATTTTTGAAACTAAACATTTTTTGCACCTTTTTTTTAAACAGGTGAGATTTTGTTTCTTTCTGACTCACTCACATCACATTATTACCGACTGAATTGGCTCTGCGGTTTGTTCGAAAATATCAGTTTTTAAATAGTTTTTGCAGTGAAGTGCAACTTCCATGAGTATGTAAAATTGCCGAGTGTCCATGATAGAACTTTTATCAAATCGTGCTTTTCAGGTTTGCCTAAAAATTGTCATTTAAAAAGACAGGATTTGGATTCTGCAGTTTTTTCTAAAACTGTTCGTGTCAACTGCCATGCTGGCTTATGTAGCCCGCTGTAGTATTCTACACGGAAATTGCAGCACTGCTGCAACCAAGCATACAATCCCTAAGCTCTTCCTCACGGCAGCACACTTGTTTTATGACCAACGGTGCTGCAGTTTAAAGACACAAACAAGCACTGAGCACTAATGAAAGCGCTTTAGCTTTAAATAAAAATGTTGCCCTTCTACCGTATATACTCGTGAAAGGCCTGCACTTTTTTCCTAAAATTTTGGCTGGGTGTAGCCCTTACACAAATGAGGTCGATGGCGGCTCGATAACGCTTTCTACTGTTTCCGCAACTGTGGCAGAGCACAAAAGAGACTCGAATGACACGTCAGAAGCGTTTTTATTCTCACTCCATTTGGCTTCCACTTTCGTCGCTCCCGAAAGAGTTCACCTCGTCGGCGTCCTCCCAGAGATGATCGTCCTTGGTACCGTGCATCAAGTTGGAAGTGCCCGTCCCCTTAGAGCTTTTCACAACAGTGTCAAATGACACTGTGTGCCAACGCAATCAAAATCAAAGGCTTGTTGCAGCAATGCCCTCATCAGTTTCCCCGACGGGGTCTTTTCATGATCGCCTGCAGCCATTCATTCTGAGTAGCAGCAGTGGAATTCTGCCTTGAACGGCCGGTTAACGCTGACGTCTAGCGGTTGCAGTACGCTTGTCATTCCTCCAGGGATCCCAGACAAGTCCGTTCGGGTGGCTGTGAGTCGGTCCTTGACGCGATCTGTCAAGTGACCTCGGAAGCTGTCAAACACTAGGAGGTCCGTCCCTCGTCTGTTTGCCCAGACAATTAACGTGTTCGTCGGACATGCACCCGTTTTCTTGAACGCATACAATAATTCCCTGAGGGCAGGGGCGTAGCCAGGGGGGGGGGCACACCGGGCCCGTGCCGCCCCTCCCGAAATGTTTCATGCCAGGCTGGGGTGCGGTTCAAGTAGCCTGAAGAACCGCCTGAAGTCGCCTAAAGGCGTGTAGCCGGCAGTTTTAAGGACGTTCTTGCTCATGTAAAGCTGAAAACAAGGGGTACATTAACGTCTGATCCCTGTGCCCGCTGCAGATGCTGTACATGTATGTCAACATACACAGCCCGGCTGCATTTCGCGCCGGATACACCGAGCAGCGCCGCGAACCTGCCGCGAGCCGATCGAGGCAGTCCTGCTGTTTCGCTGGCGGATCAGCACAACCAGGAAATGGCGGAACAGCAGGAAAAGCCTCATATAGGCATACATGTGGTCTGGAGTTTAGCATGTCATTCCTTGTCTTTACACTGGTACGAAGTATAATCACATGACAGAGCATGTCACTCTATTTTGTTCAGTCAACTATTAATCCTTGATATGTTTATTTTTCTACCGACATGGCATTTCATTGACTATTGCAGTTCCATAATTTCTGCTGTATGAAAAGCATTGCTTTGCCCATATTGTATTTCCTCGACATCAACAAAACTGTACAATTCTCTTTATTGCGGAGCTTTGTCTTTTTGGCACTATTCTATTGTTTCCTTGACCTCCCGCTTGGTTAGAACCAGCATTCTGTATTTGCTTGACCGGAATTATAACTGAAGCCTTGTCTGTTCGCTTTAACGGATAGAAATAGAATGAAATTTAAGAAACGTGCAACAAGGTCAACATTCAACAGCAGTGCATTAAAGTGTTCCGCTAAGGGTAAGTTTACTATTCACGTTACAAGCACAAAAATTAACAAAAAGGCGAAGACGCACGTTTGCTAGCTTCACCGCCATAATATACGAATGTGCCGCACGTACAGTCCACTGCGATTCGAAGGTTATCGCGGGAAAGCTACTCTTTCAAATGAAGCAGACAAAACACCAGCTTTAGCAAATCTTCCATGCCAGTTTTGTTATCGTCGGTGTAGATAAGAAGGCAACCAAATCTGTGCTTTATAACAGCGAATGTAAAGCTTGAAACCCAAAGGGTGGCAAGTCAGTCGTGCGGGCCATTGTTGTAGCATGGAACAGCCAACAAGGGAGAAAAGAGTGCGAAATCTTGATTTTCATGGTTCCGAAACAAAACCGTGGGACGCTGGCACATGTGGCCGCTCGATGCTGGAGCGATAACCTTCAAATCGTGCTCGACTGTGCATCATAGCTGATAAAAAAACTTATTAGTCCCTTTCCTAAAGGAAAATCTAACAAGTGTTGGCCTCCACTTCCGCCTGACGAACTTTGGGGACCGCGCGCCACTTACTAGCACACTCCTGATCACGCTCACGAGTGCGTGCCCGCATAACCGCCTGCTCTACAGACGAACGAATCACTCGTGGCCTACCCATAGACCGGCAAACAGGAATTTAGGTCACCATCATTATCATCATCACCATCTACGCTCCTTAAGCGGGATTCACACGACGGAGGAACCCTCTCACGGAGGCGGACGGATATGTGACGTCAACAGCACGTGACCGGATTATCCGGCCTGGCGGCGCATCCACACGTGCGGAGCTACGCGGAGTGAATAGCAGACGACAGCGCCGAGGAACAGGTTCCATTCCCCGCCGAGGGCCACCGCCGTCGAGCGAAAACATGCGGAGGCATTTTCTTTCGCGGAGCCACCGCGGGCTATCCCCACCGAGGGGCGGAGCCTAAAACCGGTCATGTGAACGGGTCCCGCGAGCCAAAATGAGAGGGTTTCTCCGTCGTGTGAATCCCGCTTTAAGGTGGGCCTTACTGTTAGTGTTCAGCACACACAAATCGCATGTTAAAGTTATTTCAAGCTTCGTTTGAAAAACAACGCGCAAGAAGCCTTGCCTACATATTTCCCCGTCCCATCTTTTGGTCGACCGCGCCCCCCCCCCCGACAAAAATTCCTGGCTACGCGCCTGCCTGAGGGCACTTCTTTTTCGGGAGTGTTCCTCCTGAATACAACGTACGGCAGAAGCTACCTGCCATCTGCCGAAATGCACATCATGGTGCATCCCTGTTGCTCTTCGTCAGTCGTGCGCATGGACACACTTCTTGCATCTCTGAAGTCGATCGACCACATGGCGGTTTGGTTCGTATTCCCAATTTCGGACCCATTGTAGTTGTGCACGTGCCCTGCGAGCGTTCTCGAATTGGTGGAACTTCAGGAGCTGGCTTTCGTACTCCTACGGAAGCCTTCAGCATATCGTCATTTGACAGCGGATGCAAAGCCCGTTACGGTTCATTAACCGTGTAACCCATCGCTTACTTGCTTTGAATTGCATCAGCAGAATTGCATGGCGGATAATAGTGAGCGCTTCATTCGCATCATTTCGGACGATACGGCATCGCCGTCTCTCTGCGTGCCAACAACGTAAGAAACTAGTTGTTCTTCCAGTTTTGGAAACTTCCACTTTTTTCCACGAAACACCGTTCGGTTTGTTGGTTGCGGCGAAGTCTTCCTTTTGCTCCATTCAATAACGCACACGCTTTTAGTCCACGTAACGCTTGAATCCCGCCGCACGCTCGCCATGCTTCTCAGTGTATTGAATCGCTTGCTGCTTAGACGCTGCAGTAGAGGACCTCAAATGCCGACCCATCATTACTGATCTACGTTGCCCCAAGCAGGGCTCCCTTCTGTAGAGGTGAACTTTTACCAAATCCTTGAAAATACTATGAACAGAGCGAAGATGACGCGAGAAACAAAAAAATGACAGCACCAGCCTGAGCTACGTCGACGCGTCGACGGCAAAAAGTAGCCAGCGCCATCTGGCGGCAGTGTTTAAATTTAAAACTTTGGTTCCTGGCAGGACTTCTGAGTTTTTTCCCAAAATTTTCCCCTGCAAAGGGGGGAAATTTTGAGAAGTGCCATTGTGCATAATACAATGAAGAACACAAGTTGCAAGCTGGGCACAATAAACATCACCCTTACACGACAGCAGCCCTTATATGAGTACAGTCAAACCTCAATGTAACAAAGTTGGTAAAATTCGTGATTTACTTCATTACATTGAAATTTGCAGTTATAATGAAGTTAACCGCATGAAGCAGTTCCTGCAAACGAAAACGTGTTCGCGCATACACGGCTGGCGCATTGTTTCTGTTTCTGTCAAAGCTTAAAGGGGTCCTGAAATACCGTCCGCCGATGCATGGATGTACATGTAACCAAACAAAGCAATGTATTAGCAATCTCCTCCCGCAAGAATTTTGTTAAAGCGATGAGTATGAGCTGAGAAATCGCAAATCAAAAACCGCGCATTATCGTCGCGCCGCATTTCCTCCTCCTTTCAACTTTTTCTTCGCTGTTGACGGCGCGCGAGCCTTCCCTCCCATGGTGCTGCGCTCCTCAGCGGTGACGTACTTCCGCAATTGCGCTCCTCAGACTGGCGTCTCCTACGGACAAGCGTCTGTTACGGGCGCACTCCGCTCAAGGCTGGAAAAGCGAACAAAAGACCCGGTCGCATGTGTGTGGCCTGGCCTTGCCCTTTCGCGGTGTACGTTGCTGCAGTTGCTATTGGCGGCACGTGACTTTTTATCGGCGGCGAACTCACAGCCGCGCGGGGAGGATCGTGCGCTCGTTCCCTTTGATGACCGCGCACTGTTTATCCAAAAAGTATGTCTCAGATGTGGCCCCGCTGGTGCCGGGTCTTATTTTGCGGTGGTGGCAATTCCTACCGGCGGCATGTGAAAAATACATTTTAAACCGATACAGAACCCGTGCACAAAACGCTTCAATCATGTGACCAGTTCAGCTTGGGGCGACGTGTGGTGGAGAGCGGCAACGCTGGCAAAAAAATGCTCCGCCGCGGCTCTGAGCTTTCTAGCGCTGGATCGAGCGCCATTTCTTTGACCGTCTCAAACATCAGTTGCCGTGGCAACAAGGCACAAACCGCTCTCGAAGTCAGTTACGGTTGCGTGATTCCGGTTCAGCTCGGGGCCCCACCTCACGACATGTGGGCACTGCAGGCGTACCGCTCACTCCCACTGGGAAGTGCGCGATGCGTTTGGCATTACAGGAGGCGATGGTGTGTGTGTGTTATGGACGCGTTTGTTTCGCGATGAAATGCGACATTGTGCTTCTGCGGGTGGATAGTGCTTCCCATGGTCTGGATTATCTTTCTCGAGCGACGTAGGACTCAGCCTCGCATGGGGTATGTGCAGTGTGCGTGGCTAAAAGCTTTCTCGGCTTGTGCACCAGAGTTAAGTGACTTGCTGTTCGTCCCCGCAAACCGCGCGCGAGGTGAGTGCCGAATTTACGACGGGCAGGAGGAGGCAACCGATCGTCTGTCAATCGCGGTTCACACTTGCAACGCATGTTGTGACTTTGTGTTCGTTCGAAACGCATCTCTGGATTGTTTTGAAGTTGAATAAAATATATGCATCAAACCCGGGCATTTGGCTCAGGGCGTTCTCTTCGATTGCACGAAAGAAGTGCCACGGGACTTCAACGCTTTCTTTATGGAATGTACTCAGGTAAGAGAATATCCATGTCGTGTTATGGCGGTGTTGCATTCAATACAAACGGTTAAGCGTTTGTTTACACTTGTTTGGATAGTCGTAAAATGTCCAAGCACGCCGGCGCTCCGCTGGCAGATCAGCCGGCGAGCCGACGCTGAGCAGACGACACATCTCTTTGCCGGAAATGCCTGAAAAATCCGCCCAATAGCAGGATGTCTACTTCATGACGCACACCTGGGAATCGATGACGTAGACATGTGAAGATGGCGGCCGCAGGGAAAGCTGAGAAAAGGGCGCCAAACTCTGCAACAAAAGTGTGAGCTTTCCTCTGCGCATAAAAGAGTAATACTTGGCACAGATGACGTTGACCCAATTTAACGATTGCGCAAGTTGATTTAGTGTGCTCAAAACGCCTTTCAGGGCCCCTTTAATCGTCTATGCAGGCATTAGTGTGAACCGCATGGAGCGTTTTCTGCACGCAAAAACGCACCTCGCAAGCCACAGGCGTGCTGACGCAGTCGCGGAGACCACCCACGCGATGCCGGTAGCTCCAGCGACCGCTTCTAACCGCTTGCTGAAATGCAACACAAGGGGCAAATGAAGTTGTTCATGCGGAGGAAAAAGCTGATAATGTGGGCGAAATTTGCACGGTGAAACGTCATGTGCGTCGCTTAGGAAAGCACCCATCAAACATCCTCAGCAGTGGTAAGCCTAATAGTCTCTAGCGGGGCCAGCAGGCCTCCCCAAACGCTTCGAAGCTGCCGCCATAGGGTGCGTTCCTCCCCATCGGCGCAAGTTGTCAGGTTCCTCCCAGTGCCGCTCGCAATGCGAGTTGCTTTGTGGCTGCGGCTTTTTCGCGAATGCATTCATGAAAAAAACGCGCGCATAAGGCTCATAGCTACCCACAAATGCTTTGCCGTGCACTTGCCTGAACAATGGAACCCAACAAGCTTGAGCGAACTCGAATGATGGGCAAAGTGGCGGCGCCACACGCAGTTTGTAGACAAGGAGCTTGTAGGCAAGGAGCTCACTCACATACTCCGTGTCTCGCTGGCCGGCCTGTGTCGTCGTTCACATTTTATCAAGACCACGTTTTGGTGCTTGCGTCTCCCAAAATCTACTTCTACAACTAAAATTTTGTGCCCAGTTGTCCATAAAACTTCGTTACATTGAAATTTCGGCAAATGAGACTTCGTCACACAGAGGGTGAAAATACATGGTGTGCATACACTTGAAGTTAGTACATCGGGGGTTTCAGTACATTGAAGTTCATTACATCAAGTTATGACTGTATATGAGGTATACACCGAAATGCTGCTTTTACATTTGCTTTGTAGGTGATAAGAACCCTGTTTTCAAGCCACATCAACACTGAACTGGTTTTATAGCTATTTATAACAGCTGGTGACCAATTGAACGGGACTCGCAGACAGCTGCAAATGTAATGTGCCAACAAAACATTCGACGGCTGATCTGAAGGCTGATCTCCTGCACTCTTTTGGCTTTGTCATAAGATACAGTACAGCCCTTCTGTACAGCTCACACTGGGTTCAGAACACTGTGAGTACTTAACACTTACCCTTTTCAGGAAGCTGAACAAGGTAGAGCCGCTTGTGTTCTTTGGGCTTTGTGATGTGTGGTGGGACGTAGGGGTACTGAAAAACAAATGGAAGCCAATTTTTGTGCTTAGTGTAATGCTTACAATTTGGTATGGCCACGCTTCATAGTAGTACATGTATAATAAATCCTGTTAATTCGAATGCAAAATAATTTGATCTACAAGCCACCGCATCAGCGGCTCCACGCCTGGCACACAGCCAGAGAGACGCTCTAGCTCCCTACGCATGGCTGTGTCGCCTCTGGAACGGAGAGAACAACAGAGAGAGAATGTAAAATTGAGCAAAACCCAATTTTACATCCCTGAACTACATTAATGTGGACAGGGGTGCAGTGGTGTGTGGTGCACTGACAGATGAGGACGTCCTTTTTAAGGTGCAAAGTGCACAACCTGTCGCTGCCAGTGACAACGAGGAGGAAGAGAAGGATGAAGCACAAGCCATAATCGGAATGAATAACGCCCGTCTCTTCTTCAGTTTTGAACGAGGCAAAGAGGAGACCTTCCATCACATATTCGCTCATTACAGCAAAAAGTGCTGGCTGCTGCCTTCAAGGACAAATGGCAGACTGCAATCAGGAATTTTATCACCCACTGCTTCTCAATCGCAGTGTACTGTTGTTCATAAATTCCACTAGATCCAATTTTCAGTATTCTGAATCGAGCCTCCTTCCTCTTGTGGTTCAATTTAACCAGCTTTTACCGTACTACAAAATGTCAACAGCAAAGTGGATAAGCATGAAGGCCTGAAAGCCAAACAGCAGCCCAAACATTTCGAGCAATGGGCATTTGCATGTGCTTAGCTGCACAGAGAAGTGCCACCGTGCATAATACAATGAAGAACACCAGTTGCAAGCTGGGCACAATAAACATCACCATGGTGACGTGACAATAGCAAAGACCCCCGTGGAAGTATAGCATAAGACCACCATCAGATACTCTGCTCGATACCGCTGTAGTTTGCCTGAACATGGCTCCCAACCCTCTACGTGCACCTACATCACGATATGGAAAAGTGGCCATCCAGCCAAGCTGAGCTCCTCGCAGTGCGGGATGCTCTGCTGCACACAACTGTACTTCCCACCCCGCCTTCAACCCAGCGTAATGTCTACACTGATTCATCCGCTGCTGTCTGAGAGCTTTTCAAACATTTACCTGAAACAAACTTATGTTACAAACCCAGGACATAGTGGACATTTAGCCCTGCCATGCTCGCATGTCATGGTGTCAATGCAACAGCCACCCTGGAATACAGGCTGCAGATGCTGGCACGCACCCCGTGCGTGTGCAATATCCCGCTCCTCTGGCACCTACCTCAGCGGCTATTTGCCTTGCCAGTGAAAAAGAACTTATTCGGAGCACCACGCGTACACTCATACCTCTGCATGATACGGATCTCCCTGGCGGGTTGTCCCGCTTAGATGAAGTCCTGCTCTGACGACTTCGCTTTGGGGGTGGCCCTCACACCGGCTGTGACGAGGACCTGGCCACCTCAGTACGACACCCCGTTTGACTCGACGTGCCCCTTCTGCCCCGCTCCTGCTGAGCAGGTTACAGCAGAGCATTTGGTGTGGAGCTTCCCTGCCCTGCAAAGACTACACATTGTGCACCTCACCTCCTGCTGCCCACACCCCAGCCATCCGCCGGACTTCGTCTCGTGGACACAGGGTCCACAACATGGCCCACTTCTTCGGTTTCTTCGGGAATCCCGAGTCCATATGTATATGTAGTTTTGTTATGATTAGCAAGCTTCCCCCCCAAAAGAACCCTCATAAAAGAAGGGTAGTCTTAATTTGTGTGACCAGTTTTGCATCCCTTAGCTCCGCTAGATGCACTTTGAGATTTCAACTAGTACCTCCTTGAAAGAACCTATTTAACATCATACATTATTAATCAAAATTGATAGGAGGTAGCCATTAATGCTATGATGACCTTTATGGACCCCGCTTTGGACATTCATTTCCTCTGTACTAGTGTCACCACAGTACGTGGTCTATTTAGTTAACACTGGCAGACTGCTAGTAAAACAAATATTGGGCTCATACCTATAACGTGTAACGCGCTGTTATTCAAATGTACAGTGGAACCCCAATTATACAACTTTCTCGAGACCAAGCAAAAACATTGTACGACCAGGGTGTCGCATGATCGGGGTGTGAGTAAATACTGGCTTAGTACATGGTCTGGCGTGACAAGTTTGCTAAGAACTGATTTAAACTACCACATTTATTGTGTAACTTGTGTCCTCACGTAATCTAGGAACACGTACCTTGAATTGCATCTCGCATAATTAGCAGGCACCTATCCTCAATCCTAAATTTCCAAAAGAAAAAAAAATTACTCGCACATTTTGTGAGCTCCGAGGATGTTCTGCATTAGTGTGGCAGCTGTGCGCCACACGTACAATATTTATAAGCTTGAGAAGGCCTACAGGGCCAAGCATAGCAACAATGCGATAAGGATGCACACGAGTCACACCAGAGCAGGGAAATGCCCGTCCATTATTGGCATGAACAGGAGCAGTGACTGCTGGCGCAAGAGTGACCGGTAGCTACATGGCTTTTCCTGTCTCTTCAGTTATTCTGATCTCACCACTAAGTGTGGTGTCGTTTGTTTTCAAGCACCGTGCACAGCAAGGGGAAGGGAAAAAAAAAAAAAAAAAAAAAAAAAAACAAGGGCTTTTTTGCAAACTCTCAAACTAACAAAGACAAGCACAGGCAGATACCATCAGGGCTACCCTAGGTAAGACTAGGTAGGGACAAAAGGCGGGGGAAAGCTAGAGAGAGAGAGAGCCGGCAATGAGGTGAACCGGCTGGCAACGGAATTGAAACAAATGACAGTACAAGGCAACAAATAAAAGTAATGGGGGAAAAAAAAGGGCGACGGGACAACGCATAGAGCAATTGTCTCTGTTTAACTGAAAGCGACTGAGACAAAGTAAAAAAAATAGCGAGGAGTGGAAGGGGTGGGATCAAGGTACTGCAGATAAGAGCATGGTGTTTCACTAAAAAAAGAACACGGTGCGAGAGAGAAAAAAGCGGAGGGAAAGTTGAGAAGCGCTGGTTTCTCAGCTGCCATCGGCATTTCCTGGTGCGTCAGCCGTCGTATGAAGCGGACCACGTGTATAACTGTGTATAACCGTGTATATGCGACACGCCAACCCCCACGCTGACTAGAAGGAATCGTGCACGTGACGCTTCCCCTTGTCATCCCCACACAGACACGTTTAAATACAGTTTCTTTACACAAGAATAGGGCACTGGAATTCGTTGCCTGGCCATGCTGGTTCCCTTGACTCGGATGCATTTATTACTAACATTGAAGCGTTGTAACTATACAAATGTACCACATCGTTTCTTATTATTGTTTTTTTTTCTACGAGCACATCTCTCTCTCTCTATATATATATATATATATCTTTCTCTCTGTCTCTGTGCGTGCACACGCGCTAGTGTGTGTGTGTGTGTGTGTGTGTGTGTGTGTGTGCGTGCGTGCGTGCGTGCGTGCGCGTGTGTGCGCGCTTGTGTGCGCGCTGGTATTTCTGCCGGAACTGAACCAGAAGCCGAACCATTATTATTTGAGCATGCTGAACCCAAACTGGAACTGAACCGAAAAAATAAATAACAGTTACCGGTTCACGACGAAATGGTTCGGCCATCCGCAGTTGATAATGCGCGGTCAAGGCCATTGGGCATCATCAACTTCGCAGCTTGTCACGCACTTTCCCCTTCAGATCAGTCACAACACTATCACAGCTCTATTTGTCGACACACCATGGGGAAAGGTATGAGCACCAGGGCTGCGAAGGTATGCTACTGCTGGTAGCATGAGCAGAGTGCAAGGCTGAGCAAATGAAGTGTCACACTTTTGGCAGACTGCAGGCAATATGAAACATCGACTTTGCCCTTTCCTCGCTGCGACTGTGTAACGACAACCGGCTGCAAGACTGCTGCACTGCACAAAGGCAAAGGCCAACACCCCAAATGTGCATACTTGTTGCATTTCATACTTTTCTTTAAAGTTAAACCTCAATGTAACCAAGTCGGTAAAATTCGTAGTTTACTTCGTTACATTGAAATTTCGCTACACTGAAATTCGCGGTTAACAGGAAGCGTTAACCGTGTGAAGCGGTTCCTGCAAACGAAAACGTGGCGCGCGTATAAGGCTGGTGCACTGACATCGCCACTGACACCCACACGATGCTGCAGCCGTGAAGCGAACTACTTACGCTTACCAGAATGGAATTCCTCGTTAAAAAAAAAGGAGGGGGGGGGGGGGGGGGGGGCAACGTGCCGTCGGAGCTTCATCATCTACACGGTCATCAGCGTGAACCGCATGGAGCGTTTTCTGCACACAAACACGCAGCGACGCAGTCGCGGAAACTCCCTGCACGGTGCGGGTAGCTCCAGTGACAGTTTCTAACCGCTCACTAAAACGCAATAAGAGGGGCAAACGAAGTTGTTTAAGCGGGAAAGAAGCTGATAATGTGGGCAAAAACTGCACTGTAGAACGTCATACACGCTGCTTAAGAAAGCGCCCATCAAATATCCTCTGCGGTGCTAGGCCTAATCGTCTCTGGCATCCCCGAGCCGGTCGCGCCCGAGCGCTTCGAAGCTTTTGTCATGCAGTGCGCGCCTCCCATTGGCGCAAGTCATTGTTACGGCCGAGGCAGAATTGGCCGCTGGCGCGCAATCGCGGTCACGAGTGAGGGGAAAAAAAAAAAAAAAAAAAAAACGCATCAGGCTCATTGCGAGCCACAAATGCTTCACTGCGTACTTGTTGGAACGATGATACCGAACAAGCACGAGCGAACACAAACGAAGGACAAAGCGGCGGCATGCGCCAGCGGCGCAGTTTGTAGGCAAGGAGCTTGTAGGCACTACGCTAGCTCACGAACTCTGACTCACTGCATTGGGCGGCCCGTTTTGCCATTCACGCTTTATTGAGACTGTGTTTCGGCGCTTGTGTCTCCCAAAAATACTTCTACAACCAAAATTTCGTGCCCAATTGTACATGAAACTTCGTTACATTGAAATTTCACTAAATGGGACTTCGTCACACAGAGGTTAAAAATACATGGTGTGCATACACTTGAACTTCGAAAAAATTACGTGGTTCGTTACATCGGGAGTTTCGTTACATTGAAGTTCGTTACATTGAGGTTCAACTGTATTTGCAAGTGTGACCCTCAAAAGCTGCTTGGTGGGTGAGCCGCTGGCTGCTGACCACAAGGATGCAGGTTCGATCACCGCACCCGGCTGCCGTTTTTCTAATGTAAATGAAAAATGGAAATTTCAATGTGTTGAGATTTTGATGCACGTTTTAGATTCCCGGGTGGTCTTAATTGCTCTATCAGCCTTCAATATACGGTGCGCCTCAAAGCACCGAGGTAACTTCGAAGAATCTAACGTGCCAACATTTTTTAACAAGTGTATTTCTACGCGCCCATCTCGCAGTATCAAATTATTCCATAGTCGAGTACCCATACAAATAATTTATGGTCTTTTTTGCTGCATTCAGCCACTGAATAAATGAAACACCAAAAGTACAGACTTTGCCATAGCCATTCCTTCCTTTGTCCCACCTTTAACTTATCCAAATCTATCATCACGGTGAATGCAGCAAGCACCATGGGGCCTGGTGTAAAATCAGTTCTCCAGGACGCGTATAGCGTACAACTTCGAGTTTTAAATGATCCAAATAATGATAACAGATATAGCAGAGAAAGGTGTTAGCGTATGGCACGCACTTTCTCCTTTTGCAAGAAACTTTATCCTCCCACCTCGCAAGCGCTACTACTCATCTTGCCTTGCATAAAAAACAGCACTAAAGATGTACAGTCGTCAAAACTGTTAACAACAAGACACAAGGTGCCTGCCTATGCACAGAGTGGCAGCTCACGATAGCCACAGCCGCATCTTTGGCGCCTGGCTATCGGCACTCACGATGCTGCCCTACTGCACTCGGGTGCTTCAGTGCATGCGCAAAGCCTGGCTTATCAGCCCGAGCGCTATCGTAAGCTGCCGCTCTGTTCGTACGCTGGCACCTCGATGCTTGTTGTTGCTAACAGTTTTGACGACTGTACACGACACATGCAGAAAGGCAGGACGGTCCCACATTATTCAATTTGCCCAGCGCAAATACTAAGCACTTTTTCTGCTGTTTTGTATTTCTACTGCTTTGTTTTCAGATATGCGCTTCACTAACTAGTCTAACTCGCTGCTCGTCCGCTATTGCTACACTGCTGTCGACAAATCAAAGAGCGCCTTCTCAAAAGAGTTCCATCTTGTGCTTTACCCTCCCCCAACTCTCCCTGTCCCACTAGCTAGCCTCCACTCCCCTCCCCCACCCCACATTGTATACTAGTGAGTTCCCTGAAAGCTCTATAATATCCCCAGTGCACTTCCTTTCCTTTCCCTTTCCCTTAAAACCCAACAATGACAGCCTAATCGCCCTTCAGTTTGTAAAAGCATAATCTGTTACAAGACTGCAGCTTTGTGGACGGGACAGGGGCGGTGGTAAGGTGTAACGGAGCCGTATTCATAGTGATGCACACATCCGTAGTAACTATCCCAAAATGCATCCAAGTGATAAAAGCATAATCTGTTACAAGACTCCGCAGCTTAGTGGATGGGACAGGGGCGGTGGTAAGGTGTAACGGAGCCGTATTCATAGTGATGCACACATCCGTAATAACTATCCCAAAATGCATCCAAGTGATCTGAGTAACAATGAGTGACTGAGCGTTAAATTAAGCTCACTTTTAACAAAATTTTGGCTCACACCCTCGAGTAGGTGACTGCGAACAAATTATTCTAGGTGGCCAAACAACCGAATTCAATAGAAGCATTTACCTGACTTTGGTGGGATTAATTTTCTTACACTACAACTCACGGAAAAAGTACACCGCTGGGATTTAAACACGTCCCCTGCAAATGTACGGCAGGAACTCGACGGTACCGAGGCCTAGCTTAAAGGTTTTTATGTTCAGGGTGATGGACAATTCCAGGGCCCTATTCTCGACTGCACAAATTGCCGGCAATTCACCATGGTTGCCGGCAATTTGCCGGAAGTCTTTTCTGATTGGCTTTCAATTTTGGTCACGTGCTTCCGGTTGACAAAGGGGTTGTGTGTGCTGCCGTCATTTTGACGTTTTATGACGTTTACGGGCACCAGTTCTAAAGTTTGCCTTATTTCTCTTTACTGAAAGCGCATAATTCTTGGCCGGCAATGAAAAACCAGACTAAGAGCACTGCTATTCAACAACAACAATGCCTGTAATACACGCCCTCTCTGTGATTTGGTTGAGAAGGCATGACGTAATTTAAACAGTTGGCGGGAACAATTACGTCATGCATTCGCAACTTCAGCCTGCGTAAAAGTGACGTGATGCTATGTAACAGCTTGAAAATGGCGGCTGTTTTTGTCGCAAAATACAAGCAAAATAGGGCAAAAAACTGCCCCGGCTTTCGGTGCCGCGAAATGTCCGCCTATTTGCAGCAGGCACAGTTTCGCATGCACGTTGTTTAAAGCATGTTTCCTACCGAAACAAATTATAGTTTCAGCTGCTTCCAAGTCAGCGATCATGGAGCATACAAATAACATGCAGTATTTTGCTTTTATGTTTGGCAATAAAATAAAAATTATTTGTTTGGCGTAACCGCAACATAAGAGGGCAGTACAAGCCTCTCCATGACAAAGAGAACCCAATGCATGGCATTTGCCCACACTCGTCCTAGTAAGCTATTGGGTCACATGATCGAACTCAAGAGAAAAACAGAGTGAATCGGCGACATCGGTGCGCTCCACGGTTATCAGGCGTAGCGCTTCGCTGCTATGTGTCACAGAAGCGATAGTCGCGGCCGTCTTTTTCTGTGATCCCACCATAAACTTGCAACAGCAGCAGACGATGGCGTGGCGGCGGTGGCGGCAGGGAAGGTGATAATGCAACAAAGCTTGCATTGAAGCAGAGAGCCCAGCTATGTTACTAAAAGTGATTGAAAGAAATAAATAGATACGGTAAAAAAATTGTCTGATGTTCTTTAGCTCAACATCCGCCTTTCGCTCGCTTTTGGATCAACGTTACTCGATCGCCTTGTGGTGTTGACGCCAATTTTGACTTCCAGAAATGTGTTTTTCTTGTCAGCCTCAGCTACCGTCTCAATTTTTATAGTACATAGTACATACCAAGTGTTTTTTTTATATCTTTTATGCACAATATTTGATACCTTGGCTGTGATCTTTATGACTGAATTGTCAAATTACACTTCATGTCGTCATAGCTATAAGTGCAGCATGTCACTGATCGCTTACGTCGTGCTTACGCAAAAAAAAAAAACATGGCATTGTGCAGTCGAGAATAGGGCCCCAGAGAGGAGATTGCGATTTCAACAAAGCAAGAAAAGAAAGCGAGAGAAAGTGCACCCCAAAAATGGTTATGACCCTTGTTGGTTTTAAGTAGTCCCTAGGACAACACAAGGGCTGGGCGGGAAAGTAGCTGATAAATTGTCACTATTTCCCGTTTTTTTTAATATCTGGCCTAACTGCTCACTGTTGCTCTTAAAATTGTGTAGCTTTTATTGGGAAAAAGCAATATTTTGAATGCACTATAACTGTATTCATTTTTCATGGTAGCTTTAAACTGCAAAACATTTTTTCCCACTTCGCTAATAACTGAACTTAACGAAGCAGTTTGCGAATCAGTTCAAGCTTGTGAAGCAGTTCGCGAACCAGTTCAGTTTGTGATTTAGTCAAACCGGGACTGAACGGAACGAAATGAATTCACCCAAACCATAACCGAACTGGTTTTTTTTTTTTTTTTTGGTTCGACCCACTGCTTTAGATAAGCATGTATAACCGGGGTATTTAAAGGGGCCATGAAGACAAAATGCAAGTTTGGTTCATTCGAAAGATTGCCTTGTTGAAATAACAAACACTGAATCACTTTTAACTCAAACTTCACTAAAATAAGATCTAAAATTAGCAAAAAAGAGAATGGCTATGCGATCCACTACCTCATTTCCCACACTAGAACCTGTGACGTATTATCGGCAGCTCTGCGATTGGCTGAGGCCGGCAAAAGCAAGCGCAAGTGTTAGGCAGGGCTTATAAGCTTGCAGAACGAGGTATTTTCACTTAAATTTAATGCAAATTATTTTTATAGCAGTAAGAGTGGTGTAGTAAACAGTGAAAGTTAAGTATGCACCTTTTAAGGGGACATGCTCCTCAAAACAACTTTTTTTAAATAATGAAGTTTGGCAGCTGACATTTTCACAGCTTGCAAAGATTGACCTCCTCTGGTCATATATGCAATCAGATTTCAAACAGCTGCTCCAGATGAAATGTTACGCAGCATGACTAGCAGAAAAATGGCTTTTTTGTGCACACTTTCTTTTTATAGTAAAAACTTTTCCTGAAACTTTTAAGATTGCCTAGGTGGTTTCTTATGAACTGCAGAGTGCCGAAATCTACCTGAAAGCCTTATATTCATTTTCCTCACCACAAGAAAAAAAATGACTGGCAGTGTACCTTTTCTTTTTCTGTGCATTTTTGTTTTATGAGCGTCAGAAATATCTAAGGAGACAAATTGCATAATTAACAAGATTTCGGCACTCTACGTGTTATAATGAGCATCTGTGCAAAATTTCATTGATACGACAACTCTAGGGGGGGGGGGGGGGGGGGAATAGTGTGCACAAACTAAGAAAACGGACAAAAATGACAAACTGATAAAACGCCATTGAAAGTTTATTCCTTTGGCAGATTCAGAAATTCTTGCTCAAACAATATAAAACTTGGTGGGGATATAGTCTGAAATGTCCACATTGAGGTACTAAAACTAGAACACTCCTGCTGCATAAGTTGCACCCTCACGGTTCTTGCGGGTGGAGTCCTCGGTGCGGGCCCGTTTCACCAGGCTGCGGCGATGGGACCTAGCCTCAGCAGTCCGCTAGGCACACATCTGCCTGATCCTCCACTGGTCACTTGCACTGCTTAGTCTGACCAGTTCTTCTGAAGGGAAGATTCCCAGTTCTTGGAGAACTTGCTCAAAGCTAGTGTGGCCCCTGTTGAACCACAACACTGCGAGTGGTGGCCGTCTCCACTACAGTCCGGGAGGCAAAGCGGGTCTTTGGGCACAGCATCCAAATCTTGCTGTGAAGGGACTCGGCAGCATTCAGTGTTTTCCCTTGCAGACAGCAGGTAAGCAGCTGGGCATCTGTCAAGCGCTTGTAGACGGGCAGCAGCACCTTTCCTTGAGCTCTGGTTAGAAGTGGAGTGTGGTCGGGTGCTGGTTCTCCCAAGGCTTCGGCTCTCTTGTGCTTGCACCATGACTGTTGGGGCAAAACTTGTGCACATTTGCTTTATTTCTTGAGCAAGAATGAAAAAACAATGCCCAGATGGCGCAGTACATACCATGTACACTACCCCTGTTGCTGGTTATTGCTATCTGGTAGTAGTGCTGCAGCTTCTCAATGACCTTGTCAGCCAGCTTCTCTCCACGCGGCAATGGAGTCTTCAGCTTCCTCATCCCTGTACCAAGACGTTTGGCAACATGGTTGGTGCAGTCCTCCTTTGTCACTGCCTTTCGTCCGTAAACTTCTGCTTGACACACTGCCATTTCATCTTCAGGAATGTCATGAACGGCAGGCTGTACGATACCGTCCTGTGCCAATTAGGCAGTGCTGCTTCCATCTCCATGGCATGGAATGCAGTCGACATTTTTTTTCACACACAGGGGCATGAAAGGCTTGCCACACTTCCTCCTCTTGCTCATCAAGCTTTTGGTGGTGGCTGCAACCTTGATAGTAGTTTGACAGCACCTCAAAATCCAGGCAGAGACCAGTGTCTAGAGAAATGGCAGTGCCAACACCGTTGTGGCTCTTGTGTCCTCGCTTCTGCCAAGTACCATCAAACATCACACTGACGTCAGTCTGACCAGTTTGCGATACAGTTACTTGGCTTGCTTCAGCAAGGTTGTCAGAGACGACTTTTGTGGCCGCGGCATGAACTTTCTTGGAAATGCTGTGGAACGTCTTTTGGTGCAGGGGTTTCAGTAGACCAAGAATGGCACAAAACCTGCACAGCTGATCGTGTACGATGCCAACCACGCATGCAGCGAGTACTGCTTTCACATTGATGGCGAAACTATCGCGGGGACTTCCCCTGAAA
The DNA here is from genome assembly GCF_048455015.1 of Haemaphysalis longicornis. NCBI lineage: Eukaryota > Metazoa > Arthropoda > Arachnida > Ixodida > Ixodidae > Haemaphysalis > Haemaphysalis longicornis. The sequence goes on from NW_027526203.1 coordinate 397,477,344, forward strand.
AGTTCCGGGTCACGGCCTCCGTGACCGATGGCGGCAGCGCGCTGCGATGAGTAAACAGAAGAAATCACTCCCACAGGGCACTTCTCATTTTTGCACTTGAGTTCCAGTACCGATGCGAGGCCCTTCCACTAGTTCGCGACCTCAACTACGACGAGTTCACACTTCCCACACGTCACGCACATGGCGCCGCTCACAAGGTCAGTCAGAGCGCAGACTTCACAGATAACTGCACCGACACCGCTCCCGTTGCTGGCTGTCTCCTCACCTTTAAAGGCTTCCGACTTCTTCTCCGATGTGCTTACAAAGCCAATAGCGTCGCTGATAAAATCAGCCCCGCCTGGTCGAGCCGCGCTCAGAACGCTTGAAGGCCTGTTGCCGTTAGGCCTCACCGTGCCGGTCATGCCGCCATAGGCCATGGTCGTCACAATGCTGCGCTGCTTGCGCTTTCCTTTGCACCGGCATGAAGTCCGCTACTTCCGACGACTAAAGTCATGCTTCTCCTCACCATTCATGATAAAAACTCACGATAAGAAAATAGAAAAGGTAGCTCTCGGCTGAAGCGAAGTGCGAAGCGTTGCAAACAGAACGATGCACACGGTGAGAGCCAATGGCGGTCCCAATTTTGCGTCACGTGATTTACTGTACTTACCCGATTCTAACGAGCACCTTTTTTCCGGAAAAATAGGTCGAAAAATCGCATGCGTGTTAGAATCGGATATAAAACCGAAACTGCCGAAACAGCGGAAATTTCGTCCCACCCATCGCCATCGCCATCTCACAATGGCGCCAAAGCTTTTAGCAACAATTTTTCGGACGCAGGAAGCATAGGCGCCTAGGCTTTTCTATCGGCGTTCGCACAAATCGTCAAATCGTTCCACTTGCGCGCTTGATAACAGCAATGGCAGCAGCGGCTCCCACGCGTTCAAAACGAGCGGTCGGCTGAAGCGTGCGCCTCTGGAGAAGCTCGCGGGATGGGCGTGCGAGGCGTGGGCCACGATCCCATCAACCATGGTTGAACGTTCGTTCGGAAGTGTGGCATCGCGAACGCGCTTGACGGCACCGAGGACGAGATGTTACGGCCAGCGGAGAGCGACGAGGAGTGAGATGAGCGAGATTACTTCGGGAAATAAATCGCCCGTTTCTCTCGCATTCGTTTTTCTTGCTCACAAAGTTCCGTGCGCGTTACAATCGGAGGTGCAAGTTTTTTTCGTTTTTTTTTTTTTTGCCAGGAAAGTCGGGTGCGCGTTAGAATCGGGGGCGCGTTAGAATCGGGTAATTATGGTAAATACCCAGCAGAAGCTCAGCTCGCAAAACAGGCGAGAAGAAATATTTTTTAAAATTTTTTTACGTGGAGATACAAAGCTGGTGAGCAGCTCGATCGAGAGAAGGCTTAATCTACCTCTCTCAAGAACCCGAAATGGCGGCGAGCCATGCTGCCGTGAGGAATAAATTCTCAAACATGGCCGAAATTCAGCTTGATTGCACGATTTCTTGGGTCACCGTGAGTCATTCAGACACATTTTTCACTAACTTCTCGTTCATATTTCGTTTTCATTTTTTTACCCATGAAAGAAGGATAGTCAAAGATTATATGCAAGGGAAAACAAAAAATCGACATATTTCGAAAAAAACATATTTTTTCGACCCGCGTGTCCCCTTAACACTGAAGCACCAGTGCTACTGCGTGCCCTATGCTTATTATGTTTATTATAGCTGCACAGCAGTCCAGCGCTGTGGGGTTGTCTCACACAACACTGGCCAATTGGCACAAGTGACACTGTTTTACGTGACCCTGTTTGTCCAGCATACCCAATGTTTCATGAAATGATTACGTCAACCGTAACAAAAATGCGCCAGATGGAAATCTGGTCAAAAACAAGGCGAGTGCGGACAGGGGGCCTGAGCAGTATGTGGCGCCATCTAGAGGACGGACGGTAAAACAAAGCAACGAAAGACGTTTCGTTGTCCGCTGCAGCCCTAGTCACCATACTTAACATTCGTTTCATATACCTGCCTTGGATACATCATCGCTGACGTCAAGAAACAAACAATTTAGCGGGAGAATCGAATTTTTGGCTTGTGTAATTTCTCCGCGCATAAAGCATTGTTTTCTGCCGGACAGGCGCTGGGGGCACTATAATAAAACGCCCAATATTTCGATTAAAGCAAACTTGTATTTTGTCTTCGTGGCCTCTTTAATGCATTGTTTCCATGGGGAGTTCGCCAGCATTGCAGGATCTGTCGTAAGAAGTGGGCTTTCATTGAACCATTCCAAGCAAAGCCTAGTAGGAAAGCATAACTTTCACCAATGCTATGTTTCGAATACCCTGAGAATTGTCCGCGGATTGACTCCCCAATAATGTTTGAAGGTGTGCTCCTTATTCACTGATACTGCTAGCTTACTAGTTTGCATTGATTAAAATTTTAGAAATCTATTGGGGGTGTATATTATGGACTATGAATGATTAACTGCACGGCTGAGAATGAACAGGCAAGGATGGACACTTTGCACGAGCCACAAAATCTTGAAGGTGGTGCCAAATTCTTACAAATGCAATGCTTTAAGTCACTTTATCAGCCCTTCTGTTTTGCAGTATTCACAGCACTCTAAAGAAGTAAACAAGCATACCTGAGGAGGTTCAAAGTTTGGTCGCCACCAGTTGCCGACTGTGTCTTCTATGACCCAGTCCTGCTTGACCCCATCTTGCCGGCCCAGGATCTGTCATCACAGAAAGCAAATGTTTGAATTGGTGATTGTCTCCCTATTTCTCACTTAATGTTGACAACTGCTTTATAACAGCCAAGCAAGGTCTGTGCACACATATTCACGATGTAGGCACCAAGGATGGCCAAATATTTGGCGGTGCCGAATAACTGTTCCTATTGTTCTGTATTTATCATTTGCTTTGATTAAAATTTAGATACTTGATATTTTTTGTTTGTCAATTTTTACAATTATTCGGCACTGCAAAATAGGCCACCAAATACCATGGACGGCCTATAGGGACCGGTCACTGCTCAGAGGGCGCGACGAATAAGTACACCCAGCGCCGCACTGCGGAAGCTTGAGCTAACTTTGGGTCGATGAGAGCCATACGGCGGGCGCGCGTTCACTGTTCTGTGGCGTTCATATATTCGGCACCTCCCGGTTGTTTGTTTTTGCGATTCTACGATTGTTTTTGAAAGGCGTCTCGTGCTTGAAAACTGTTCTGGCAAATAGTTTCCCCCTGTCTTAGTGCTTCTGTGCGATTTCCAGACAATTACGGGGCTGAACTACTACTGTCGGCCTCGCGTGCGCGAGAAGTTACAGAGATTGTACGTTCCCGCGCGCGTGTACGCAGTGAAAGAAATTGATGGGACAGACATCCTTGCGAAGTCCCGTTCTCAGCAAGGGAAGCTTACTTACAGTGCGAATTCAGGTCAGTATTAATTTTTTCTTGTATCACAGCCTAATAAAGTGACCCCAGCGTATATATACAACGGCGCTCCACGACAGAAGCATGTTTGTGTTGTTTCCTCTGCTCGCGCAACCACACTACAGTTACTTTTTCGGTTGCCCTTCTTCAGCTCGCTTGGTGTTGTCACTAATTAACAACGGATTCGAAACGTTATTAGCTGATGAAAAAGTAAACGCATTTCCACACAGTTGAAAATCTGCTGCGGAGCTGCAGTTGTCTTTACGAAGATTCCGGTTAGTTTTGGCTTCTATCTTGTGAGCAATGTTAGAGTCGTCTTAGTGGCTAATTGTGATACAGTTTGTTCAGGCCGTTCAGAATTCTCCAAAAAAATATTTCCTCCTCCTCCCCATCCTCTGCTTAACCCTTTGAGGGTCACGGCCGTACATGTACGGCATCGGCAAACACTTTCAAAATGGTCAATGACGTACATGCATGGCATCGTTTGTATCTTTAAAAAGCGCGCCTTTTTCGCCAACGTCTCATGCTTGGCATGTGCTGCCACACTTCGGAAATACGACAAATTTTTTTCTTGCGCCGATGGCTCTTTTTATTTTTTCATGATTTACTTCAGCGGCGCGCCGGCTATCGCTTGCGCATCTGCTAACGAGGGGGCGCGCTGGGTATCGCCCACCGAGTACCCGGGCGCCTCTTGCTTCTTGCGCCTGCCACAGACCAAGGTCGCCTGCGAAACTGATGAGGCTGTTTTCTAGTTTTTTTGTATTTTATGAGCGGTGCGCCGTCTATTGCTCCCGCATCCTTTTGATTTGATTTGATTGTGAGGTTTAACGCGCCGACGCAACGCAGGCGATGAGGCGCGCCGTAGTGGAGGGCTCCGGATTAATTTTGACCACCTGGGGATCTTTATCGTGCGCCGAAATCTCGTACACACGGGCGTTTTTGCTTTTCGCCTCCATCAGAAAAGCGGCCGCCGCGGCCGGGAATCGAACCCGTGACCTCGTGCTCAGCAGCGCAACGCCTTAGCCACTGAGCCACCGCGGCGGGTCGCTCCCGCATCCGGCCGCGCGCGCCGGCGGGTGCGCAGGGGCTGGTTTCGGTATCGTCCTTCGGGCGATTCCCGCTTTTTGCGCCCGCGAAACTGATGTCTATCTGATTTCGATTCACTCAAAAGGTGCCAGCTTGTTACTCTCTCGTTTTTATTTGGAATTTTTCTTGTGTAACGCCCTAATAAACCGCATGTATGTAACAACACAAATGATTTTTTTGTCACTTTACGGTCACCCAAAAAATTTTTTGATTATTTTTTCTCGATATAGATTCGTCCGTAGAATTTAAATCCGCAATAAAAAAAAATCGACCCTGGGGGGACGCATTTGGCGAAAAAATTCGACCCTCAAAGGGTTAAACAATAATAACCTCAACTTTCAGAGTACGCAAAACGCATTAAATAGTCAGCGCAAGTGAATGCAACCTTGCCTTTTGATAGCTTGCCACGCTCTCGCTTGGAATGCGTGGCCGAACTCTGTACACTTCGGGGAACAAAGTATAGCAGTAAGAGGGATGCGTATTGACCGTCTTGACATTGCTTTTGGCATCACCCGCGAAGTGCTGTGAAGATATCCTTGTGCCACCTTTTGGCATCCATTCGGTGCCGTGAATGTCGCAATTTCACTTTTGAAAGTAAGCAATTAGAATAAGTTGGTTAGTATGGGTACCTAACTGCAAGTACACAAAGACACAAAGATACGCTCGTAGAAAGAAAACAAAAACAAGAAACGACGTGGTACATTTATATAGTTACAATGCTTGAATGTTAATAATAAATGCATCTGAGTGAAGGGAACGCACATGGCCAGGCAATGAATTCCAGTTCTCTATTGTTCGCGGAAAGAAACTGCATTGAAACTAAAGATGAAGTAGACTGTCGGCAGTTATTTTTGCCTTAGAATACCTGCCGCAATAGCAATCCCTGGCATTGCAAGGTATGATATCGAAAGGCACCTTTGGTTAGCCGGTGCCTTGGCTTTCAGCCCCCCCTCCTTTTAACTTGAACAAACCGCACACGGGCGGCAATCAATCATAAACTCCTTTTGCTGGGTATTTGGGCGCAGACAGCTTTGTGAATATTTGCTCAGTAACTTCCACCTCGCTGCACATCAAGGATCGAATTGTAAAAACAGTTTGGAACTGTATGGTAGCTTCCAAATCTAGTTGAGGCACTGAAACGCAAGAGAGTTACCTATCTAGTACAATTTGGTACTTTTACCGGGGACATGTGCAGCTGTTAATAACATTTTAATTTCAGGTAAACCAAATTTAACACTTTGCAAATGTAAGTACTTTATTTCTAGAATGGAAACATAATGTAATTGATTATTTAGCAGAAGAGCGGTTTCGTTAGCTTTCGCACTTCACGAAGACGACGGCCAATCGTTGTGAGGATATATTTGTTAACATGAGCAAGGTTAGTTTTAGTTCACTTAGCGAGGGAGGAAAAAGTAGCACTAAATGTTTATACCGCACGTAGAACAACTCAAGTTAGGTCATCCAACTTTCGGAGGTGTCTAAGGGGTAGAGGTGGCGTGGGGCCAGCTCAGATACAGAAATATTGCCCACGGGAGTGGTCAACGATTTATAAAGAATTTCTTATGTGACAAATGCAATGGGAATGGTAAATGGACAGGCAAGTGTGTTAAAAAAGTTTTGCTAACTTTTCCAAAGCTTCACAAGTGCATGTATAGTTTGTTGGCTTCTAATCTCTTTTATTGCATTCAAAATTGCGGGTATTGCTACGTACGCGGTTAGTTTTAAAACAAGTGATGCCGATGGCGGTACAGCGCGGCGGTGTTGCAAAGAAATCTCCAGAGAACGCATTCCTGCACACGGCAGCGCACCGAGCCAGTCACTGGAGAGGCGCAAGCTCCATGGGATAAGTTCCTCTTCTCCGTCACTGGCCACTCAGAACTTGTTTTAGCGACTCTTCAGCCAGGTGCAAACGTTGTCTGCTACAGCTACTTTGAACGCTTGCAGTTATTGTGCTAAGTGGGTATCAGACTTAGAACATCACCATGGTGACTTTTACAGCATAAACAACTTATACGGACCAAATTTGGGCAAAGAAAAATTTTAATGGACGTTAGGGGCTGGCGACAGCTACCTGTGTTTTGGAGCCTACATGATGGATCAAACTTCCCAAAACATGCATATGCTCTCGCCTGCAAACTAACACAGCTGGAGTATGCTGGAAAAAACACAGTTCAGTTTCTCCGAAACATGATCAAAGATTAAGGTCAGCCCAACAACAACCCGATTTTTGTCATACTGACAATGGCAGGAACATCTGTTTTGAAAATACCCAGCAGCTTGACACCAAAAGGGGAGTGGCAATTTTCTCCCAGCTTTGTGTGAAGTCATTATCGATTGTGAGTACTGCCGTCCCATACGATACATGTCAGAAATAGCAAATCATGAAATGGAACTGGCGAAGCCTGTTTAGGCACTTTCCTTGAAAGAACAGTAAGGTAGGGGCATGCAAATGTGAAGTAAAGGCACCCAGCAACTTTTTCTGTGCCAACAATTCTTAAAAAGACCCAAACTTCAGCCGGTAATTTTAAATATTTGAAGCAGAAAGCATTACACAATCTGACAGGGTAGACGGGATGAGTACACGTCCAGTCCACCCTGTCAGTCCACATGCCAATACTCTGTGCATCAACCAAAGCAGTAAATAAATTAACAACTAGAACAACGGCAAAATATGCCTAGTTGATATACATTACCAAACAGACGGTCTCACTACCACGAATAGCTTCCCTCCAGTTTCGATCAGATGTTTTGCCTTCATGAACAAGGGCATTCACAAAATTTATGAGGCTGAATGCAAGAGTGGTCAACCCTAATTTTTACTAAGCACACGCACATACGACACAGAGCTGCTAAAGTCCGAGATAATTAGTGCGATGACTACACGACTAAGCCAGGCATTCTGCTTTGGTGCAGCAGGCTGTGGTGTATTTGGGGGCAGCACCTCAAGGCATTCGAGCTCCCAGTTTGTGCTCCGCGTATAATAAAATATCTGAGGAGAATGGGAGAACGAAATGCCAATCTTAAATTACTTATTTTTGAATAAAGCATTGTTTGTCGTTGAGCAAAAGCTGAAATTGCTATGAAATGGGGGATCTTTCAGCTCAAACAGAACGTTATTGAGCATTTAGTGTCCCTCTAACCTATATTTCAACAATGGCAGAAGAGGAGGAGGCGGAGACGGGGCCACACACACATTTAAGGCTAATCACCCAAGTTTCCGTCTGCGACTGTCATTTTCTGTTAGTATTTTTAGCACGGCGCAGAGTACACCGAGCAACCTTTGCTGTTCATGGGGGAAAAAATGCTCGAAACATAACACCACAACAGCCACAAACTCTGTAAAACACGCACCTCAGTCATGAGCCGCTTCAGCCCCTCCACTTCATCCTCTCCCATGTTCAGTTCCCCGCCAGGCCTGCAACATCATCAAGTACCACGCTAGTCAAACTCCAACCTGTACCTGTCCCTTGAAAGAATAAACCTGCATAATTTTCTTGTTAGCACTAGATTGACACGCGCATATTAGAGCAGTAAGTTGACAAACGCACTGCACAGCTTACAACATCCTTCATGCTCCACTGCAGTTGCCGTTGTACACACCGTCTGCCCTGCAGGCATGCATGCTATCAAGATACGATGGCCAGAACAAGTTTTGCAAGGCTTGCACACTATGCACAGCCATAATGCGCCCTCAATAAGTGTGCCAACCGAAGTTCAAGATTAAATTTTACTGACCAGATGTTAGATTAGTTTCAGTGTATTTAGGGTACCACAATCTGTGCCTTCCCCCAGCAAAAAAGCACGTAAAAGGAATTTGACAACTGACCGCAACAACGCCTTGTCAAGTGAAAATATTCGAACCAGCTAATTACTTCTTTCGCAAGCAATTTCCTTCTAGTTGCCAATTTAAATAGAGAGCAGGGGGGAGGGTTCACGAGCATTTTTATGTGAATGCAGCAGCCGAGATATTACTTAAGTAAAATATTTGGCCCCCAGAAACACTTTACTAATGCTGCTATTTCTAAAATTAGCAACCAAAAGTGCAATCTGAACAAAGCGAAATGGCTATGATAATTCTTACGCAACAATTATTTAAAAAATGCTTATTCAAATTGCCAGATAAGCCAAAGTAGGCATAGCATGCAAAACTATCAGATCTTTTTCTGGTAACCATGAAGACTTTTCCATTCATTATGAAGAAGCTTCACCCATCACTTCGCATAATTTCTCCATGCCCTTGGCCATTTCCCCAGGCCATGAAGACAAAATACAAGTTCAGTTCATTAAAAAGGCTGTTTTGCTTTGATCACAACAATGCAAATTTTATCGCAAGCTCTGAACAAATAATCAAGATATTAACAAAAACATATTCGACAGTGGCAACTCCCGAGCCACTTTCTGGCAATTTTTCTATGATGTCACAAATTTTGTTTGTGCGAATGGCAACCGGCAACCTAAGCCACGGCCAAAAAACATGACTGGGAGGTTGTAGTGAGGTCTCCACTTCCATTTGATCGCATCACTCAACGCTAACATGTTGTGAACACACTAGTAAAAATGTTTTCAGTGCCGGCCCATAACGCGTCACCCCTGCCCGATTACGTCACTATGGCGCAAAATTTGAAAGTTGTGGTTGACATTTCTTGCCTCTTTCGTGGCTGGGATGAAGCTGAATCAGCTACCAAAGTTTAGTTCTTTCAAACAGATCAAAGTTGTATTTTGTCTTCATGGCCCCTTTAAAGCATGAAAATGTCAGCCACCACAACCCCTTTCAGTTGGCATCAAATCTTTGCAAATGAGCAGCAAAGCTGCAGACCCCAGCAAGGTATCCCTCCGTAAAACAAGGCAAAAGCAATATTTTTGCAAGTGCTACCTACAAGTTCAGTTATACAGTAAAACCTCGTTACAAGAGACGCTGCTATGAGATACACGTGGTTATAAGAGTCATTTGAACGAAGACTGTTTGGTTAGTTTTCCTATGTTCCCCATGTTGGCAACATTGTATACAAGAGACCTTGGTTACAAGAGACACGTTTCCTGGGTCCCTTGAGTGTCTCTTGTAACGAGGTTTTACTGTATGCCCTGACACTAAACAACAAATCACTAGGAGTACATTTAAACAAAGAGCTTAATCTTAGAAATATGGACTCTAACTTCTCAGAAATGTTTTTTTTCTTTCCATAGTCAAAGAAAAAAAAATCGCATACCATAAGTTTCCATAAATACTACCTAACACTTGACTAAATGGTGCCATGATTAACGTTCATCAGATCACTCTAAATAAAAGTTATGAGGGACAGCCGCAGCGAATTTCTGAACATGACTGAAATAGCCGGTTAACTGAAACTGGCTGGTGTATTGCAATTGATTTGTTGAAACTATTTAATTGCTGGTCTACTTTTGGACCAAAGATTAAAAGGTATAAATGTTGAATTTGCCAGCACTTCTCTCCCATTTTCCTTCTATTTTTCTGAGCCGTACAAGAGTACGTCCTAATGCGTGCTGGCCAGTGCTGAACAAACGAGAACATACCCAAGCACTTGGCTAGAGCGTTGCTCTGCAACACTAGTGGCCGGCTTCCACATGTGGCTGATTGCTGTTGAATATATGTACACAGACACTAATAAGGGACAATAGTTTCCACATTTAGCCGTTTTACCTGTACCTGTGCGCCAAGGCAAGCATTCCACTGTAATCCGAACTAAACCAAAGCTTACCAGCCACACCAGTGAGGCAGTAAGTTTCGTGGCATTTACAAACTGACGTTTGAGTAATTTCGTTAAATATACACTTAACCAACTTTTCCAAATTGATTCAGTTCCCACTTACATGCCCCTGCCTAGCTGTCCCTTTCAGAAGAACAGTTGGGCTCTGCCAATCGCGTTTCCCATAAACTCTCCCGTAAATGTCATTCTCGCATTGACACAAAATTCAACGGATATTGCACCAGACCTCCATTGCACACCCACACTCCACAGGGACACTGTGCACTGACATCCTGCGTCCTTTCCTGTATGCTGTACTATTGTTCGTTCTACACCACTTAGCGCTCATACTGTACTATCATTTATCGTCCCGTGCTCGTCCACTGTTGTTTCGAAGTATGTACAGTCATGGACCAATGAAATGTGAACATGACGATATGAACCAGACACGCAAAATTGAAAAATACTGTTTATGCCGCACTATTTGTATATTTGGAAAGGAGCATTTGCCAGCTTTGGTACTGTAATTACCACGGAAAAATCTGGCCTGCATGGAAAGAAATTGCGCTACTTGTGTGTGCATTTCATTTGTCCATGACTGAACACAGGATTCAGATCAGCTCAGATTTCCTGTGGGTGACTTTCCCACTGCTTGGGTACTAAAAAGCCACACAGGACTGAATTAACCCCCACATCCGTGGACCCAGAAGCTTCTGTGGTACTGCAAGAGCAACAAGAAACCAATGATCCGCAAAACATGCACCTTTCACTCTCAATTTTCGGCCAGTAATATATCTGCCTACTGTAATTTTTTATTTGTTAGTGAGCGCCTGCTATGACACGTAGACGTCTAAGAAACCAATGACAGTGTGTACAGATCACAAGTTTTCGGTTTCGTTGCCTTTGATGGGCACGCACAGCCATCAGGCTACATCTCCTAAGTAGCTGGCCACGTTAGCAAAATAGGCCACTTCGGTATGCATGCAGAGGTGCAACTTTCTGGCTCATCACAGTTCATTAGAGGTTGGTTGCTCTGTTGTACTTCAATGTTACGCAAAGTATTTTTGCACAGCTATTATTGAACATGGGATCTCGCACTGAATGCAGTTTCAAGTTCAGAAGATGACTCTACCAGGTTCCAGAATCACAGAAGCTATCAACTAAAGTTCTACGGGCAGTAAATTTTGACAATTACACAAAAATTGTGCAGAGTTCCGCCAAGTATTTTTGTCATGTTCAATATAAATCTCGGCTCCACACAAAATTTCACTTTTCTGCACTGGTTCTACTCAGTTCCTGAGAATAGTTTGTCTTTTCAGCTGAATTGCTGGAGCAAAAGGGGCCCCAATTAGTGAGAACAAAACTGTAAGCAACCCACAGCATTGCAAAGCGTAGTATTTGTGTTTTCTTTCCCTACCCACTGTCCAGTTTTGCAATAAGGTTCATTGCTATACACATTAACCATGTAATTATACCTGCATGAAATTTAGCCTGCTTCAGCTCCTTAGGGGTACAATGAAGTGAATTTGCCTAACTTTATTTGTGGCTGCACCGCGTAGTTTCGCATGTGCATTCCAAAATTTTGGGAAAATCTGTAGTTCATTTCACAAGCTGCAAGCAGCACAGTGGATGCTAGACTGTTCTCTACAATCCAGCCATTGAGCGGGTCTCAACTCACTGTGACATTGCACAAAAGCCGGCTGAAGAAAACCGACACTAGGCATTGAGTTCTGGGACTTTTCCGTCCCTTGTCTGGCCAGGTGAAACAGCAAGGCCCATCACTACTCTTCAGCCGGCCACCGTACAATGTCAAGTTAGACACGCTCAGTGGCCGCATTGAGAACCATGCAGCATCCACTGTGCTGCATTCATCTTATGAAATGAATTATCGGCCTCCTCGATTATCAGTCCTGGATCGTCCATGGACTGCCCAGGACGCGATTCAGCACTCGATTTCCCCATGTATCCCTATGGAACTTCCGGTCGGAGGGCAGTCCTGCAACTGCCTGCGGACCGCCCAGGACTTGTAAATCGAGGATGCGCTATAAAGCCTCAAAGTTTACCCGTAATGTTCAGAAGAAAGAAAACATCACACACCGTTAAAGTTTAAATTGGGGTTTTCTGTGCCATAGCTCCCCCTGGCTGATAGGTACACCGTAGTGGAGGGCTACAGATTAATTTAGACCACCTGGGAACGTTTAACGTCTGCCGATATCTTGACACTCGGGCGTTTCAATTTTTCAGCTCCATCAGAGAAGAAAAAGCCACCGCGGCCAAGACCAAATCCGCGCACTCATGCTCGACAGCACAACACCTTAGCCACTGCGGGTCCACTCGCCTTCAATGGATACCTTATGCATACCATAAAGATGTCACTTGTTTTGGCTTTGTGCATCGCTTCCCACATAAATAAATTGTGATGAGGTATGAAATGCTTAATTCCTTCAAATAAAGAAAAGTTGCATGTTGTATTCACGGTCCTCTAAAGGAAATGGGCAGGCGTACCAGTTTTTAAAAATGAGCATGCAGAAGCCTTTATCAACATTAAGCTAAAATAAAGGGGCCGCAAGGTGCAATAAAAAGGATACATGAAACAGGGCTCACTTAATGAACAAGGGCTTCAGGGACCTCACAACTGCCTTTGCTGTGCCTTTTTGGTGTATAATGGCTTCGGAGGCATTTGTTCAGTACCTTTTGAGAACCACAGACATAGACCAACAGCACTGGAGCATGCAGCCTTTTCTATGCAGTTCCTGAAACATTCTTTGCAGGACTCACTGAACAATACAATTTCATCCAGAGATCTCATGTGTCTCGAATATTCCCACTTGAATCATATACTCACCCCTTCCGAACTGAATGCTGAACTACTTTTCAATAAAACCAGTGGGAACCAACACAAACATGAAGAAACAAGACATAAACAACCACTCCTTGATTACAAACTTCTCCCAAACTCCATTGAATGCTTAATGATTTTAGAGATCCTGTCCCCTTATTTAATACCCTCTCACATTAGGGAACTCATCGCTCTAGAAAACTTGGCCCACAAAGGCCATGTATAGAAGTGTTATATCCCACAAATTTCTCATTACCTATCAATACAAAGGTGATCTACTATCAAGAAACCTTTACAGTATACAGCCTCTTTGAAAAATAAATCAGCCTCCAAACTTTTATTTGAGCAAACCGCTCAACTTGTGCTCAAACTTCGCACGAAGAATGCCTTTTATGGCGTATGTTGTTCAACCCCAAGACTGGTAAGGCAACTTACCTGATTGTTCAGAAATTGAATAGAAATGACTTCTACCCATAAGCACCGCATCCACGACAGAAAACAAGGCTGCCATAGACGGCGTTGCAACTAGCATTATTCAAAAAGAAATGCTTTGAACACATTTTGTGGACAACTTTTGGTAGGACAGGTGGAACGCTCTGAAGCATTTTGTTTTGGATAAAACAAGTGTCAGCCCATTACCCGTTATGGTCATGTTTCATTCATAGGTGCCATCATAACCATAAAGATAATGGTTTTGTTAGATTTTTAAATAACCAGCAAGTTCCATTATCAACCATGTTGTTGAAGGAGAGAGAACATAAATGCAACTCTCATGCAAACTATAGTGCAAATGAATGAGCAGTGTGCTAAAAAGAAGTTAGCTTTTAGGCCGGCTCCTTTTTGGTCAATGCCCTGCATTACTTCGATAAACAACTTTTATACAACGAAGAGCAGACCAATGGTTCTGTTTTTTGCAGGCTTTGTAAAATCGTCTTTCTTTGTAGAAAATTGTGCTGGCATTTATTGCACACTGCACATACCTTTAAAATCCTGAATCATTTTGAATAGCTTCGCTATCTTTCTTAGCATCATTCCAAAATAGGTTCCAAACCGCAAAAGCTCACGACAACAAGATCATGCGAAGCAACAATATCCATGCCACGAGTACGGATGTTATAACACTCTTGACACACACTAAGCATTTTGGCCAGGTGTATGTCAGCAAGTGCGTGTCAGCCGCCATGTGGCAAACCATTTTCAGGCAAGTGCGTGATACGAGCCTCTCCATACATGTAACACTATCGAAACATGAAGTCCAGATGATACATATGAACAAGGTACACACAGAAGCACAGGCCAACTTTGCCAGCCATTTATATTCAGCTCAAGCTTTACCAAGACTGCTGGAAAAGGCAGAGGCACACAGGCTGCAGTTTTCACCAATGCTGTCACAAATGACCTTTTTTATGTGACAAAAGTGGTACATTTCTTGTGCAAATAAAAATATTTTATTTTTGCACGTTCAACAACCATGACCTTATAATACATATTTTACATAGTGAACAGTCCAACAGAAATTGACACTGATACACACATATTAGTTAACTGGAATAAATTAAACTGGAAATACAATCACATGAAATATAAGCTACAAAGGAACCAAATGTTACTATGAAAAATTTATAAATTTAACGTTGAAAGATACATTTTTGCTTGGTACAGTAAAATGTGCCAACCTTATCTATTTGTCCAACATTCCAACTGCTAGTTACAGCCAGTAATGACAGAATTTAAAGCGTAAGTGATTGCAAGTACTGCTAAACTAGGGTACTAATTTGTGCTTGCTGGTACAATGTGCAGAGAAAAAAGCAGCGTAATACAATGGTTTTGTAGTTGCCTTTTTCTCATATTACATTAAGCACTGCTTTCTGCCCTTGCAATCTCATCCTGAGTAATGGGAGGGGGGGGGGGGGGGGGGGGGGCGGCTTTTTTGCTTCATAGAGAGTTATCCGCGCTTTGCTCGTCATTTCAGATCAACTGCATGCATCTCTTGAGTTGGGAAAAGCTGAATTACTTTCACTTCCAATCTTGTTTCGTTTAGTACATTCCATTGCTGCTCAAATTCAGCAGGAATAGAATGTGCTCCACTCGTCCGTTCTGATTCACTTGCTCCAGGCCTAGTTAAGTTGAACTTTGCCAGATTCCCCTGCCACTTAATACTGGCAGGTAGAGTTCTATTTTATACACAAATGAACAACACAAAAGCTTTAACTATAACAAATGCTAAAAGGCAGTTTAATAGCCGGTTACAGGTGCATGCTCATGACAGCATTACTAAAACATCACAGGCACTATTCCGCTTCAACCTTATTTCAGTGGAGCTGCTTTTGTGAATACAACACATATCTCCACTTAGTGAATAAGGGTTTAGGTAGCAATTTTTAAATTCAAATAACTTTGCTGGGGCATATCACTTCTTTTATATAGTACAAGTGCAAGCACAAGCTAACACATTCGCTGTCGTGCTGTATTATCTATATTAAAAGTAGGGTGGCTTGAATTCCTGCCAACCTAATAGAAACACTGCATCAACTGCACATTTGGAGCTGCCTCTGTATGTGTGCACATGCGCATGCATGAACAGGCATGCACGCACACACTGCACATTTAATGCTTGGGCCTGCCCCCTGCTGTCTCAAAGTAGCAGGGCCACAGCCTCCACACTTTTCCGTACTACTATAATAAAAAAAAACCTGCCACCACCTGTAACAAACAATCACGTGGAAACACTCCATTGTTATAACCAGACATATAGGACAGGGTGTTTTTCTATCCTACTCGTTTTTGAATATAAGGCGTGCACATACAAGCTTTTATCTTAATGCACAGTTAGGCTGAAAGTACTACAGTTGTAAAGCTCTATGTATTCACAGCAATACTTTTTCTGCTTACTGCAGGCAACGGGAGGCTGACAGCTGCACCAAACGAACTTCAAAACAAAATTATTGCACATGTTTAGAGCCGCCATATTTCGGTTTAGCAGTGTCAACTGAAAGCACGCATAAGCGAGAGCCCAATGGGTGCATAGCCACCAACGTCAGGGCCCCGACATAGAACGTGTCGCCTTATCTTTTTTGGCCGTTCGACTAAGCAAATTTGTAAAATGTGACAAAAGTAATCCTTTGTGGACTGTATAAATGCACGACACGTGCATACAGCCATCGACGGATGAAAAGCAAACACGAGGTGTGAATGAGAACACGCAAAATTCACAATTACAGCTCACGAAGGTCTTTTAATGATCCGGGAACACTACTCCGACAGGTAATGCGACGTAACTGACTATGCGCTAATTTTACTTCGAGAGAAATTGCGGCATTTGTGCACTGCGGTTCTCATTTTCGCGCCCACGCTTCGCTTGCATGATCACAAGCAGTGCAAGCGCCAGACTCAAACAGCAAAACATTCACTTACAGCTTAAAAAACGTGGTTCCGAGCTGTAAAAGCAACACGTGCGGAAGCCCGTGCTCGTGGACCAAGAGGACACCTTCGACAGAGCGCCGCATGCCGATCTTTTCGAATTCTTCCCGCATTCGCTGGAACCGCGCCGGCACGGAGCTGTCCCGTTCATACAGCGCTTCTTTTGTGCCGAAGGTGTAGTTGGTTAGTGGATACCTACGAACAGGAACAAAGCATACACCACTGCGTTCGAAATCGTAAGCGTGAGCGCCGTGGTTAACGTAACACACGTAACACACGGTAATTAACGTAACACACGGTAGGCTCGGGCTTTTTGCCCGAGCCTACCCGCATCACTGTGATGCAAATAAACTGATTTGATTTGATTTGATTTGATTTGAAGTTAGCGTCAACTTAAACGTGCCCATTGTCTACATGCCATTTATTGACAAGCGGGTATTCGGTATGCAATGAATAAAAGATACTTACAAATTAACAGTTCTGTTTAGCGTGAAGCTTAGGAGGTTTGTCGGATTGGAACCCATGTATTTCCCTGGGTATTGACCCTGCGGCGCACTTTTAGGCCAACCAGCAGAGCCGGAACGGGTGATATGTGTCGCCATTTTGAAACACTGTCGTATTTCACGCTTATCCTCTAGAGGGAGCTTCCTGAGGAGAAAAGAATTCTTTCTTTATGTCACCAGAGGACGCGCCCTATTACTATAATTCAATGGTTTCTTAATCATTTCTTTGTTTTCAAATTCTCGTTATTAGAATGCACTGAATTAATATGCTCACTGGAGTAGCTTTCCCAAATAGGCACTAAATCAGTTGTTTAGTTACCTGGCGCGTAGAGTATAAAAAATCCTCCCTGTTCTGTGGTATAAAACCCTAATAAAAGGAAGCATCACACATGTCTCCTGCTACCACTTCTATGCACTTCTATGGGTTTCGCCTTTTGTTGTCATATTTGTTTATCTTTTTACTTTCTTTTTTTCTTCTTCCATGGTGATAGGGAGGGTACTTATAGTTGCATCCACGGAGTAAGATGAGCGCCGACTGCGGCCCAGAAAAAATCATTTGCGTGGGCCGATATGTCCCCGCGCCGCCGGGCGCCAAGCTTTCACTTTGCTCTCTTCCTCTTTCGCACCCCTCTCGTTGCTGTGCCTTTTGTACGTTGCTCTCCGCTTGTTCGCTCTCCCCAGCGGCTTGTTTCCTTCTGCACGGCCGTGCCTTCCATGGTGCCTTCTGTGCGCGCTATCACGAGACGCGCGCGGCATCTAGATGACGGAGCGCGGCCGCTGTGAGCCGTGGGGTAATCGCACACCGCCATGTATGTGACTCTCACTATATTTATTCTCTACCAAGAATAAGCAACGCGGGCAAGAAAAATATCGATTTAACCCAGCAGATCTAAGATGAAATCGTACGACGATGATTTCAAAAAAAAAAAAAAAAAAGGAAATGACCCAGACTGCATCCCACACTGCAACTGCACTCTAGCTCTGATTCGACTTACGGTAAAGCGACGCAGCGCAAACATCACCCTTTCTTGCTCTCCCGCTATCCTTTAAATTAACGATTTATTCTCCTTTTGCACACAAACAACGTTTACGAGGGTCGTCCGCAGTCTTCATTGGCGTGCGGTAATGATGCATAAATTTCTACAGAATAAAATAAATTTACGGCTGCCGCCTTGCAATGAATATGGAAAGGCGCTGTCAACGTATAATTAGGCGAGCAAACAATTTCGAACGCTATCTTTGTTTTAAGTCGCGTCGTAACTTCGAGCCCGAGGTTCACTGTCATTGTGCGGTCGTGCAATCTTGTCGATGCCGCAAACTGATTACGCCAGATGCATTGCTGAGCAACGTGTGACCTGGTTTGGGAAAATAAAGTTGTTCTAGAATAAAGAGCCAAGTCGGATGATGACCTATATTTCGTTGTAAGAAATGCTTGCGTATTTGTTTTTTTAAATATAATGTAAATTTCATTAATATTAAGTGTAATTCAATTTACATTAAATCTGACACGTGTGCTGAAATCCCCACCTGTTGTTATCTTATCGTGGCATCGACTGAAGTCCGCCCCTGCATGTTGTATCTGGACTGGACTGGACTGGAAAGGACTTTATTGAAACAATTACTGCAGTAGGCAGGAGCCGGGTTACGGCTCCGCCTCGACGTGGCCTGGCGTCGCGCCTTCTTCTGCGATCCTACTCGTCACAAGCCCATTTCACGGAGCCCGTGCCTTTCGAGCGCGACGAAGACCTGCTGGATGGCCCATGACTGGTCGGTCTTGCTTGTAGATTCGATGGCTCTCTGGAGTTCCTCCGGATACTCTTCGAAGTGCGCGCCGTCTGGGTCGGCGGCACAGTCCCACATGATGTGCCACCGGTTGGCCGGTCCTTTCTTACACACACTGCACTGTTCACTCGGGTACTCGTCAGGGTACATTCGGTGTAAGGAGGCCGGCGAAGTTGTCGACGCCGTTTGGAGTCTTCTAAGATGTATCGGCTCCTCTCGGCCCAGTTCCCGGTGGGGCGGCGGGCACGCTCGTCTGGCCCGACGTAGGGTCTTCAGTGTTTCGCCGTAGCCCCTGGCTCTGTCTTTGGTTTCCGTCCACCACCCCCATTCGGGACGAGTGCCCACGTTGGGAGCGCGGTGTGTCATAGCGCGCGCTTCCCTGTGGGCCGTCTCGTTGTGGTTCGGCGCGTACGGCGAGCAGCATGCCCGCGTGCGCAGGGATCCATCTGACTTCCACTCGTCTTCCGTCTCGAACTCCCGATATTTCTATAATTCTTGCCGCCTTGCCGCTCACTCGACCTCTTTCCAGGTTGCGGACGGCCTATTGCGAGTCGCTCAGGATTGTGTCGCAACCTCCCTCAGACATCGCCAGGGCTATGGCGATCTCCTCGGCCGCGGTGGCGTTCTCGCACTTCGCGCTCGCCGACTTGGAAACCCGTCCCGTGCGTGCATTCACAGTCACCAACGCGTATCGTCCTTGCCCGTACTCCGCCGCGTCAACGTACCTCGTCCGCGGGTCCCCGCCGCACTGTTTGATGAGAAACTTTGCTCTCGCCCGTCTTCTCTCTTGGTTGTGCTCCGGGTGCACGTTCCTCGGGATCGGGCTCACCCACACGTTCTCGCGCACCCTCTCGTCGAGTTCCTGGAGGTGTCTTCCTGTGACCCGGTAGCCGTAGCCCAGGGTCTCGAGGATGCTTCTGCCCGTCTTGGTCTCCGCCAGCCGCTCTCGCTGCGCTTCCAGTTGCGCCTCGATGATCTCGTCCACCGTGTTGTGGACGCCCAACTGCAACAGTCTCTCGGTGTTCGTAGACTCGCGCAGCCCCAGTGCCCTCTTGTACATTCTACGGATCATGGCGTCGATCTTATTCTTGTCGGTCTGCGTCCCAGGAAACCCGTGCCGAAAACGTCCGACTTCCGGGCTACCGATCCGTTGCCAGTCGACCCAAAGACCGGGGAACGGCCAGGAGGGGTGGCAGGGGAGTCTGCACCATGGTGAAGAAGGGCATCACGTTTGTCGAGCACGAGCTTCTCAACAATAGCATGATAGAGCACACAATGGTGGAAGTGGTAACGGGAAAGAAGAAGAAGGAAAGCACGTACATAGCAAACGTATACAGTAGTCCGTCGCACGGGAAGCAGAAATTCAAAGCTCTACTGTACAAGGCGAGCA
Source organism: Haemaphysalis longicornis (assembly GCF_048455015.1). NCBI lineage: Eukaryota > Metazoa > Arthropoda > Arachnida > Ixodida > Ixodidae > Haemaphysalis > Haemaphysalis longicornis. The sequence goes on from NW_027526203.1 coordinate 397,497,485, forward strand.
AGATCACGGGACCGGACAACAGATTGATAATATGTGGAGACTTCAACGCACAGAATCAAGCGTGGGGGTACCAAAGGACATTAGCAAAGGGCAGAGACTTGCTGCAAGATTCCACGGACCTGGGACTAAATCTAATCACGGACCCGACCCAGCCCACAAGAACCGGCAACTCGGTCACCAGAGACACAACGCCGGACCTCACTTTCGTCAGAAAGGGCAAAAATGACAGGGCGGACTTCGAGTGGCGCAACACGGGAAACAACCTGGGCAGCGACCACTACATCGTGGAAGTCACGATCCCGATCGGGTGCAACGGAGGGACATACAGAGGCCACCGAAAGCACCGACACACGGATTGGGACGCCTTCCGAAAGCTGCTACCCACCGAGCAGACGGACATCACGGACATAGAGGAGTGGACAAACGAAATCATGGAGAAGGAAAAGGAAGCCACCAGAACCATCGAGACAGAAGACAACGTCGGTAGAATCGACAGCCGACTGGCCCACCTCATCGAAGCCAAACAATCGATACAGGCAAGGTGGAAGACGCAGCGAACCAACAGGAAACTGCGCAAGAAGGTGGCCGAACTAAACAGGGAGATAGAAGCCCACAGCAGGGTGCTGTGCACCCAACAATGGAACGAAGTGTGCAACGAGGCGGACAGCCAGATGCACTGCGGCAAGACGTGGAGCATGCTGAAAAGCCTCTTAGACGATAGCGCAACCAAATCCCACCAGCACGACAACCTGGCCCGAATCATCCACAAAGCCAGAAAAGAGCACGGGGAAGACGAGACGAAGAGGAGAATCAACAACAAGTACCTACCGACCGCACCCGCCGAGGCGCACCCGGAATACCAGGGGGAACAGAACGAGTGGCTGGACCGGGACATTGAGGTGTGGGAGGTCAGGGCCACCCTACAAGATTTGAACACAAAGTCGGCGGCGGGACCCGACCGCGTCACAAATAGAGCACTCAAAAATCTAAACGAAACGGCCATCGAGAACCTCACGGCCTACTTCAACAAGTGCTGGCGCGCAGGGTCGCTGCCCCGACAATGGAAGACGGCCAAGACCATCTTAATCCCAAAGCCAGGCAAACCTCCCGGCATCGAGAACCTCAGACCAATCTCGTTGACGTCCTGCGTAGGCAAGGTGTAGAACACGTCCTTCTGAACAGATGGCAGAGGTACCTAGAAGACGGAGGGCTCTACCCCAACACCATCATTGGGTTCAGGAATAAGCTCGGCACCCAAGACGCCATGATTCAATTAAAGCACGATATTCTCGACGACACAACGGGAACGAGAGACAACAAGGCCATACTGGGCCTGGACCTCCAGAGCGCCTTCGATCAAGTGAGGCACTCCGCGATCCTGGCGCAAGTGGCGAAGCTAAACATGGGCCGCAGGACGTATGCGTACATCAAAGATTTCCTGACGAACAGAACCACTGAGATCAACGCCGGTGACCTGCGGCTACCCGAGAAGCTGCTGGGCAGTGTCGGAACCCCCCAAGGCTCGGTCATCTCACCATTACTCTTCAATCTGGTAATGATCGGGGTGGCCGAGAGACTCTCGCGAGTCGCGGGGGTTCGACACACCATATACGCCGACGACGTGACGCTGTGGGTACCAGGGGGGAGTGACGGGTACATCGAGAGCACGCTGCAAGAAGCAGTCGAGGCCATCGAAGAGCAACTAGACGGGTCCGGCCTCATCTGCTCCCCACGCAAGTCCGAGCTACTGGTGATTCCACCAAAGAGGTCAACCGAAGGACAAAGGGAGACAAATCCGAGAGAGAAAGAGACAAGATCAGGATCAAGACGAGAAGCGGCCTCACGATCCCTGAGGTCGAGAAGATTCGGGTACTCGGCATGCTAATCGAACGGAAGTGGGTGAACGGCGAGACGGTCAAACGAGTGACGGCCAAAGTGTACGCGGCCATACGACTCATAAAGAGAGTATCAAACAAGAAAAAAGGAATGAAGGAGGAGAGCCTCATGAGACTCGTACAGTCCTTCGCAATAAGCCACGTAACGTACGTGGCAGCATTTCACAACTGGAGGCAATGCGAGCGGAACAAAATCAACGTGCTGATACGCAAGGCGTACAAGGCGGCACTCGGGCTCATCGACGGCACGAGCACTGAGAAACTCCTGGCCCTCGGCGTGCACAACACGCTGGAAGAAATAGCAGAGGCGCAAAGAACGGCGCAGCTCGCGCGCCTTACAGAAACAAGAACAGGAAGACAAGTACTAAGGAACCTGGGCATAAGCCTGAGGGAACAAAATAGAACAGAAGAGACAATCCCAGAAGACATCAGCAGAAGGCTACGAGTACACCCAATACCGAGAAACATGAATCCAGAATACAACAGGGAAAGGCGAGAGGCGAGAGCCAGGGCACTCATCGACCTCCACGCTAGGGACGAGGGAGCCGTATACGTGGACGCGGCCGAATACCCGGGAGACGAGAAAGCCTACGCAGCAGTCGTAGTCCAAACCACGACAGGGACAACTAAGGCAGCAGCAAGCGTGCGCACACGGAAGGCGCATCGGGCAGAGGAGGTGGCCATCGCCCTGGCCATCGCCGACACCGAGTGCACGACCATACTCAGTGACTCCAGAACGGCAGTACGCAACTACGCCAGGGGAAGAGTGAGCAGCGAAGCCGCGCGAATACTGAGAGCGACAAAAATCGAGAGCCGCCGCGTGGCGATCAAATGGTTCCCTGCACACATGGGCGAAGACTTATCGGAAAGAGGGTACGCAAACCACAACGAGACGGCGAACGCCGTGGCGCGAGGCCTCACTAACCGCGCTGCGGCAACTGCCGCCGTCGATCCAACGTGGTGGTGGGAGACCAAAGACAACATGACCACATACAACGAGATAACGAAGTGGTACAGACACAAGAGGAGAACGATGCCACCGCCCCACCCGGGCCTGACCAGGGAGGAAGCGGTACTATATCGGCAACTCCAGACGGGGACGCTACCCACCCCAGCCCTAATGAAGCACGTGTGCCCGGACGTGTACACGAGTGACCTATGCCGCACATGCCAGAAGGAGAGAGCCACAGCGGCTCACGTCCTATGGGACTGCAGCAAAAATCCACACGAAGCGGCAACGAGAAAGACGATCCCGCCGCTGCTAGAAGCAGCAACGAGGAGCTACGACAGGGAGACCCAGATCCAGGCCGTCCAGCAGGTCTCGGCCGCACTCGAAAGGCAGCGACCCAGCGAACCCGAGGGAAGACTGCCGCTCCAGACCAGGGGCAGGCGTGGTCGACCCGAGGAAGTAGCGGGGCCGCGGCCAAAGTAGAGGCGACACCAACCGAGACGACGTCAAGGCCGCGTCGCGGCGAAGTACCCTAACAAGACCAGGGCGACAAGCCGTCTGCAGGCACTATCAATAAAGTTGTCGTACCGTACCGTATCGGTCTGCGTACACGTGCGGTACGCCGCCGTGTACGCCACGTGGCTGATCGCGAAGGACTGCACCAGCCTTGTGAGCCCTTCTTCACGCATGCCCGCCTTCTTGGTTCACACTCGCTGGATCAACCGCACGGTACTCGCCGTCTTGGTTGCCAGCTTCTTCAGCAGGTTGTCTTTGCTACCGTTGCTGCTGATCAGCATGCCCAGCACTCTGATCTCCGAAACTAGGTAACAGCTGGACAATCAGTTGAGGGGTCGCAAGTATTAAGTTGGAGAAGGTGGAGGAGGGGGGAAGTGATGTGTCGGAAAAGCGTGGAACATATTCGCACTACGTTGAGCCGTGTTTCGGAAACATTTCTCGAAACATCTCCCCTCGTGTTCCTGCCGTGGTTGTGTTGGCACTACATACTCACAACTAGTCTGAATTGATAAAAGGAGCAGCTTCATGCAATTCAAATAGTTAAGGTGATTTGAAACTTAGTATTGCCTTTAAAAGCATTTAGCCCCAATTATCATTTCTCAAGCCGCACTCCAAGTCAGCACTCCTGTTTTATGTTGCTCCGTGGTTGCATCTATGGAAGCTATGTTACGCTGTGTGCTGCGTCGGCTGTGTCTCAACGTGGTCCCGACGTCATGAATTCGCAATCAGATTGACTTTCTGAATGCGTTTTGCCTTCGAAGTCGTGGCCTATTTGAACGCTTGGCGGGAAATATTGCGTAACACGTTAGCAACCTGTTTGCGCAAATGTCTCGTAATTTTACCGGAGTCCTCCAATGATCTGATTTTACTTTGGGGGAACATAAAAATAAGCTACGCTGCAACATGATTCAGAGTCTTTTCTCTCATTGTTTAGATGTCACTGGCAGGCGCCATTGGTCGAATCGCTTCCCCGAGGAATTTGTTTACACCACGACAACCCATGGGCGCTCACATTTCGGTGCCCCCCCCCCCCCCCCCCATGCTGTATGCGTGTAAATTGTGTCAGAAAGCTGTGGTGCGTAGTGGCTTTATTAGACTTTATTAGACTTTATTAAGCTGTATTGGGCTGTTTAGACGAGCAGAAAGGAGGAAAGCACCTGCGTCGGTGTTTGGATGCCCGGTTGGTTGGAAATCGTTGCTCGCGGGTATTTTAAGGAGTACTTAGACGAAATTTTCCTGTTAAGTTTTTTTAAATTTTCCTGTTAAGCCCACTATTCATAGAATGACACATTAGACGTTCGATAGCTGTATAATTAATTATTTACAGCCTCGTTTATTTGCGTCAGTTTGTATAGTTACAATGTGACAGCCATACTTAAAACTACTCCTAAAATCCTAATATATTAATTTGTTTTTACCGCAACCCATTTTATTCAAATCAGTTCAGTAGTTTCTGCTGTGCATAGCTTTTTCTATGGGAGGCATAGAATGAGGAACCAAAGCCTCTTCCCGAAGAGAAAGCCAAATGGCGAATAAACTGGGCCGTGGCTGTGCCTCGCCTAAAACAGAGCAAACGGGAGGGGGACACATCTCTGTGACTGGGAACAAGCCAAGCCAAGCTGTGTTTTAGCCATTTATTATGTGGTGCGAGGACTTCAGGCATTTTGAGTACCATTTACTGAAGGAATGCAACCAGCTGCCAAGAAAAGCAGTTGAGGGTTTTATGAAGTAGCTGAGCTTTGTGCAAGAGCAGGAATTGGGGGCATTATGCTCTTACTTTTTTGTAATCTTGTTTGTCGAGTTGTGATTACCAAAGGTATATATACCACTTGGCCCTGTTGGCACAAGAGCTGAAAGAAAAGCTGGTTGATCTGCCATTTTTATTTCTGCGGGACAAGATTAATTATGCACAGCTCTTCACCCATGATCTCCAGTTTCGTAGCCCTCAGTGATGTAAACTTTGTTTCTGCACTCCAACCATTTTACCTGCCACTACAAGAGCGCACATTTTAGTTGTGAAGGAAGTGCTGAGCCCGTGTCACGAAGTTGCTTTTGCGCTCCGACCATTCTTGATTGATTGTAGGGTTTAACGCGCCGACGCAACGCAGGCGATGAGGCGCGCCGTAGTGGAGGGCTCCGGATTAATTTTCCCCACCTGGGGATCTTTAACGTTACTCCGATCATTCTGCCTGCCAGTATAAAACGCACATTTCAATTGTAAAGGAGGTGCTGAACCTTTGTATAAAGACTGACTGCAATGGTAAAGGAAAAAGAGTGGTGGTACATCTTGAAACTTAGCCTGCTTCCGCCCAAGGGCAATAACTTGCAAATGTGAAGCCTCTCCGCAACCATGGTAGGAATTTGAGCAATGGAAAGTTTATTCAACCATGAGTTGCACATGCCTGCTATGCATTTTTCGTTACCCAGCAGTTCACTAAAGGAAGTTTCCAATGAAACTTTGCCTGTGCATGGAGTGTGTAGTGTCACGCTGATTTTTGTGTAGAACTCCGATATGTTTAGTTTCTTTGTTGCAACATTCGAGGCAGGCAGCTTGCATTTCTGTGATAGCTGACAGACAAAGACACATCTTGTGACAGCACTCCAAGAAGTTCCAAGTTATGAAGTGCTTTCTTTACCTGTGTGGTAACCATACTTGAGAGTCCCTTGTGTGTACAACTTGTCACTTGGTGCTAGCTTTGCCAAGTTTCCCTTGAGTACCGAGCGCCGGAAAAGTGTAGTGAACACTGGCTGTCATCACCGCTGACGCAGGACATTAGAGCTGAAGTGACAACCCTGTGCTTAACTTACCAGGCCAGTGTAAAGCAGTGTCTTAGGAGGGCACCTTGTAAGCACTTTTACCTAATCTAAATTGTTTTTGTATGGTCTTCGCTGCCTGTTCTGATGAGACCTGGACCATTTGTGTGAATGCTAGTTACTCTCCAGCAAACGTGAAGAACCTTCATGGTCAGGATGTGGTAGCCAAAACAGTGTAATATATGGCTGCTGCTTGTCAGTTACATTGCACTGGGCGTGTTTCTGTGTCATACCCAAGAAGCATGCCGGTCACCTGTACAGGATCTAGTCCCCTTATTTTTCTTTCTGCTAAAGAAAAATACTTCTAAACAGTATTTTTCATTCTCTAACCTTGCCTGCGAGGCCATTAGAGAGTCATGTAAATAATGAACTTGTCGTATACTGTGTATCATACATACTAAGTGATTAAAAGAGCTATTCGCCAAGTGCAGTGTGTTCTTAAATTTCTCTTCATGTACAGCCATGGACAAATGAAATGCGAACAGGAAAATATGAACCAGAGCGCACAAATAGCGAGATTTCTTTCCATACTTGCCGCTTGGCTTTATTACGGTAACAAAGTTTGTAAATGTGTATTTCCAAATATACCCCTAGCAGCCCGTTATTTGATCTTCACAATCGATCCCTACTGAAACGTTCCGTATATACGGAATTATGGGAATACGAAGTTCATACGGTTATACCGCCCCCAAGCACACCGAAAGTAGATGTTAGCATAAAAAACAGGGAATCACATTTGTGTGCGCTATAAAAGCGTTTGGTACAGGTTTCGTGTTTTTATCTTCAATAATAAGCAAAATGACGCTCCGTATGTTTCCAGAATTCCGTATATACGGAGCATATATGCTCCGTATATACGGAATTCTTACGGACAATGATTTGGCGGTTCTAGTAAACTTACAGACATAAAATCGGTGTCAAATTTTTGGTTAAGTATGCACTATTTCGTTCACGTGTGTTTCTCAAAAATATTCCGTGTTTTGTTGTGGCTTTGCGTCATTCTAGGAAAGTACTCCGTATTCCCATATTTCCGTATATACGGAACTTTTTAGGAGGGATATTCTTTGATTTTGCCTGTTCTGGTTCCTAATTTCGTGATCGTATTTCATTTGTGGATGACCGTATACCCAGTAGCGGTCCCAGAGATTGGTTTTGGAGGGGGCGTTTTTTTTTGGGGGGGGGGGGAAGGGGGGGGTAATGTGGGGGGGCGAATAAAGAACCGCTCCCCTCCTTGCACCAGTTTTTCGGAGGAGGTGATAACCATGATGCGCAGTAACCCGCTGTGCAGAAAGCCACATCGAGGTGCGACGGCCGCAGCTAGGCTAGCTAGACCCCCCACCTGTAATGTAGGCGGACAAATGCCACAACGCGCCTTTCGGGCGCCGCGCAGCCTGGTCGGGCCGGCGGCCTGCACGTTCTGCCAACGACACCTCGTATCGCTTGTGAACTGCCTACCCTGTATTCTTCAAAAAATGCGTCCGCCGAGTGATCAGCCGTTCGTTGAAGGCGAGAAGCAAACGAAAAGTGAACACGCAGATTGTGTGTGTGATTACTAAAACGTTCATTCATTGATTTCGCTCCGCATTTGTAAACAACGATAGTTGAGCGTCCTTACCCCCCCCCCCCCCCCCCCCCCCATGCCTTTTTTGCATTCCCGTACGACTATTCTATTTATTCCTGACTTGCAGACCATTCATTTTTCCGTGGTTTTATTAACTATACCTTGGTTCTTGCTATAAGGCGTGAGTGGGCACATATTTGAGCCTTTGAGTGTACTTAACATTTTCGTGTGGCTTATATTCCCATAAAAGCACACGTTATTGTTAGCTATTGGGTTATCACATCCCCGAAACATATTTTTCTACGACGTACATATTCGAAGAAAAGCCGCATTTGTTGTCTGCACTGGAAAATTTTTATTTATTTATTTATTGGTACTGTAACCCTCACTTGAGGGTCATTACAGGGAGGAATACAAACAAACAAACAAACAAACAAACAAAAAACAATACACAATGACAAAACAGACATTAGGTTTCGTGCTGCCGGTAGTACAATTCTAGCGAACACTCAAACGCTTTGACATTTGTACTAGTAACAGCGTACTCTGGAAGTCTATTCCACACTTCTATGCTATAAGGAAAAAAAGAATTCTTAAAGCCATCTAGACGCGCCCAATAAGGCCTTAATGGGTGACTATAGTTCAACCGAGCTCCTCGTTTGGGTGCAGGTTGTATGTATTTGTCTATTTATTTTCATTTCGCCTCTTATAATTTGAAACAGGAGTTTTAACCTTAACAGATTTGTGACGGATTCTGTCCTTCGGTACCGCGAGCAAAATTAACCAACCTCTTACAGTGCCAATATAAGGTCTAAACGAGGCGACAATAAATAGAATTCACTTGTGCTGACGTGTTCGAAGGTGAAAGTGGGGATATGCTGGCGCCGTCGCCAACGCCCGCAAGAGTGGCCAAGAAGCGCGCAGAACCGCCTCCCCGGGTAGCTCTTGTTGGCGTTCGAGCGCTCTACCAAGCCGCAGCTTTTTTTTTTTGAGTGCCCTAAACGTGCAATTTGCTTACAGACGTCACCATAACAAGTTGTTTAGTGCACGGAAAGGCAAAGAGGAGAGAAAGAGAACCAAAACACTGCATGACCGCCTATCTGCCAAGCAGCGCCGATCCCGCAAACGCCGCGGAGAAGCGGCGGCAGGCGGCGCAGCGATCGCGAAGCTCGAGGCGTATACATTCCTTTGGTTTCACGGATGTAAGATGAAGCCTTAGCAACGGTGCCACCGTTGTTAAGGAGCCAGGGGGAGGGGGGGGGGGGAGAGAAGGGGGTGTGCGTCGATCTTCCATTTATTTAACGTTACGTGTTCAGGTCTGAGGTCATCAAACGGTGCTCGCAGATTGACGTACAATGAGATTGACGCTGCTTGGCAGGTCGTTAAGCTACGTTAGGGCTGCCGAACTTTAAGCCTAGACACAGGCCTAACAAGCACGATTGGCCCTTAAGTAATAAGATGTCTTCGATTTGGCTTCACTCCCTGAACTCCTTCTGGTAGTGCAGCACTCGCCTCTTCGATATTCGAGAGCAGCGCGCGGCGCCTGCACTTTTCTCTCCGATTTACCGACGGCGCAAGAGAGTGCAAGGCGAATTCACGGCTTTCCCTGCACTTCCCAGGGAGGAGGCGCAGAAGCAGGCGAAAAAAGTGCAGTACAGGTTCTGCAGAAGCGGCGCCTGGGGACCTTTAATGTGCGCCGAAATCTCATACACACGGGCGTTTTCGCTAACTGGCCAAATCGAAGAGACCTTTAGTAACGGAGAGAAGGAAAAGGCACAAAGGGAAAATGATGATGATCACGCTTTCAAGTTCACATCTTATTAAGGCGCACAGGCGTCTCTGCAACTCGAACCAAGCTCGCCCAAAGTGACACCCACCCACAGACGGGTACTGGACCGCGCTTTATACAACGGCTGATCAACTCAATCATTCCAGTCAGTAAGGACCTCCAATCAATTAATCTAATGGTTCTCAAACGGGAAGTCGCGTTCTTCAAGGGGTCCGCGAAGCCCTCCCGGAGACTATGCCCCCCGCCGCACACGCACACACACCCCCCACCTCTATTCGTGGCTATTGCCAAACCTTTTCGGCATTGCAAAAATCTGGCTTCACTGCATGGCACGTACGTTTAGCTTCTCCGCGTAGCAGGTGTCATAAAGTCGGCTTTTTGCGCCCCACGCTAGCTGTGCCGGAAAGTCAGGCGCACAATAGCCAGTCATACAACAGGTGTTTGGGCGACCTTAGCTGCAAAAGCAAGTTGTTTGACAACGCGACACGGATAAGCATAAAAGCCAGAGGAGAAAAGGTCGGCGCTGGATGACTTCAGCTGCAAGTGAAAACAGGTTGGCGTCAAGACACCGATCAATACATTCAACACATTTCACCGTGAGATCCCCGATCGCTTTTGCAAGCTCAATAGGGATACCCGGTACACTCAGAACTATGGAATTGAGTACTCAGAGTGCAAACATAGGGGTCTCGACCAAATAAATTTGCGCCCGTACTCTGAATCCTTTGTGAGTACTCTGAAGCCTGCCAAAGTGTTACGCACCATCAGAGTTGCACATACGCGGGGTGGAGCATTGGACAACGCTTTACAAGCATGATTGCATGCTTCTTTCCTCACCACGCCACCATAGCCCCACCGCCTGCAATTTTTAACGCTATGCGCCTCAACGGGTAATCGAAGCGAGTGTCAGTACCTACTGCGTTCAAACACGTTTCGTTTGAGCACGCCCGTTACACTGGCGAATCATCGCAGTCACATGTGCGTCCTTTCTAAGTGGCCATGCCGGTTTTCCAGCATCAAGCGCAGCTAACGGCACTTCAGCACATGGTGGGAGTGCTTTTGACTGAGCACGTGAATCTCAACGCGCATGCGTGACATTGCGCGCGGTTCCGGGGAGGCAGCGCTGCTTGTACCAAATGACACGCGCTCGAACGCCTCCGTTCGTGAGATGCGACACATGATAGAAGACCCGCTAGGAGAAGTCTTTGGGGACTGGTGCTGTTAGATGTGAGTGATGTGGCGATTTTGCGTTGTTGCGGAATAAGGCCATGGGCGAGAAAGCTTTGAAATATCCTCGTGAGGGTGTGGAGAAAAGTTTGACGGACGCTCAAGCTTCGCCTTGAAGCGTGGAACGCGATAGCCTTATCGGGCACCGTTCGCATTGCATGGAAACTTTCCGAGCGGTGAAAACTTTCCGCTCTTGCTCGCACGCCATCTGTTGGGGCAGCCCCTTACGATCCAGGGTGTGTCGGTGGGCGCCGCAAGGTGGCGCTACGGAACTTTTCGCTCACGGCCAATGCCGCAGACGATGCCGGCTTTTCTAATACGATTGTCAATCAGGCGCCAGGAGGGCTGGGTGAGCACAATTTGCCAGGTCAATCCAATGTGCTGTCTTCATTGTGTCGCGTTGCTCACAAAAAGTTGTTTTAATGTTGCGGTACGCCTGAGCTGGGCACGTTATTCTGAAATATATTTTGAGGCATTGCGCATTTGAAGCTTAATAATATAATAAATGTTTCGGCTCGTCAGGACATGAAGTTATGAAATGGAATGCTGTTATGTGCGATTTGGGTGCACATCAATTATTACTTAATAGAATATCATAATTTCTACGCGGTATAGTTATGTACTGACATTATACGAAGTTAATGTGCATGACAAAGCTCAAAACAAAAAATTGCAAAAAAAAAAGGGGGGGGGGGGCAGATGAGTGATGCAAAGAAAATTACGAGTACAGTGAAAGCAAAGTTTCCGACCTGCACCCTCTTATTAAACGCTTTTAAACCTTTTTTCTATGCGCTTTTGCGTCATTACTCAGCCACGGGGTTCCATATTCCTGCACATGCTATTTGCTTCGGCGCACTGCATTGGCGTTACTGCACTGGTTGCGTTTTCACATCTGTCGTTGGAACTTGGATTGCTTGAGAGTGTTGTTTAACGTTCATCAGTGTGGATAGCGTGAACGTAGTAGGAAAGACCATGACCGGGAATAAATAGGACACAGTGCCGACAAGGACAAACAGAGCCCAGTGCTGTGTCCTGTTTGACCCTCTCGACGTTCGTCGTACTAACGCCATTAAAGGGTTCCACCAGCCATGGGCGAAGGCAGGGGGTGCAAAAGGGGCAGTTGCACCCCCCCCCCCCCCCCAAGCCGCACAAAAAGTTGCCCCCCACCGCCCTTCCCCCCTCTTCCTCCGCCCCTTTCTTCCACTTGTACTTTCTTATTTTCCTTGGGTGATCAGAAGCTTTCCAAAATATTCATTGTGGCCATATGTTTTTGCCCTGCAAATTCTGCCCCTAAATTTTTTCCTTTAAAAAACGAAATAGTCACTCCAGACGATTTCTAGTATACCTTGTGTACTTCCGGATTAGAAGCGCCCGAGTTCTTTCCTAGCGACCTCCTCGACGAACGGCAGAAGCTGAGCCATTCAAGAGCCGCGTCAAATGCGTTTGGAAGTCTGACGTCTGAGCGATTTGCTCCTGCAAAAGCTTCTGGTCAGAAGGTCTGGTTGCAGTCGGAGTATATATTTCCCTTTTCCGCACAGCTTTGGAAGGCCCTAACTGAAAGGAATGAGCTTTCAGCGATTATGATAATCTGTTCCTACCCCGCAAGCCCCCGCCGTGTTCGGCGCAAAAGGCAAGAGGGGACATCAGTATCAACACCCTCTTCTCTCCCCCCCCCCCCCCTCACACTTTGTACCATGGGCTGGGTGCGCATGGTATGTGTTCTAAGCATTTGCTGACTGCCACGGTCGTGACTCTTTTGGCCCCTCTTGCTACCTCTCGCTGCCAGTTTTCTGCTAGTTCACTGCGTCGCCTGAAGTCTAACTGGAGCGTCCTGCCGAAGGGCAAAAAATTCGGTGCCCCTTTCCCCACCCCTTCCCCCCGAAAGCGACAGGTGAAATCACCAACGTTGAGCCATTGAGCTGGCGTGGCGTCGCAAACTAAAGTACTAGGCAATGACAGCTTGCTTCTGGGCTAGTTGGTACATTATTTCTTGCAAAAACACTGCGCTAAATTGAAATTACGAAGACGAAGGACGGTGGAACACACGGAACATGCGCTTTAGTAAGTCTGCCTCGTGTGTTCCGCCGTCCTTCGTCTTCGTAATTTCAATTTAGCGCAGTGTTTTTGCAAGAAATAAAGTACTAGGACCTTTTTCACCACCTAAGACAGTCGTGGTCGGAGTGTGTGCCTCGTACACGATAAACAGAACGAAAACGAAAGGCAGAGCAAAGCCCGCCTATGGCGCTTTCCAGCCTCCGTGCGCCACAGCGAGCTCGCGTCTGCAAGCATTGCGGAGCTGTACTGCGGCTGCAAAGCTACGATGGACCTCAGAAGCGGACTTAAGAGGAAGCCCGATACTGATTCGAATGTTGCGCCTCGTCGGAAAGAAGAGTGAACTTTCCGAGCTGGTCGATGATCCCAAATACGAAGATACTTCTGTCGTTATCGCCGCACCTGAGCTGCAGCCTCCACAATCGAAAGGCCCCTCAAATAATCCCTCGCCGGTGAGCTTCATTTGAAACAATAGCCGGGCTTCAGTCTTCAACGTCCAAAATATTTAAGTGCAACCTCTTTTTGGGCAAGAGACTAGTCGAAGTTGATCCATTATCGATTTCTTGTTTTTTTCCTCTTTCTCATTATTATTTAAGGACACATGCCATTGTTCTGCGTGGCCCTGACTTTAACGTGGCCCACGAAGTTCGCCCGTTATCCTGCGATATACAAACTTTTGGATAAATTATTTAGAGTGCCTGTTCTGACTGTTTACTCGCTAAAGCATATTTAGGTTTGCTTAACCGAAAGCAGCCGTCTTAGTTTTAATCTTGCGTAATATATCGTCCCGTCGGGTTCACAGCAGGGAGCTAGGTGTTCAGCTGACTTTCCTGCATTAGCAGGAAAGTAACATGTGCCATCTTAGTTTTTTTTTTCTGTTCGCCACAATTTGCTAAAAAAAATAGAGATTTTTAATGAAGAAACGGAGACCTTAAACAAGGGTGTCGAACCCGGACCAAACCGAAAACCGGAACCGCGCCGGTATTTTGGCAGGAACTGAACCCGAACCCGAGCCGTTTTTTCGAGCCAGATAAACCCGAACCGACTTATCTGCAGGACGCCCAATGTCATCGGTAAATTGCATTTTTCAAATTGAACCGTTTTGCTGGTTACACGAAGAATGTAAAATGATGACGCATAATATTAAAAAATTGACCCGTAGCATCTTGAGATGCAGAAAAACAGGATCCGCCACTTCGCCCATTTTTAAAGACGAGTCATGTTTATAATATTTTCTTGGGAAGAGTTCCTTCCGAAAATCGAAAACAAGTAAGTTCAGTTGTTTAAAAAGTATGCCATGTCTTTAAAAAAAAAAGGTTGCGGCTTAGCTCAGCTAATCTTGTATGCATAGCAAAAGCTTGGCTTAGTCTGGTTGAGTCTTGGTTTCGCTTGGTTAACCTTTGATGTGGTTGTATTGCCGGCCACGCTTCAAAGCCGTTCGGTCCCGTGCAACGCTCACAGAAAAAGGCCCGGCCTCGCTTTCATTCTCGGCGAACGCGGCGTTCCTCTTTCACGGCGAATGCGGCGCAAGATGGGTCACATAGCCCGAGATGACCCAGCGGCGCATGCGTGGGAGGCTGCGGGTTTGGTCGGCTGCCGGTCAGCTGCGTGGCCGCTTCCGTCGCGGCCGGCGCTGCTACGTGAGCAGAACGACTTGAAACCGGGCCTTGAGTGCAGCCCCGACAGCGGGCCCGGCGAATCACGCGATGCGCTTCGAGGGGTGTGTCGCCGGGGATGTGTCTCCGGTAAAATGGAATTAACTTGGTTAACAAATGGTCAACAAATGGTTAACTTGGTTAGCTTGGTCCGGTCAAATGGCTAACTAAACCGCCGGACGAAAGTAGTAAAACTTTGCTTTAAAAACTTGCCGATGGCTGCAGTAGTTGTGTTTTACAGAGTTTAAAGCTTAAAATTTCGCTCGATCGTCCCACAGGTCTGTAACCCGTGCCGGTTTTGGGATTTTTTAGCGAAAGCTTTCTGTCGGAAATTAAGTTCAGATATCTTATTCAGATACCATAGACGAATACTATAGCATCAACGAAAGGGCAACAGGTCTTGTAATTAGGCTCAATAAGAAGTACAGGCTCAAGGTGGTGCAGGGCTACGCGCCCACATCCAGCCACGACGACCAAGTAGTGGAACGCTTCTATGAAGATGTGGAATCAGCAATGGCTAAAGTAAAAACACAGTATGCCGTAGTTATGGGGGACTTTAATGCTAAAGTAGGCAAAAATCAGGCTGGAGACAAGGCAGTTGGGAACTATGGTCTGGGCTGTAGAAATAGCAGGGGGGACCTACTAGTTGAGTTTGCAGAACGGAATAACCTACGCATAATGAATACCTTCTTCTGTAAACGGGAGAGTAGGAAATGGACCTGGAGGAGCCCGAATGGGGAGCACAAAAATGAAATAGACTTCATATTATGCGATAACCCTGGCATCGTGCAGGATGTGGAAGTGCTCGGAAGGGTAAGGTGTAGTGACCACCGTGTGGTAAGATCTCGAATTAGGCTATAGATTTGAGGAGGGACCGCAAAAAGCTAGTGCGAAAGAAGCCGATAAATGAGCTAACAGTAAGACGTAAAGTAGAAGAATTCAGGATCGCGCTGCAGAACCGATATTCCGCCCTTAACGAGGAAGCCGAGCTTACGACACAGGAAGCCAGCGACAACCTTACACGCATTATCACGGAGTGTGCAGTAGAAGTCGGGGGCACTATGGCTAGACAGGATACTGGTAAACTTTCACAGGAGACGAAAGATCTAATCAGGAAACGGCAAACCATGAGAATCTCCACCGCAGCTGACAGAATAGAACTAGCTGAGCTTTCGAAGTTAATCAATACGCGTAAGACAGCTGACATACGGAAGTATAATATGGAGAGGATCGAATACGCTGTAAAGAACGGAGGTAGCCTGAAAGCAGTGAAGAAACGTCTTGGCGTGGGGAAAAATCAGATGTATGCACTTAAGGATAAGCAAAGCAATGTCATCACAAATAGGGATAAAATAGTCACAGTGGCCGAGGAGTTCTATAGGGATCTGTACAGTAGCCGGGACATACAGGATAATGCCGAACGAGACAGTAGCTCAGAGGAGATAGACACCCCACCAGTAACGACCGAAGAAGTAAGGAAGGCTTTGAAAGAAATGAAAGGGGGCAAAGCACCTGGTGAGGATCAGATAACAGCAGACCTCTTGAAGGATGGCGGCGAAATTGTAATTGAAAAACTGGCAAACCTGTATACGCAATGCCTAATGACCGCAATGGTACCGGAATTTTGGAAGAACGCGAACATCATCCTAATCCATAAGAAAGGCGACATGAAGGACTTGAAAAATTACAGGCCGATCAGCTTACTGTCAGTCGTCTACAAGGTATTTACCAAGGTAATCGCTAACCGAATCTCTGCAACCTTAGATTTCAGTCAACCAAAAGAACAAGCAGGGTTCCGTAAAGGTTATTCAACAATGGACCATATTCACACGATCAATCAGGTGATAGAGAAGTGCGCTGAGTATACTGAACCCCTATATATAGCCTTCATAGATTATGAGAAAGCATTTGACTCAGTCGAAACCCTAGCAGTCATTCAGGCATTACGGAACCAGGGGGTAGATTAGCATTATGTAAGAATACTAGAGGATATCTACAATGGGTCTACAGCTACCATCATCCTCCATAGGGAGAGCAGTAAAATACCTATAAGGAAGGGCGTCAGACAAGGAGACACAATCTCTCCAATGTTATTCACAGCATGTTTACAAGAAGTATTCAGAACGTTGGATTGGGAACAGGTGGGAGTAAGGGTTAATGGAGAATACCTCAGTAACCTCAGATTTGCTGATGACGTTGCCTTGCTAAGTAACTCGGGGGACGAATTGCAAAGCATGCTTTCCGCACTAGACGAACAGAGTAGAACCGTGGGCCTGAAAATTAATATGCAGAAAACTAAAGTAATGATCAATAACCTGGGGACAGCACAGCGGTTTGAGATAGGTGGCGAGGCCGTGGAAGCGGTAAAGCGAATATATCTACTTAGGCCAACTTGTGAACCCGGACCCCAACCATGAGGCAGAGATAATTCGAAGGATAAGAATGGGGTGGAGTGCATTCGGCAGGCATTCTCAGATAATGAATGGCAGCCTAAAATTGTCCCTGAAGAAGAAAGTGTATGACAGCTGCATCTTACCGGTACTCACCTACGGGGCAGAAACTTGGAGGCTGACTAAGAGGGTTCAACTTAAATTGAGAACGACTCAGCGGGCAATGGAGAGGAAAATGATAGGTGTAACATTAAGGGACAAGAAGAGAGCGGAGTGGGTCAGAGAGCAAACTGGTGTTAAAGACATATTAGTAGAAATTAAGAAGAAGAAATGGACGTGGGCAGGGCATGTAATGCGAAGGCAAGATAACCGCTGGTCATTGAGGGTAACAGAGTGGATCCCTAGAGAAGGCAAGCGTTGCAGGGGGCGGCAGAAAGTTAGATGGGCAGATGATATCAAGAAGTTTGCAGGGATAAATTGGTCACAGTTGGCACAGGACCGAGGTAATTGGAGAATAATGGGAGAGGCCTTTGCCCTGCAGTGGGCGTAGATAGGCTGGTGATGATGATGATCTTATTTCCTGTGCACAAGGAGCTATATATCAATTATTTGTAAAAATGAAAAGCGCCAACCGGCCACAGCTTCGCCATTTCTCGAGAAAACACGCCAAATTATAGCCATGGCAGTATCACGAAATAAAGGCTGGGCGAGAAAGTCGTTGGTGAATCGTCGCTACTTCGTCTGTTTTGCCTAATATGAGGCCTGTTGTTTAAAATTGTCTTTGAAATTGCACGACAGTTATTGGTAATTTTTGCTTTCACGGTGGTTTTAAACTACTTCACATTTCTTTCTTATTTCACTGATAATTCAACTAATTGAACCAGTTCGGTACGTGAGTTTAGTCGAACTGGAACTGAACCGGAACGAAATGAATTAACTCTCACGCGAACCGTGGCCGAACCCATACTTTTTTCGGTTCGACACACTTGTTTAAACATGCAGCAGCACATGCGTATCATGGCGGAAGTATCAACGAGCACAGGATAAAAGCAGAAGTTTTTACGGACCCATATTCAGAGAACGAGTAGAGAGCAGGACAGCTTGGCGCTGAACCCAGTGCGCCGCAATTCATTGCATGCCACATGCACCAGACAAATACTGTGGAACTCCGGAACAATGCTCGTAGCATCTTTATCCCTTACTTGGATTCTTCGCCATCAGGACGGGAAGAAAATTTGGTTGCACTTCCGGGTTTCCTTAACTTCTGTTGCATAACCCAAATGACGTAATGGAACAAGCAATACTTTAAGATGAACCTGTGCAATCCAGTTAAGAAATCCTGCCATATTGATAACTTCAACTGTGAAGCTGAACTTTGGCGTCGATTTTGAATGGATATGGACTTCAATGGATACACCATGGTTCTTCCAATTCACTGAAGGGGCCTATTCCACCATCTATCGCGCTCTCCGAAGGGCTATTTTATGCCCTGCAACGACGTGTTTCGCCGGTCGAGTAACGTTCCTTTATCGCGATTTGGCGTGGGAAAACGTGGCTTCGTTTTACGATGTCCTACTATAGGAGGCTATGGTCCTACAATCCTTTATCTGGCAGAGGTGTGCTCCCACTGCATTGTGAAAAAATTAAAAGGAGGGGCAAAGAGCGATCACACAGACAACAACTTTGCGTATGGGAGCGTGAAACTTGTTTCAAAAACCTGTGCCTTCAGTCGTTCTGTTTGTAAAATGTGGCCGTTATGTAACAGAGTCGTTTCTTTTTAATTAATAAACACTGAAACATGTAACCGTTAAGTACAGAAAATAGCTTTCTTCCCTTTCTACATGATGTCTGGAAGCCGTGGAATTTCGCTTAAATTATTTTACCCCCCCCCCCCCCTCATCCAGCACGGTGAAACAAGTTTGCCCCCCTCAAGGCAAAATACTGCCAACGCGCATACCACGAGCCTTTCCTTACTTCAATACGATGAACACCTTCCCGCTTAGCCTTCCATACAACTCCACGACACTGACATCATCTACCACTATGGCGACGACTGCAAACCAAGGAGGTTGTATAAAACTTCTGGAGTGGAGGCCGCCCATAGCGGGCAACGCGGGGAGGTGAAGCCGGGCGAACCGGTCGGCGGCCATATTGCCGTGGGTAGAAAAGGCGCTGCGCCGGCAGGGACGCTGAAGTGCGGTCGCGTTTTTTTTTGGCTTTACAAGGTAGAAAACGATGGTAAGCTAGTATATCGATTACGATATTTGAGGGAAGACTGAATTTTGCCTTACGCGTAAGGTTTTGACGTAAGATATGGTCCAAGCAGCGAGTTCGCCTGTGTATATCTTACGGTGGTCAACAGAGCTGTCGATGCGGGAAAACGCGCAGCGCTATGCTAAAGGCACCACCCCTGATTTTATTTCAATAAACGTTTATTCGGTATAGCTAAGGCTATAGACCGCCCCCTTAACATTAAAATTACCTCATGTTGCGCGCCATGGCAAGAGATTCCGCGTTATAAGCTTACTATTAGCCGTGATTTCCCGCTGGAAGTGCGGAATACGCGAAAGCGCGATTATTTGACGCTTGTTTCTTTTAGCGGCGTGGCTAGGATTAATGAATGCTTATTCATTAATGATTAATAAATAATAATGCAGTAGCGGTACGAATGGTTTTTAAGCAGTACTGCAAGAATCATATCCATCAGGATATTGCAATCTTTATATGTAGTGCAAATGCACGTTTTCTGGTTTAAACAACATGCCCAGTTTTGCCCTTGCCGAAGACCAAATTAAGTACGAGCTTTTGATTGATTGATTGATTGGTTGATTGATTGATTCATTGTGGGGTTTAACGTTCGGACGCAACGCAGGCGATGAGGCGCGCCGTAGTGGAGGGCTCCGGATTAATTTTGACCACCTGGGGAATCTTTAACGTGCACCGAAATCTCGTTCACGCAGTAGTTTTCGTTTTTCGCCTTCACCAGAAAAGCGGCTGCCGCGGCAGGGAATCGAACCCGCGTTCTAGGGATGAGCAGCACAGTGCATTAGCCACTGAGCCAACGCGGCGGGTCTATTTCCAGCTTTTCAATCGTATTTTGCGAAATGGATTTGGCACACACTGAAGCACATTAAAGCAGTTTTTTTTTTATTCCGCGTGCACTTTACAGAAGGCATGGGACTCCCATTGACTTTATTTTTCAAATCCAGATGGTTACTTAATTGGATGCACGACTACATTAACCGCGCACTTTGGCACAATAGTAGCGTGCTATTTATAAGAAAACTACTCGCAGGAGGTTACTCAATCACATTCACAACCTCGTTGACCACGCAAGTTCGGACGCGAGCAGCGTGCTATTGATAACAAAATCACGCGGACGAAGAACGCGGGAGAGCATTGCGGTGCATCAAAGACTTCTACGAAACAGCGCTAACGAGAAACGTCAGTGTATTCACGTATGGCAGGATGTAAAGGAAATGTATTAAACAAAAGTGCCTTGATTTTTGACGGTAACTGCCTTAGCAATACTCTGCATTTAAATTAGTGCGGAAAAACAATTTGCGCCCCACATAGTTACAAACACGTGATTTCGCGCAGCCAAGCGACTACAGGACCACCACAACTACGAGCGAAAACATTCGCATATCTGCGTAAACAAGCGCGTACGGTATGCAGTAAGCGGACGGCAGGTGCTACGGCAAATTTTCCCTTTACATCACGCACAAACGGCGGGCAAGTGTGTACTCATAACGTTATAATACTAGTAATGCCCTCGAAACCCAAAACAAACAGATACCCTCAGTACTTACAGATGAAAGGTGATCCCCGACGCCTTCTTTGCGCGATTAGCGCAGCCGAACGCGACGCACGAGCAGACCATTTCTGCTTTCTACACCTTTGGAGCATCCATCCGCGAACGAGGATCGAACGAACACGAGTTCTGCTCTTTGGCAAGAGAGAACTCGGAAGAACAACACATGGGGCAGAAAAAAATGTCATTGTGTCTACTGTTTATTTTAGTTGTTAGCGCCCAAGAATGTAAATAATTACCAGATGTGTGCGCCCCCGGCGCACGCACGGGCGACTTGCGAAGCGCTTAACTAGAAACACGGAGAGGGGAGCATAACCGAAACCACATGCGGCGAAATGAACGCGCGCAAGAAAAGCTCGGTGCGCTTGAAGGTAGCCGCATGAGAGAATCAACTTGCAAAACAAAACAAAAGAAAACAAAAAAAGAACGGAAGCAAAAATAGAACGTAACCCGCCGCAAAAACAAGTACATTATGCGACGAATGCAATGCGTCTGCTACCGC
Source organism: Haemaphysalis longicornis (assembly GCF_048455015.1). Taxonomy (NCBI): domain Eukaryota; kingdom Metazoa; phylum Arthropoda; class Arachnida; order Ixodida; family Ixodidae; genus Haemaphysalis; species Haemaphysalis longicornis. The sequence continues at coordinate 397,518,649 of NW_027526203.1, forward strand.
GGAACGAGTTTTCTACCCACGGCAAGATGGCGGCCGTCGGCGTCAGTTTTCGAGCCCCATCTCCACTCCAGAAGTTCTATACAACCTCCTTGCTGCAAACCCATACTTTCTCCAATGCCCTCCCCTCCACCTGCAATGCACCCCCTGCAACGTCCCGGGATTGACTTATCACCTTGCTTGGGCATGCCTGCACCACCCACACCTTATGTGCGTTCCCATTCCCCAGAGCAGCGGGAGATCGGGCGGACAAGCTGATAGGCCGGAGGGCCAGTAATACCTGGACAATCGGGTTCGAGCAGTTGCTCCAGCCTGTGGCGTTCTGGGATAAGGTGATGCCACCCACTCTTTTTTTGATCGCCTCCAATGAACGTTTTTCCTTCTCCGTTTTCTTTTCGAGTGATTGACTTTACAACGTCCTTGTGGTGGCCTTGATATGGCCTCTTGCGCAACTCTATGGGGTAGCGTGACGAACGTGTGCATGTGGGTTACGGGAGCACATTTGCAGGGAAATGTTGCTTACATCGTCGTTTGCGACAGTACAGATTGCAGGCTTTGCTTAGAAGTCTGCTTTTGCTCTAAGGTTGGCTTTGCCGCGATGCGTTTTCTTGGCGCGGCCTGTTCCGCCACTTCGTGGGGTAACGTGACCGGCAAAACCATGTCAGTCACTCACAGACAGGGTAGGGAGCTACATGTTATACATATCATTTTCTGGCTGTACTTCAAACTTGGCTATACGCATTAAGTTGGCTTTACCGCAGTACGTTTCAGGGGTGCGTCATGCTCGCAGCGAAATACGACACAGCTTCACCTGAAAGCTTTGGCTGTGAGAATGTATTAAAAATATTTGTGAACTACCAGTGGCTTCTTCAATACGCCGAGGAGGGTGTAAGTTTTGACTGTCGAAAAGTGCCTGGTGCTTCTAGTGGTAAAACGAATTCTTCTTGCTGCGTATACAAATAACAACTTTCTGTGGGCGAGATTCGTTATTTTCAAGCCCATCAGAGAGTCAAGAGTAGCTTGCCTGCAGTGCGCGCTGCTTTCAGTGTACGAATATCGGTCGCAGGATGCCGTAGCAGACGACGCCGCGCGAGCGAAGCGCTGCGTTCGTTTGCTGAACCGCCGCCAGATGACACCACAGTCAAAATGGCGCGGCTAGCATTTTTCGGTACTGTATGAGTCGGTGGTCGATGCGGCAGGGTGGCTCGCGCTGCTCCGTAGGACGTTCCCGTGTGAGTTTGGGCCCGTTCAGTGTCAAAGTTATCGCAAGAGTTGCGCCCTGCCCGTTCCGTCGACGGCACGGCGTCGGAAGTGTGTGACAGTGTTTGTGTAGGCGTAAAACACTGCCCGTGTCAAGAACGGCTCCTGTTGCTAACCCTAACAAAAAGAAACAAACGCCAGCGCCTCTTGGGTAAGTCTTTGGGATGAGGAGGGGGAAACAAAACAAAGTTTTTAACTTGGACCAAAAGTCACTTTAGGCACATATTCATCGCTTCTTGTTGACCCATGTAAAAGCACGTGTACCGAGTTGCTATCGTTGTGCCTTTTCGCGAACTGAATCGCTCCGAGTTTACGGGAAAGGCCTTTAGAAGTTCCGTCGTCGCGGCAGTTGGGGGGAAATACGTGCCGCCTGGCCACAGGTGGTCGTACGACAGGTATTGAGTTGGCCTCGTCTAGCCGCCTTTGCCCCCTCCGACGCTGTACGATTGCGGATACGTGGTTGGTCGCTCTTATTTAAACGGTTTCTCTTTATCTAGAAAAATGGAGCGGGGGACACTTAGGTCCTATCCTAATGTTCAGGTTTCTGTCTTAAAAGAAGCGTAAACTTGACGATCTTAAAAAAAAAAAAAAAAAAAAACGCCGCGTGGGCTGTTATTCTAAACGGTGCGATATTACTTTTAATGGTGTGGTCGTAAGTAACAGAGTGCGAGTTCTGTAGTCGTCTCTTTTTGGACTTCATTTCTTGCAACGTAGCACCTGCGGTACCAAGTGGCATCCAGGTTATTACCATGTTAAGCGGGAACCAAAAAAGAAAAAGCGAGTGCTGGCAAGTCACCTTGGAGTCTTTGTTTTTATCACGCCACGCTATATCTTGTGAAGATAAATAACGGTGTTTCGCCCGCGTTTCGCGGATTGCATTTTATTACTCGGGGCCGGTGAGTTATAAATTTCCATGGCACTGTCGTCCTTGCTGTGTAATGCTGATGGGCCCGTTCATTGTTGCCGAACTACGGCGTTCTGTGCGGCCCGACTGTGTTGACCGTTTGTGTATCCTGACTTAATCGAAATATTCGCTTATTCGTTAAGCCGGGGCAAATACATAATATAAAAAAGAGTTTGGTCTTGTTTACCTGTTTGAAGGGCGAGAACTAATTCCTTCGAGGATGTCGCATGACGTGACTGTGTGGGCGATTGCAGTGCGTTTGAAATCTAAGGGCTTATTTGTTCGATGCTTAGCACCTTTGCGACTCATGTAGCATTGACGTCAGTGGCGTGGGCAAGTATTGTGTTGACGTTGAGGGTGCGAATGTGGGCATCAGGGCATGGAATGAGGGCAAGTGGGTGTAGTCTCCGTCCCTGTATCTAAGGTCGAACTTTTTAAGAATTGTGTGTGTGTGGTGAATTCCGCTGGTCGATCTGGATCGGGCAACCGAATCCTCAAAGGAAGGCAACAATATCCTAAAGAAGGGTACAGTGTATGCGCAGACTGGGGCGCAGAAAAGAAACACAGGACACAGCGCTGACTACACCGTAATATTTATTAGAGGGATCACATTGGCCATTAGGGAGGCTTGCAAAGCCAAACCCAAACAATAGCGGACACATCACTTGGCCCTCGGCCCGTTACGTAGAGCTGCTCCGTACCCAACCAATCGCACCAAACTTATCAAAAGCGGCATTGCCATGTCTTGCTCGAGAAACTCTCTTTTGAAGTGGGGTTGCCATCTGCCAGCAAGCAGTTTTACTGCCCACGTATCTCGCCTATTGTCGGCTGGATACCCGCATCAACTGCTTGCCTGAGTGGCTCGTGTCTCGCTGGAATAGATAAAAATGTGGCGACCGGGATTGGCAGCCGATAAGGCTAAAGAAGGAAAAGTACTTCGTGGTGCTCTGCATGCACAAATTCGTTCATAATCTCTAGAAAAAAGATATTTGTGCCGGCGTTATTTTCTCTGCACCTAAAAAACTTTGCGAGTTTTGCTCTTTCAAGACGGGACAGTTCTTCGGTGGTTGCAATGCGAGCGTTATTTATTACTCTTTGCCCTTGACCTGCGAAAAAGTATATTGGCCAATCGGGCAGGTGTGTGAACGATAGGCTGATATAACACAATAACCTTGTTAAGAGGGCTCTTGTACAGGCCACCTCTCCTTACGCTGTAGAAGTACTTGTGCCACCCGCTGTTTGAAGGAGTGCGCAGTCATTATGAAAGAGACGGATAAGCTTACGCGTGAAGTGATCGGGACGCTTGAATTCGATCGCCGTAACTGCGTGAGCATGCCTTCCGCTGCGCTCTCGAAAAAGGAAAAGGCTGTCTTAACCACGCGATGTAACGGGCAGGGGGCCAAATGATGGGTGTCTGCTGGCTTCGGAAACCTCTACGTTGGCTGTATCAGCGTGTACTATATGCGATGCTTCTCCGGACAGAAAGTCAGCTGTAGTCAGCGCTGTGTCTCTCGCTTCTTTTCCGTGTCCCCATCTGAGTGCGCTGTATCCGCTTTTGAGATCCATGACCGAGCTATCTTCGCGAACAATGAAATCCGACCCAGCGACCGCATGTGTGTCAACAAGCAAAGCCCCGCAAAGAGCCCGACAGAAAGCGAAGGAGAAGCACGCGCCGCCTACATTGTCGGAGGAGCAAAGGCGAGCCGGTCTAGATACACTGTTCTAGAAAACGACGCCGTCGATGAACGGACGACACAAGCGGACGATGGATGGCGCCGAGAGCGGTCATTCGATATTTCGTTTTACGTGCATTTCTGACCATATAGTGCCGTTGTAAAGCCGGCGTGAAGAAAGCTCGCTCTGCTGAGCGCCTTTTGTTGGCCGAAGTGAAACGGACAAGAGCCTCGCACTGTGTATGTCGCGCTCGCATGTCGCATAAGATCGCGAACGCTGCCAGTAAGAGGAGCGGCTACTGTGCACATGCTTCGTCGGTCACAGCCCTACGACGGACCTTTAAAAAAAGGTGAAAGCCGTACCTCGCTGATAGCGCGATTGGTGCTGCAAACGAAAGCCGCGGCCCGCAGCAATACTTAGTTCCTAATGTGCACAGAGACAACAAAAGGCGGCAGTGCAGCAGCGATGGGCGCCCATGTGGCTGGCCAGTACGGGAAATAGCGATGAGGCTCCCTTGGAGTAGAGGTCCCCGCTCATGGGGCTGGATCAAGACCGAGCGCTCCGCCGCGGAGCGGCTTGATCCAAATCGACCAGGGAAACGTACGGGTCGTCTCCAGATCGACCAGTGAAACCGCGGGTAGAGAAAACCCGATCCAGTGGAACAGGATTAGTTTCCCAAGAGCGAAATCTGCTATTGACAATAATGTGTAATAGGAAGCAGGCGCAGAGGGACGCGGGCAACGAAAGGCGATGGTAGGCGGGGGAGCGTATATAGTTTCACAGCTAGGATCCTTCGAGGGGCCTATTCGTTTTGCGCAATGCTCACTTGAAGTTATGGGGATTTCTTCTTGCTTTACTTTCTCATTTTAAACGGCCGTATTGTTTTGCTGCGGACGCCTGCGCGCGCGGGTGTCGGTCTTCGGGGGCAAGCCGGGTCACGTCACTCTCATAAGTTGTTAAATCCTATATATATATACTGAGCAGTCGTTGCCTTCGTTTCAGAGAAACGTTACGAGAATTTCGGATTCGCGCAACGTCAGCGTGTCAACCACTCGAGTGATCTGCCGCCCAGCCGGTTTACTCGCTGTAGTCTTCATTGATGCTCAACCCGGCCAGGCTAAGTCAAACAGGTACACCTGTTTGACTTGTACTCGTTTCACCTGTTTGCCGCAGCAGTTAAGTCATTACTGTTTAGCGAAAAGCAAAAACGCCCGTGTGTGGAGATTTGCTCGCCCGTTAAAGGTCCCCAGCAAGGGTATCCCCAGGAATTGAATTTGGGAGTGGGAGTATAGACGAGCTAGAAGCGGTAGTCATCTCTAATTTTATTTGTATCCTTAACGCCAACCCCCATGACGAAAATGGCTAACATTTACTTCACTTTACACAGGGATGAAAATCGGAACTCCTGAACACACCAAACTAAACAAAGATTATATCTAACGTGTCGAGAAACTACGCGGCAGTGCAGACGGCTAGCAATAGGCCTTATCAAGCTGTAAATTTGCGACTGCTACACACAATTCGTTGGATATGTGCATTACAAGCACAGACACTTTACACATACCGACGGGTCACTCCGTAACTTAACAATTAAAAACTATGAACTAAGAAAGAAGTAAGCTTTGCGTACATGCCCTTCTTCCAATGCCATGAAGCGAAATCCCGCGTCGCGGGAAAAAAAAAAAGTTACGAATTAAAAGTACGCCTTCAGAAAAAACAAGGCGGATGGTGTACACCTCATACGGGGTGTGTAGGGAAATCTTTGATCCCCGTGTGGCCAAAACAAGTCCGGAACCCGCCACTACGGCGCGCCTCATAGCCAAGGTGTAGATTCGGCGCAGTGAACCTCAAGAAATCAAAGCCCCTCGTAAGAGAACGATGGTTCAAACGCAAAGATTTCTCTCGTGCAACCTGAGTCAAAATTGAAAATCCAGACTTCTCGACCGTGTCGGAATGGCGAAATCGGATGGACGTCGGCTTCATAACGCGAGGGGACCAGGTTCGATTCCGACCGCGGTAAGCGTGGTCGGAATCGAGTAAGCGTTTTTTTTTCTTGAGGCGCCTGATGTGCCTTCGTGGAAACCCGTTGTGTAAGTTGGCTTTCCTGCAGTGCTTTTCGGCGAAACGATGGCGCGTGTGGGGCGTACAAACTTTCGCTTAAAAAAAAAAAAAAACGTTTTGGTAGTTACTTAGACGAAATTGGTCTTCAAATGACATATCTGCAACATTCACTAGTGCGTGCTATCCGCGCCTGTGTACCGAAGGCTCTCTAGTTCACACTAGGCCTATAAATTGCAAACGGGTTTGCTGAAGGGCCAGTTGGTACGTTGTACTACGAAGAAAAACAGCGCGAACGACATTACTTCGTCCCGTCTTTTCCGCTGTTTTTCTTCGTAGACCTATGAGGCTGAGGAAAACGAGCAGAAGTATGATTGAGCTGGTTGATATTTTCGCGTGTGCCTTGTGCGCGAGGCTCGTCTGATACGTTTGTTACCTGAGATGGCGCCACAATCTCTGGGGTGACGTGACGGCTGGCAAGTATCACTCTTCAATGTAACGCAGGTCAAAGAGTTTCTTAGTAAGTATACTAGAGAGGAAACTGCGCCTGGGAATCCATGTCGTTTGGGGGGGGGGGGGGGGGGAGGTTACGGGAAGATCAGTGCTGCTATGGTGGCTAGAAAGACACCATAGTGCTGCTGGCTTGACATGTCTATCGTATTCTAACGCATCTTCTTGGTTTGCTTTCTCCACTATGCATTGCTATGTCTACGAGGTAGCCGAAGTGGCCGAAACTCGCTTCGCTTGGAAACTCGAAATTCGCTCCATTGTTCATGCTAAGAGAGCTGTGTCCCATTGTAAGCAAGTGGGAGGACTAGTGCCGGCGAGCGACCATCGGCGCATATTTACATAAGTACAAACCCACAATGTAGATACGCCAGTTTGTGATAAGGAGAGTTCGCTTCCCGGTTCTTTTTTTGCAGTAGCAGTACGTATGTTAACATCGCCCGGACATCTTGACTGAGCGCCGCGAAAGTTGTAGCAAACGGTCTGTGCACCGGTTCACCGTGAAGATATTTTTTTATAGGTACGCGCATAAAACCTTTCTGAGCTTTTCAAACAGATATTATTGAAATATTGGCAAAATAGGTCTTTAATGAGTTTTCTCCCAAAATATTGCGTTATTAACTACCAGCTCGGTCTACAGACTGCAGAATAGTAGACACGACCGTTCCGGCAGACTCTCAATAAAAGGCATACGCTTCACTTTCAATTTCCTTAGCTTTAAGACAGCGTGTTTTATTTTATACTTCTACAATTACACACTCTTCTTTGCGTTTTTATGGCACCGTATATGAATTTACGGGCACTAAAACGTTTCAATTCAAGCCAACGATGGAACTAAGGCGAGCGTACCGTTTGATGGTGACCCATCGCGACACAGACGGGCTTCATGTGAGCCGCATAGACGCTAGCGCCAGATTCCTCTCTAGTGTATATTGAAAGATACTCTATGGCGCAGGCGAGACGTCAACAATAAGCGTTGCATTGTTTTCGTCCGCCATACGTTTTTAGCGAGCGTATACCGTTTGCCGTTGAATTGGAATGAGGCGAGTTTTTTTTTTTTTTTTTGTGAAATAGATGGGTGTGCAGAAATGAAGAAGTTCAGGGCGACTGTGCAGCAGCGCCTACGACTTTACTTTCGGATGAGTGTTCTTAAACGTAAATCCAAGATAAGCACGTCCTTAACGGCTAGCTGAGGTCACCACTGCGGAATTATTGTACAGGACCGCCGATTAACAATGCGCGAGATTGCCAATAACGTGTACGCATCTCAACTGAATGGGGGCTCAAAATCCTGTGTGAAGAATTCGACGCGAAAAAGTGGGTGCCGCGATTGATGACTGCAAACTATAAAAGCGCACTTGAAAGGACGTTTCTCTAGTGTCTGGCGATGCTTGATTGATAGCAGCGAGACTTTTTGCGTCGATTCGTGACTTGGGATAAAACACGGATAAGTATACTACCGCTAGCAATGCTTAGCACAGCGGCAAGGCGCTGCTGTGCGTGTCGGTCTGGTACCGAGTTTATCTTTCTGGAGACATGCACGAGGTTTCCAGTTCTCGCGTTCGTACTGAAGGTCGTCGACGAGTCCCTGACTGATGAACTGATACGAACGAGACGGGTGACCTACTAGGCTTGTACTTGCCGGGGTCTCGCCACCAAGACACCACATCGCACAGGATTCATGCAGCATAGTTCCACTCTAATATCTACTAGAGGGAAATCTGGCGCCACTGTCTAGGCTAGTCGCGCTTCAGCGAGCGTTCCGTCATGTACCGGACAGACACATTCCACTAGTCGTTGGCATGGCTCATTAACAGGATGGAAAGTTGCCTCTGGCTGCTAAAAAACAATAATATTACTGTAGAATATTAGTCAAATTCGTATTGTATTATCAAATTGAAGCTCGAAAAAGATTTATTTGTTAAGGCTTATTTAGTAGCTTCATGTACGATGAACAAGAAAAAAAATGTTACCCTTTTTTGTTGATTTTGGCTTCGAGACGAAAAGGAAGCCTTGTGGCCAGCTTGCCAAGTAGGCGAGGAACGTCGCTAACTGCAATGGCGGCGGCCACAGCGGCCCGCGATCGCAGCGCCAGATTTCCCTCTAGTATACATTAGTATGAAACTCTGTCATACAGGGCCTGGAATTGGGGAGCACGGCTTTATCGGCGTATTGCCGCATCTGCGCACTTGACCCGGGGATGGGGTTAACCGTTGGGCGTCGCATATACATTGCGCAGTGAAAATCGGGCCATCAATTTTCATTGTGGCTTGGCCTATTGTTAGCGTGTGACGGGGCGGAAGGGGGGGGGGGGAGGGGGAGGGGGGAGATATTGTTGAGGGCCAGGGTTGCCAGGTCTGGCGATTTGTCGCCAAACTCGCGACTTTTCGAGACTCGTGGCGACGGAAATTTCAGTTTGGTGACTTGGCTACTTTCAGGCTCCTTTGAACATTGGTGATTTTATTTATTTTCGGGCCCTTCCAACGCCCCACTTTCCACAAAGAGGGTCTTGTATGACCTGTCAGTGCATTTCAGCCGTCAAGACAAACTGAATAAACGGAACAGAAGAAACTTTTAGGCGATGACGGTGATCTGACAAAGTCTAGAATAGGTCCGAACGAATCAATCACTCAAAAACACCACCGTACAGTGCTACTTACCGGCACAAACCGAAATTGGCCTTGCTCTTTTTATTATCCGGCGTCAGTCTTCAAGTAACGCCGTCGGTTTTAAGTGTAATGCTTCTGTAGTTTACGGGAGCTTAAGGTTTCGTGCGGAGGGATGGGAAGTGTGTCTGACGATGTGTAATAGGCGCGGGAATGCAAACAAGCATCGAAAGTGGTAAAACATGGGGCCATTCATATTTTTTGAAGGCTTTACCTAAACCTGCATACTTTAGCTCTCTTGTAGACAGTTGTCAACGGCTGTCGCTTTCCCGCTTCACAGCAAACGAATAAAATTTGTAATATGGTTTTTAACTCGCAATTCGTTCTTTTTTTCCGCAAATGTAGTCAGAAATTACTTACAAGCATCGCCTTCCTGAAAATGGCTCTTACGTCAAGATCAATTCTCCCCTCCACTGGCTACGTGATTAATATTCGTGGTTTCCGACGTAATGTACGATTTGCACCTGGTTTATTGAAAAAGGACTCCAGGAACTTTTATCAATTCACCTGCATCTAATACCCCTGTCACACGGGCACTTTCAATCGCGATTGAGTCGATCCCGATCTAGCTCGATCCCGATCGGGCCGCTGCTACACGGCAGTTTCAATCGCGATCGAGCTCGATCCCGCTCGAACTCAATCCTGGTTTCTCAAGCGCGATCGAGGCTTCCCAGCGCGATCGAACGAAAGCGGCGATACTCTCGTCCCCGCTCAGCAATGACACAGAAGGCGACAACTTCAACTAACGCCGCAAATTGTGTCAAATAACTTGACCGAAATAAGCGTTCGGTAACATTTACATAGTTACGCATACCTACGACCGCGCGAAGTTACCAGACGCCGGCCGCAAGTACATTGTTAACGCCATCTGGTGTGCACGAGCGCAACCGGTGCAACTTCTCGATCGCGATTGAAACGGGCCGTGTAGCAGCGGCAGTGCGTCGAGCGCGCTCGAAAACTTGATCGCGATTCACTTCAATCGCGATTGAAAGTGCCCGTGTGACGGGGGTATAAGTGTTGATATCTTCATAATTTCGCAACTGAACACAATCTTCGAAGCTAAGTATGTGTTTCAAACATTCCTTCGGTGCAGCCATGTAGTTAATACAATTGTATATTTAAAATAAATAAAAAAAAGATGTTTACTGAACAACTTGTGTTTTCTGAATTTGTTAGTCTTATTAAAACCAACTATTAGAATCACAGACGCTGTAGCCGAGACTGTTTCATGTTTGTTGCATACCTCCACACTTTAGTGCCTTTAGGCAGGGCTTGAAATTTATTTTCATAGCCAACTTTTATTGCGTTCGACGTTCGAAATTGAAACTTTACGGCGCCACAGTCATGTGCGGAGGACTTTTGCCCCGTGCACAGCAGACAACGCCTCTGCCCCTCAGTTTAGTCGTGTACTTACCCGTTGCCGTGGCTCAGTGTCTATGGCGTTGTGCTGCTGAGCCCAAGGACGCGGGTCCGTTTCCCGGCCGCGGCCACTTTTCTGATGGAGGAGAAAAGCGAAAACGCCTGTGTGTTCGAGATTTCGGCGCACGTTAAAGATACCCAGAGATCCCCAGGTGGTCAGTGGTCAAAATTAATCCGGAGCTCTCCACTACGGCGCGCCTCATCGCCTGTGGAGCGTCAACGTGTTAGACCCCACAATCAATCAATCAATCAATTGTCTCTTTTCCAAGATGCTTCTGAACTGCATGCGCGGAAGCAGTTACGGCGGGCGCCGTTCTCATTAGCACGTGTAATTTCCTTTTTTTGCAGTTATTCGATAGCACGATTTCTCATTCGAGCGCGTCCCGCACGCTGTCACGAATCGATTCTGTCACTTCGCTGGATTTCAGCGCGCCTTCTGCCGTTCAGTTCTTCCCCGTGCACCATTTAGCTGGTGCGCCCTTCGTGGCGTACTACATATCTCCAGCTCCCTTACTGCCCGTAGGTTTTCCCCTGAGGCTGACCATTACACGTTTACTAACGGTCGGCTTTAGGCACTTTGCGGATTATTAAGGGGGATTGCTATTTTTTTTTAATGTAAGTGTATGCTCGTGTGTGTACGAAAGGGGCGTTTGAGGGTGCACGTAGATGCACACACGAGCTCGCGCAGCCGTTATAACGGCTGCGCGAGCTCCTTTTGGGTATCGTATTGGTGTGGCCATGCACATGTCACAGTCTAAAGACGCACTTTGCGTTGGTGCCGGAATTTCCACTTGTTATTCCGCGTGTGGGGACGTGCAGATGTACAATGGAACATACGTGTTCCGCGTCTGTGATGTTAGATCGAACTCATGCTCAATCTGAGCAAATAGTTGACACTTGCTGCTGAAGCAAACCAAAAATGAATGGGCACCGTTACCGCTTCAGGTGGCATTGTTGAGACATGACAGACCTGACACGCGCCGCTGTTTACCTCACTACGAGAAAACGCAATAAAGTAACGTCTTCTTGAGCCTTTGCGCCAGCTTCTCCTATATCCCTCGCCAACTTCCTTGGAGGACGCGTACCCGAGTGCGTAAACACTTAGGTGCTGAGTGCCACTTAGGCGAAATAAGCGTGTTAGTCCGCTGATCAGGTGAACAAGGTACGTGCATCAGTACCTTTTTGTTCGGAAGTGCTGGCTATTGCAAATGTTCGGGACAGTTACTTACTAGTGTGGGTCTTCAGGCAACACAGAAAGCCACGTGGGCTGCCGGTCCTATAGTTTCTGCCTGTTTCGGTGGGATATTTTAGACGCTCAAGCCGCTCACAAGAGGATGTGTGTCTGGGAGGGGGTGCAGTTAGGCGTTACGAGATTTTGGTTACGCGTTCCTTAACTCTACTTCATCGTTTCCTTCAACTCAAATGCGCGAGCTTCTTTCGCTTTTGTTTGCATACTCGTAGCATATTTCTAAAATTACGAAAAATAAAGCATTTACGCCAAGCTGATCGGGCTCGTGACCCGGGTCTTGGTGCGAAATTTTAGTCGAAATTTTATTCGAAAGTCAAGAGGAAAAGACTTGACCAGGAAGTAATCGCATACCTCGTGATGTTCATTAGGGCTATAGTCTTGAAGAAAAATCTGGGTGAATTGCTTCTTTGAAGGAATTGGTTGGAACACGAGTTTGGTGACGGTGATAAAATGCTGGTCCGTCGTGAAGAACCTGTTTGTCGTAAGCGGGGCGCTCAATAAACTTGTGCAGTAGCCGACTGTACACAGCGACTGTGCGCTAAGATTTTTTGCCGCTACGCCACCACGGCGAGTAATATGGAGCCAAGCGCCACGTATATATGTATGGATCCCGACGCCGGTATCAACATCAAATCCGATCGTGGGCTTTCGCCTCTGCGGCGATCGCATTTCACTGGTAAATCAGCCTCGGCACTCGAGTTACACCCCGCAGCTGCACTTTAATGAAACCCTGTGCCTGTCATTCAATAGCGAGAACCGGACTGAATGCAACCTGACCTAGCCACTAGCGTACCGAAATGTGACGCTCCGCTCGCCCGCTCTACCAGCGGCACAGCTTCCACTATACATTACGAGACGAGTAGTATTGATCGCACTCGCTATATAAGAAACCCTTAATTCTTGACACAGCGCACAAGCACCGTCGGACATTGTGATACAGTCGCCGAGATTTTTTCGGACTGTCGTACGATTTGGTCTTCTTTTATGCTACTGCAACCTATGAGTGGTTTCTTTTGGAGTAATATTTATCGTACCCGTTGGGTAATAAAAATCTGCCATCAGCTCTAACTGGGGCGCTCGAAAATTGTAATTGCTGTAGATGACTGAAATTGCCTGAAAACATTCAAAATCAGCTGTTGTATTCGCATTGTTTACAAAGAGAACTGCCGTAAACAAATTGGACAACGCAGTGCCGCACATTTGCTATTGGGGACCGAATAGCATTTTTAGTTCTCGTCCTCAAGTATTACTGAAAAGCTGACGCCTCAGTGGTTCCAGCACCGGAAGCGTTAATCTTTCGATAATGTTAAGCCCGAAGTGGTCTTCGAGCATTACAGCGGCATTTTACTGCAAGAAAGTAGCAAGAGGTGACCCCCAAAAGCACATTTTCACGGATACCCGCCGCTGTGGCTGAGTGGCTATGGCGTTCCTCTGCTGAGCCCAAGGACGCGGGTTGGATTCCCGACCGCTTTTCTGATGGCGGCGAAAAGCGCCCGTGTGTTCGAGATTTCGGCGCACGTTATTGAAGATCCCCAGGTGGTAAAAATTAATCCGGAGCCCACCACTACGGCGCGCTCCATAGCCCAGGGGTAGGTCCGGCGCGTTAACACCACAGTCAGTCAATTATCACATCTTCACGGATGCAGAAATGCAAGGGCCAATCTGCGCAATAGCATATTCCTACTTCAAATAATGTAAAATCTGTTTAGTAAAAAAATGTACGTCTGCGCCCACCACGCTTGCCACGGATAAGGCGTGCCATTTGTCTTCATACGGACCCAATTTTCCACCGACACTATGGCCACAGTAAACGCACGGGCCAGAATTCATTCAGTGCCTGTAACAAGGCATTGACGGAAAATGAACGAGCAAATCAGCCGGCCCGTTAATCGCTCGCCCGGGCGCCCGCTAACTGTTGCCTAAGGTGTGCTGTTGGGCGAGTTGGTAGTTCATTGTAAAAATAGCTACAGCGCGAATCGAAGCAAGGACATAGAAAGACGACGGGACGAGCGCTGACTTCCAACTGAAATTAATACCATAAACCTTGCACCTTTTATACACTCGTCATGTTAACACCAGTAAAATATTAAAAAAAAAAACAGAAAACAACAGAAAATAGACGTATAACCTCTAGTATCACACCACCATATCATACATTATGTCTGAGTACAGACTGAATGATATGTGTGGGGTAAGGACCCCGGATTAGGCAATAGTAAAAATAGCTACAGCGCGAATCGAAGCAAGGACATAGGAAGACGACGGGACGAGCGCTGACTTCCAACTGAATTTAATACGATAAACCTTGCACCTTTTATGCGATAAACGACAGGGCAGAGCACCCCACACACACACACGCACACCCACCCACAAACACTCATTAGATAGCCAAGACCAAACACTAATCAGCCAAGCGCAATCGCACACTCCCGACAGTATGGCTACACCGTCTAGCACACAACATTCCCCCATCTCCTCCCTTGAAATCCTTGTCTTGAAATCAATTATGCTGGCGTATTCTTCAAACCTTGAGGTGACTGTGTGTTGGATGCCAGGCCACTCTGGCATCGGCGGAAATGAACTGGCGGATGAAATGGCCGCCAATGCTGCACTCCGAAACACAGTATACATAACATCACTACCTTACACAGACCTCAAGCCACACATAAGACAGCAACTCCGTAAAACTTGGCAAGCAGACTGGAGCGAACAGACAGACAACAAACTACACGTCATAAAACCACACTTGGGACAATACACTACTGACTCACACAACAGGCACACATTGAACAGGCACACAACAGGCACAGTTACCTTAGCTAGATTACGGATAGCCCATACACATGTAACGCAGGCGCACCTGCTCACGGGATCTCCAAGACCCCTGTGTAGCAGGTGTGGGGAGGGCCTATCCGTAGTCCACATACTCATACAATGCAAGGCACTTGACACAACACGACACAAACACTTCAGAGAACTCTACAGACAACATATTCCCCTACACCCATCGTTGTTTCTGGGTGACGATGCCATGGTTTCTGTGAAACACGTGTTTAAGTATTTGTCAGACGTTAAGTTTTTAAACCTCATTTCCTATCATGCATAATCAAATCTGGCCCTATACACCAGCCCTTCACCATTATCTTTATTGATCTTACTATGTCCGGTTTACACGTTTTATACCTACTTTTTGTGGTAATCACTTCTTTTCATTAAATAACTTCTCTGGCGCTCTTTGCCCTCGTTGGCCTTGCGCCATTCAACACCAACCATCATCATCATCATCCTTCCTTCCCCCTGTGCAGCCACTGTAACGCCACGCTCAACGAAGAACGTATCCTAGGGAATCCACACACTCCTCGGCACGCAGAACGCATCACACTGCGCAGTGGTTGGCTTCCGCGTTCAAACCGCGAGGTCAGCGGTACTGCAGCGGCTCTTTCTCTCTCCCCCTCTCTCTCTTGCGCACACAGGCGCACTGTTTGTATACGCACTGCAAATGAAGTACGTGGTGACTTAATACTGCATTATTCCCGCCCTAAAAGCTCTAGTAAATCAGTTAATGCGATATTTGAATTACGTTTTCGTCATTACTTTAAAAATTTAGGAAAAAAATTCCCCCGCATTTCCCCGAAGGGGAGTATGAGGAAGTGCGAAGCACGGGGTGATGCTATGAGGGGGAGTTTGTTGAAGTTTGGTGGCATTTTGCCCGTTAGTTACATTAACACCCCCTCGTGATCACGTTCGGCTTAACACGCCTCGGTTGTCCCTCTGCGGAAATCTTGGTGAATTAACGTGTATGGTCGAGAGGAGGAGCGCACCGCACCGCAGCGCACCGCAGCTGCGAAGCGCCGACCGGAGTGAAGGGAGAGGAGGCGCAGTCACGTGAGAGAATGCAGAACTAGCGGGTTTGTAGTATCACGTGTACACCACGCAGTTATCAAGCCGCTATAACGCCGCTGAGTCGCCAACGCACGCCGCTGACGACGTAGTTTGAATGCGTTAAAGATATAAGGCGCGTTACTAACACTGATATCAGCGTCGCGTTCGTGGCTTTGTCGGTAGAGCGTCGCGCTGCGGCCGCAAATTCCTCTGATCGAAACCTGGCGCCGGATGCTGTTTTTTTTTTATATATATATATAGTGTAGTGGCCTGGCTGGCGCGCCGAGAGAGGGTGTTGCGAGCTGGAGAGTAGTAAAGGGGCTTTAGGAGAGTAGGCGAGGGGGGAGAGGAGGCGCTATGCGAGCGCCCTCACGCGTCGGAAATCCGGCGCCGTTGCTAGGCACGGTAGCTAGCTCCGTTGCTAGGCTGCGGACGGAGGACGGCGGTGGAAGCAGGAGTAGGCCCGACTAATAAGTGCTTCGCACTTAAAAAAACGCCCGTGAATGTTGCCACGTTTCAAAATGCTTTTTGAATGCGTGACGTCATTTTTTTTCTTATATTGTGTTGGTATCTTCTAGACCGATTTCACCGGGCCCAGTGCGCATGCGTGCGTTTTACGCAAGCCATGGTGCCGGTAGTTATTTGGGGAGGAGTGTTCAGGTAACGCGTTTGTGCGAGGCTTCGTGGTGTGGTGCGTCTCGTAACTGCAGCTGCTGCATGAAAAGGCGGGCATAGCGCCGCATCACATGAGCGTTGGCGACGGAGGATTTACAGCTGACCGCGCACAGTTCACCGCGACGCGTGTTGCCGGCGGCGATAAGGCGATATCGTGCTCATATGCTGGCTGGCTGTGGCACGCCTGGTTCCGTCTGTTGGCCGTATACTGCGGCGGTTATCGTTACGAGCGACGCGGCAGGCCGCTCCGAGTATCTGTCTAGCGGACGCGTGACCGGTGCCGCACTCTCCTCGAGTATACGCTAAAAGCTATTAGGCTTTGCGAGAGTGGTGGCTTGTGTTTGAAAACGCGCAGGGCTGACGCTTTCTGAGCGGCGATACAACACAACTTTCCACCATGTTGCCCCACTTTCAGCTGCGCATGCATGCTTGCTTATGTATGCGGTGGTGCACCACACCCGTTGTGGTCCCCGCGGCGACCGTGCGTGGAACTGGGTGGCCATAGGCACCCTGCATGCACCTGACAGTGGCTGTTGTGAGAGCAGCACTTATAAAGTTTCCTGTAGCGCACGCTAGGCCATCGGCAAAGCGGCAGCGATTTCTCGGCCCGTTATCACCCACTGCCTGCAGCCTGCCGTGCCAACGGTCTACGGGGCTGGCGCTGAGACAAGGCGTAAAGAAAGACGGCCGTGGTGATTCCTGCTTGCCCTTTTCATTACCTACAACTTGATTGGTCGGATACAATATCAGCGACTGACGTCTCGTCACTTGCGTCGCTTAATCTGTTCGTTCACAAGGGTGGCTTGGTGTGGGCCGGTTGGTCAGCGCTTTGTTCTGTCGTTTCCTGCGTTTGTGTCCTCTTCTGCGTGCGCAGGTTCGTTCGTCTTGGATTTTGTTATTACTAGGGTGCACTTCACGCGCATTTCCGGCGCTGACGTCGAGGCACCTGATGTTATGACATTACCCAGAGCCTTCTGTGTGTGGGCGCCCGTGGCTTCACTCGTGATAATCATGGCTGTTGGTATCCAGGGCGACGACGCTTACGTAAATTGAATGTTACGAACAGAGGTCGTGATGGGCATGACATCTTTCACAGTAGAAATTACTCCCTGAACCACCAAGATATGGAAAATGGCGCTGCTGCTTGGGCGGCAAACATCAGAGCCTATAGGCGCGACATGGCATGCCACATCTCGAGGGTTTCCTTCGGCGGCCGTGTGAAGGAAGCGAAATGTTTATTGAGCAAAAAAAAAAAAAAAAAAAAAAAAACACACGTGGGCAGGGGTGCAACAGCTGCCCCAATTGCGCCATTTTCATAAAATTTCATATTTTTGAGCCAAGCTGCGCCACAGCCATGAAAGTCGTTTCAATTGCGCCAAAATGCCCGTATAGGTGCAAAACTTCTCAGTTTCGCTAACTCTAACGAATAATGAAGGACGCATTGTCAACCTGAAATTTGTACGCCATCCAATCCAATCCAGTTGCGCAGACAGCCCTTCATACAGTCCATAGCCTCTGCCGCGGCTGTTAGTTGAAAGGTGCGGTCTCCAGCGGTCGTGCTACTGCCGGCTATGCCTCTTTTAGTTTACTGTATCTATGCCAAAACAAAGGTAAGGTCGCTCTAAAGGGTGGGGTGGCTTTAGTTTCGGCATAGGTATTCCTGTACTGGGAAAAGGCCAAAGGCGTGGTAACCCGCCGCGGTGGCTCAGTGGCTAAGGCGTTGCGCTGCCGAGCACGAGGTCGCGGGTTCGATTCCCGGCCGCGGCGGCCGCTTTTCTGATGGAGGCGAAAAGCAAAAACGCCCGGGTGTACGAGATTTCGGCGCACGTTAAAGATCCCCAGGTGGTCAAAATTAATCCGGAGCCCTCCACTACGGCGCGCCTCATCGCCTGCGTTGCGTCGGCGCGTTAAACCCTACAATCAATCAATCAATTAAGGCGTGGTAGCGGGCACCAACGAGAGCGCAAATGGAGCTTATCGCCTACTACCCAATTTCGATGAGGGCCCTCTCACACTTGCGACTGGAGCGACCAAAAGCGACGCGATTTCTGTCGCTCTTGTCGCTCGGCATTGCTTTCGTCGCACAAGAGTGATTGGCTTCGACCAATTTTTGTCTCCACCGTCGCTCTTGATGCGGAAGGCGGAGGCGAAATTTCTCGACGTCATATCCTGCCAAAGCACGAACGCTCAAATCTACATCGTAGATTGCTGCAGCACGTTGTCCGAAAGTGGCTGCCGCGACCTCGTTCTCGTTAGAAATGCTGATAGCATAATCAAAGAAAACGCCATCTTCTACGACAAGGGTCGCGTACATTACAAAAATATAAACTTCAACCTTCGCCGTATATTTACGTCTACGCCACCGCTGCACCGCCGTGCGGTGCAGCGGTGGCGTAGAAGTAGAGCGTAGATGTAGAGCACCCGCCTCACGTACAGAAAGACCGTGGTTCGAATCCCGGTGCCGGACAATTGCCACACACACACACACAAAAAAACGCGCAATTATGGAATTGCAGATGGGGCTTGGGGTGCGGCCTGACCCCGGCGACCATTGCCGGTAACGCACTCCTTCACCAGAGCAGGATTGGCCACCCTGGTGTAGTAACGGCCACAACCTCCCATGAATACGCCAATTAACCCACGGCCCTCAGTCTCCAGTGGCTGCGAAGCAACTGACCACGGAGGTGGTCAGACCTGTGACGCAGCAGAGGGTGCTAATAATACCTGGACCCGTACAGGCCGCCATTGGAATCTTAACCTGGCAACGTTTAACACGAGAATCTTATCTAGTGAAGCGAGTCTAGAGGTGTTGTTCGAGGAATTAAATGGCATCAAATGGGATGTCATAGGGCTTAGTGAGGTTAGGAGAACAGGTGAAGCCTTTACGGTGCTGAAAAATGGACACGTCCTATGTTACCGTGGTCTAGAGGACAGAAGAGAACTGGGAGTGTGATTTCTAGTCAATAAAAGCATAGCTGGCGACATAGAAGAATATACTATAGCATTAACGAAAGGGCACAGGTCTTGTAATTAGGCTCAATAAGAGGTTCAAGCTCAAGGTGGTACAGGGCTATGCCCCCACATCCAGCCATGACGACCAGGTAGTGGAACGCCTCTATGAAGATGTGGAATCGGCAATGGCTAAAGTAAAAACACAGTATACCGTAGTTATGGGGGACTTCAATGCTAAAGTAGGCAAGAATCAGGCTGGAGACAAGACAGTTGGGAACTATGATCTGGGCTGTAGAAATAGCAGGGGGGGGCTACTAGTTGAGTTAGCAGAACGGAATAACCTACGAATAATGAATACCTTCTTCTACAAGCGGCCCCGCAGGGGGCATCTGTTAAAGCAGATGTTTGTGTGTACAGTGCGACACCACGGACTCCGAGCACCCACGCCTAGCCGTGCGTGGCAGCGCCGTGTCCGGGGAAAAGAGGGTCCTGGTGGTTGAGCCGACGCCGAGTGCTTGGACCATTATCAGTTGAACGGAAAAAGGAAGCAATGAAATCAAAAATCTGTTCGGCCATGGTGCTAGCCACCCACCAAGGAGCCCAACCAGGGGACGGGACAGGAACTCGCGGGCAAGTCCTGCCCACGCCAGCCATACACCACGACTATAACCAAATATGGCTGAACGCAGGGTCATTCGCCACACAAGGTTAACCCTAGCCGCCAGGAAATAGGGAAACTGAAGAAGGAACGAGACGACAGGAAAGTTGTTAGAAAGAAAATAGGAAAGTGAAAGATGAAGGGGAGGACAAGAAGAGGCGACTGCTGATTCCCCCCGGGCGGGTCAGGCCGGAGGTGCCGTCTACGGGAAGCGGAGGCCAAAGTGGTGTGTTGCCTTTGCCAAGGGGCCCTCTCGAAAAAGAGGGGGCACCGACGCAACCGCCAAGTTCTTTTATGAAAAATGTGAACAACTTCCCACGCTTCCACGTGGTGCACAGTAATGACTCAGAAAAAACCGCACGACTAGTCTCGCCTTTTGTCGTTGCAAAGACGTTAACAGCCACCATTGGTGAAGGCTACAACATCAAGAAGCTGGCAAACGGAGATCTCCTCCTCGAACTGCTCTACAGACATCAATGTGAGAAGCTGCTCCGGCTCGCCCATGCCTTTGTAACCAGTAGGATCCCGGTGGCTACCTCCAACACCAGGTTATCGGCGCTGGGAGTGCTCAATTCGTATCAAGAGCTGAAAGAGGCTCATCTCACAAATCAGTACACTAGACTCGCACAAACGGCGTCCGGGCGCCACTTGCTTAATCGCCTACAAATCAAACATGAGTGCATCCCAGAGGAGACGTGCAAACTCCCAGAGTTGTGGCGGCACAGGCTCTGGGTGCATCCACTTCCGCGTAACATGGAAAAGCACACTCACGAAGGCAGGAGGGAAGCACGCGCTAAGACCCTGGAAAGGAAATACGGAAATGAGGGAGCTGTGTTCTACGTTGATGTGGCAGGACCGTCGCCTCTAGGGTTCTTCACTGCCGCTGTAATTCACAGGGACCAGCAAGTCGATGGGCTCTCCTACCGGGCTCCTAACTCCACGCAAGCCGAGGCGATTGCCATAGCGCTCGCCGCCTCGGACCCGAAGTCAAGGACAATAATCACGGACTCTCGCCGAGCCTGTGAAAGCTATTTAGCGGGCACGGTACCACCCTTGGCCTACAGAATTTTAAAACGAGTGGTGCGGTTCGTAGACCCCGCACCTAAAGAAATTGTGTGGTCTCCGGGGCATCAGGGTCTGAGAGGTAACGAGGCCGCGCACGCGGCTGCCCGAGCGCTTACCCACAGGGCGCCTCACCCATGCTCTCCCGGCTCGGAGATTAGCAAACCACTTCTGCGGTTTAGAGAAATCGTAAAACATTACTGCGATAACCGCCGGCTTTACCCAGCCCCTGCAAAGGGTCTGAGCAAGGCCGATGAGCGAATACTGCGGCGCCTGCAGACGAACACATTTATGTGCCCTGCAGTAGCAAAGCTTTTCGACTCTAAAACAGATGGGCGGTGTCTGCACTGTGGGGAGGTGTCCTACACCTTCCACATGGTGTGGGCATGCTAGCGCAACCCTGCGTTATCCCCCAACCCTTCCCTACCAGAGAGGCATGGGAGGCAGCCCTGCTCAATTGCTCGGGGCTGGAGTCTCAAAGGGCTCTAGTTCGACGGGCGAGGGTGGCGGCCTTGACCAATGGGGTCCCGGAATAGGGACTGCACCTGTGCGGAGGGCCACAGGCCCTCTCTTTTATTCTGATCAAAAATAAAGTTTCACTCCTCCTGCTCCTCCGCAACTAACGTCTTTTGGAGACATCCCTGTAACCGTCAGTGAACACAGGTCACTCAATACAGTCCGTGGAGTCATCTCAGATGACTACCTAAAGTACTTGTCCGAGGAGGAACTTCTAGAAGGCCTAAAAGAGCAAAATGTCACAAATGTCTACAGAATCAAAATCAAACGTGAAAACAAGGAAATTGAGACTAAGCACATCGTCCTGACCTTCGCATCAAGCATCCTCCCAGAATCTGTAGAGGTGGGGTACACAAAGATGACTCAGACCCTACATACCAAATTCACGCCGATGCTACAAGTGCCAACGCTACGGCCACGGCTCGCTGAGCTGCCGGGGCCAAGACACATGCGCAAAATGTGCCTCCAACGAACACCTTGCCGAGAACTGCAAATCTGAACAACAGCTCTGTGTGAACTGCAAGGGCAACCACGCAGCATACTCTCGTGCTTGCCCCGCATAGAAAAAAGAAAAAGAAATAATTACTCAAAGTGACAGAGAAACTAACATTTCACGAGGCAAGGAGGCGACTCTCACCGGCACATACCTGATCCTCCTCCGTTGTGGTGCAACAGGGCGCAGCATCACAGCGGTCTTCGGCGCCTGCTGAAGCCACACAGAGTGAGGCTGAAGCAAGGCCCCCCGCGCCCCCAGTGGAAGCAGCTAACGCTGCGCCACCACCTCCAAAGCGGGCTGCACGGACCCCTGGTTCGGCAGTCTCCAAGGCCTCACCCCACACGGTGAGGTCAAACTCTTCAACACATGTGCGTTCTGCACGAACCTCCAGCGTCTCTGAAGAGACGATGGACACAACTGAAGAAGGTTCTGCGCCCTCTACGTCGGATGGGCGGCAGAACTCCCTAGACAACACAAAGAGACACAAGCCCCGAATCACTGGACCGAAAACCTAGTTTTCACTCCATCAAATAACCAACATGGCATTCATTGTCCACTGAAATTGTAGAGGACTTTTAAATAATTTAAATGACATTAAAGACATTTTCGCCACACACTCACCTGTCGCCATATGTATTCAGGAAACAAACATAGGTCCTAAACACAAGAATATACTGAGAGGTTACCAGGTCTTCCGCTGCGACCGAGAGCAGGCGAGTAGGCTCTCGGGCGAAGTGGCAATAATTGTCCAAAATGGCGTAGCAGCTCGAGAAGACAAAGTTAAAACTAGGCTAGAAGCAGCGGCTGTCACCCTGCTTGCATTTAAAACAATCACAGTGTGCTGTGTGTACATTGAACCACACCTCACAGTAACACTGCGAGATTTTGAAGACTTGGTGAACCAACTACCGGAGCCGTTTTTAATAGTTGGCGATCTTAATGCCCACTCTTCCTTTTGGGGGAGCGAAAAAACTGATGCAAGGGGTCAGATTTTAGAGGATTTTATTCTATCCAATAATGTCTGTCTTTTAAACACCGGCAAACCTACATACTGCTCTCCAAGCTCAGGAAAAATGAGCTGCATAGATTTGTCTTTTAGTTCGCCGAGTGTTTTTAGTGATTTTAAGTGGGACATCATAGACAATCCATATGGGAGCGGTCATCTACCCGTGATTATCAGCGTAATACCTTCACCAACCATTATCCCAACGAAACCACGCCGGTGGAAACTTCAGTTTGCCAACTGGGAACTGTTTACTTCCCACGCAAATTTAGACAAAGTTTTCTCGGACAGTCTTAGCATTGACGAACTGAATGAAGTATTTACATCCTGTATCGTTAATGCTGCACGCGTAGCTATTCCACAGTCCACGGGAGTGGTGAGGCAAAACCGCAAGGTGTGGTGGACCCCAGAGTCTAAACAGGCGAAAAAGGAGCAAAATAAAGCATGGGGTGTATGTCGAAGGTACCCAACGCAGGAAAACCTGATAAATTTTAAAAAGAAAAGAGCTAAAGCAAGGTACATCCGCCGCAATGCCGAGAAATCCTCGTGGCAAAATTATGTCTCTTCCATAAATAGCTCTGTTACATCAAAAAAACGTATGGGAGCAGGTTCATAGGCTAAATGGAACCTGCTCTCCCTACACACTCCCCCTGTTAACTGCACCAGGTGTACAAACAAGCATAACAGAGCAGGCAGATATACTGGGGGAACACTTCTCCAGAGTTTCAAGTTCTGCACATTACACTGAAGAATTCTTAAAGTACAAAAACACAGCAGAAAAACAAAGACTTCCAACATGTGGTGGAACAAACGTACCGTACAACAGTTTAAGTACACTTCAAGAACTAAAAAAGAGCTCTGTTGGCCGGAAAGAAGACCACCCCTGGACCAGATGAAATACATTACGAAATGCTTGCACATCTCTCGGGTCCATCGGTTGAAGCACTCTTAAAGTTTTTTAACAAAATTTGGGTATTTGGAAGAATGCCAGAAGGTTGGATAAAAGCATTCATTGTAGCACTCTTAAAACCTGGGAAGCCACCAACCTCTCCCAGTAGTTACAGACCTATCGCCCTTACCAGCTGTCTTGCCAAAACGTTCGAACATATCATAAATACCAGATTAAGCTTTTTTCTAAAATCAAACAAACTTCTCGATGTTTACCAATGCGGGTTTCAAAAAGCATGCTCGACAACTGACCATCTTGTCCGCCTCGAAAATACTATACGAGAAGTATTTATACACAAACAACATTGCCTTGCGGTTTTTTTCGACCTTGAGAAGGCGTACGATACCACATGGAGATTTGGAATCATGCGCGATTTAGTAGAATTAGGCATCCGTGGAAGAATGCTGAAGTGCCTGAACGACTTTATGGCGAACCGTTCATTTCAAGTGCGCCTGGGTTCAACCCTGTCAAATAACTATGTACAGGAAAACGGAGTCCCTCAGGGGTGTATTCTAAGCACAACACTGTTTGTTTTAAAAATGAACTCTATATCCAAAATAATTCCGAAGTCGATTATGTATTCTCTCTATGTTGATGATCTCCAAATAGCTTGCACATCCTCCAATATAGTAACATGGGAGAGACAAGTGCAGTTAACTATAAATAGACTAACAACATGGGCAGACAGAAACGGTTTTCAGTTCTCACCACACAAAACAGTAGCTATTCTTTTTTCACTCAAACGAGGCTTACAGACCAATCCCAATCTACACCTCAAGGAAATCGACTTACCCATACAAAACGAACACAAATTTCTTGGCATAATGTTTGACAGAAAACTCACTTTCCTGCCTCACATCAATATGTTGAAAAAGAAAGCATCCAGAGCTGTAAAGATACTTAAAGTCCTGTCCCGAAAACAGTGGGGGTCAGACAGGGCCTGCCTTTTACAAATTTACCGCTCGGTTGTACGCTCCTGCTTGGATTATGGCTGCATTGTATATGGCTCAGCCAGAAAATCATATTTGAAACGATTAGACCCAGTCCACAATTTAGGTCTACGTCTCTCGTCTGGGGCATATAGAACATCACCCATCAACAGTCTACGTCGAAACAAATGAACCACCACTCACAGACAGAAGAACAATGCTGACATGCTCATTCATCCTAAAGATCCGTTCTCTACCAAAACATCTGTGTTACCCCATAGTGAAAATCTTTGTCAAGGACACTGTTTATTAACAAACCCCAAGCAATAAAACCATTACTTCTTCGGTTCGAAGAAAAATGCCAAGAGCTGAGTATGTTAGATGCATTACCTGAAATTGCCCAGAGACATGACCAACTACCACCTTGGTATACTTTTCCTACTGTATGTGACTTTACACTAACACGGTTTCAAAAAACCAAAACACCACGTGAACAAATCATGCAGGAGTTTTTAGCACTCAACGAAAAATATAAAGACCACACAGCTTTTTACACAGACGGTTCAAAAACATCAGGCTACGTTGGGGCGGCAGTAGTGCAAGGGAAATGGGAAAAGGTGGTCAGGCTACCTCAATGTGCCGCGATTTTCACAGCGGAGTGTTACGCCATTGTTGTTGCTGTAAAAAGAATAATAAAAGAAAAAATTAAAAACAGTATTATCTACACACTCGCTAAGCGCCATCACAGCACTGAATTACAGAAATGCGGCCCAGCCTGTAGTAGGAGGCATAATACACGATGTAGTAACAGCCGAAGCTCTCGGACACAAAATTATATTCTGCTGGTTTCCTAGCCACATGGGAATTAATGGAAACGAGAGAGCCGACAGATGTGCTGCACAGGCCAGTAATAGAACGATAACTAAAGTAAACATTCCTCACCGCGACTGCATGAACTTTATACGACGTAAACTTGCAGCCAAATGGCAGTCCTTATGGGATATTGAAACTAACAACAAACTGCACACGGTTAAACCCACTATAGCAGATTGGCAAACGAGCAGACATGAAGATCGCCTCACAGAAATCATTCTATGCCGCCTTCGCATAGGACACACTCATCTGACACATAACTTTCTCCTGATGAAACAAGATAAACCGAGATGCGAAGAATGTGACCAAGATCTAACAGTAAATCACATCCTACTCTCATGTGCGAAACATGAGGCCATCAGGAAAAAAACATTTTCCGCAGTTTTACAAACAACACATCCCTTTTCATCCTAGCTTACTCATAGGAGACTATGCATTTGTTGAAATTTCCTCCCTTGTTAGTTTTCTGAAAGATGCGGAACTCTTAAACAAGCTCTAAATGTTCTAAAATTAAGCAAACACACAAAAGTAAAAACACTACCACCTGTTTGGCGCATGATAGCCTTAGTTGCTTATGTGCCATAAAACTACAATCCAACTCCAATCCACCACCTCTTCTGCAAGCGGGAGAGCCGGAAGTGGACGTGGAAGAGCCCGAATGGGGAGCATAAAAATGAAATAGACTTCATATTATGCGATAACCCTGGCGTCGTGAAGGATGTGGAAGTGCTCGGAAGGGTAAGGTGTAGTGACCATCGTATGGCAAGATCTCGAATTAAGCTACATTTGAGGAGGGACCGTAACAAGCTAGTACGAAAGAAGCCGATTAATGAGCTAACAGTAAGGCGTAAAGTAGAAAGAATTCAGGATCGCGCTGCAGAACCGATATTCAGCTCTTACCAGGGAAGCCGAGCTTACGACACAGGAATAAGCCAGCGACAACCTTACACGAATTATCACGGAGTGTGCAGTAGAAGTCGGGGGCACGATGGCTAGACAGGATACTGGTAAACTTTACCAGTAGACGAATTATCTAATTAGGAAACGGCAAACCATGACAATCTCCACCCCAGCTGACAGAATAGAACTAGCGGAGCTTTTGAAGTTAATCAATAAGCGTAAGACAGCTGACATACGGAAGTATAATATGGAGAGGATCGAATACACTGTAAAGAATGGAGGTAGCCTGAAAGCAGTGAAGAGGCGTCTTGGCGTAGGGAAAAATCACTTAAAGACAAGCAAGGCAATATAATCACAAATAGGGATAAAATAGTCACAGTAGCCGAGGAGTTCTATAGGGATCTGTACAGTAGCCGGGACATCCAGGATAATGCCGAACGAGAAAGTAGTTCAGAGGAGATAGACATCCCACCAGTAACGACCGAAGAAGTAAGGAAGGCTTTGAAAGAAATGAAAGAGGACAAAGCATCTGGTGAGGATCAGATAACAGCAGACCTCTTGAAGGATGGCGGAGAAATTGTACTTCAAAAACTGGCAAACCTGTATACGCAATGCCTAATTACCGCAAGTGTACCGGAATCTTGGAAGAACGCGAACATCATCCTAATCCATAAGAAAGGTGATATGAAGGACTTGAAAAATTACAGGCCGATCAGCTTACTGTCAGTCGTTTACAAGGTACTTACCAAGGTAATCGCTAACATGATTTCTGCAACCTTAGATTTCAGTCAACCTAAACAACTAGCAGGGTTCCGTAAAGGCTATTCAACAATGGACCATATTCACACGATCAATCAGGTGATAGAGAAGTGCGCTGAGTATACTGAGCCCCTATATATAGCCTTCATAGATTATGAGAAAGCATTTGACTCGGTCTAAACCCTAGCAGTTATTCAGGCATTATGGAACCAGGGGGTAGATGAGCATTATGTAGAAATACTAGAGAATATCTACAATGGGTCCACAGCTACCATTATGCTCCATAAGGAGAGCAGTAAAATACCTATAAGGAAGGGCGTCAGACAAGGAGACACAATCTCTCCAATGTTATTCGCAGCATGTTTACAAGAAGTATTCAGAACGTTGGATTGGGAACAGGTGGGAGTAAGGGTTAATGGAGAATACCTCAGTAACCTCAGATTTGCTGATGACGTTGCCTTGCTAAGTAACTCGGGGGACGAATTGCGCAAAGCATGCTTTCCGCACTAGACGAACAGAGTAGAACCGTGGGCCTGAAAATTAATATGCAGAAAACTAAAGTAATGATCAATAACCTCGGGACAGCACAGCGGTTTGAGATAGGTGGCGAGGCAGTGGAAGTGGTAAGCGAATATATTTACTTAGGCCAAGTTGTGACCCCGGATCCCAACCATGAGGCAGAGATAATTAGAAGGTTAAGAATGGGGTGGGTTGCATATGGCAGACATTCTCAGATAATGAATAGCAGCCTACCATTGTCGCTGAAGAAGAAAGTGTATGACAGCTGCATCTTACCGGTACTCACCTACGGGGCAGAAAGTTGGAGGCTCACTAAGAGGGTTCAACTTAAATTGAGAACGACTCAGCGGGCAATGGAGCGGAAAATGATAGGTGTAACATTAAGGGACAAGAAGAAAGCGGAGTGGGTCAGGGAACAAACGCGTGGTAAGGACATACTGGTAGAAATTAAGAAGAAGAAATGGACGTAGTCAGGGCATGTAATGCGAAGGCAAGATAACTGTTGATCATTAAGGGTAACAGAGTGGATCCCTAGAGAAGGCAAGCGTAGCAGGGGGCGGCAGAAAGTTAGATGGGCAGATGAGATCAAGAAGTTTGCAGGGATAAATTGGTCACAGTTGGCACAGGACCGGGGTAATTGGAGAATAATGGGAGAGGCCTTTGCTCTGCAGTGGGCGTAGATAGGCTGGGGATGATGATGATTATGAAACTTCAAACTCCGCGATGTCGAAACTGAAACTCCCGTGGAGCCCCGATCCAAGTGACAGACAATAACAAGAAAAGCAAAAATGCGTCGCTTCCTTCACTCGTGAGGCAAGAAAGTGTGAATGGCTATCGCTCCAGTCACAAGTGTGAACGGGCCTGAGGCATCTTCCGCTGTCTGCTCGGAAGCGCGCGTGGCATAGCGCTGTTGGTGCTGCTGTAAACGTACTGCACGCAGTTCGGGCACAACCGAAATGTGGAGTTCGCAGCCGCCTCATTGTGCATGACCGCCAAGTGCAGCGCGGTGGTATACGGAGTGCGTGTCGCCTGCAGAAACGGTAGCAGCTTGCCGTATCCGTGCTTGCAGTCACGAGCGGATCGGGTGGGAATAATTCTCCCACGGCAAACACACTGCTACCTACAGCAAGCGGCGTGAGCTTTGTAGGCGACGCGCTGCACGAAACTAGCGAGTGATTGGAAGCTTCGAGCGCACTTTTCGATATCTTGGTGAGCTCGAAAATGTCCTGGGGAAATCATTGATGTCATACCAATGACGTCTTCTTTAACCATGAATCTGCTGATAGTTAGCTTCTGGTGGCATTGAAAAAGTGTTTTTTGTATCTAGTGTAACCAGATGCTGCTCAAGTGGAAGAGCTATTTGTTGTTCAATCAGGTTATGGCTGGTCATTTATAAGGGCACTTTGGAGTACAAATAAAGTATGGTTGGCAGTTTTTATATTATTCTCTCTCTTGTTTTTGTTGATTGATCTGGTAAATACTTTATGCGTTAAGATGAACCTGTTTTGCAGATTGGCACAAATACCCCACGTCTTGCATCTTCCTGCAGAACTCGTTGGTCAGGTTTGCGGGACCTTGTCCACTGATGCTAAATACGTCTGAACCGATTTTAAATGGTTCGCACATCTTTTGTAGTAAACTGTTTCAAATTCAAGGTTTGGTGCTCTAAAATGAAGTTATCTTTTTTCCCGTAGCCTGCTTCAAATTTGTATGTTCCTGCTCCGAAACTAAGGTTTTCTTGCCCCCCAAAATTGCTCGAAATTTAATTTGGGTTGTTGCACCACTGCCTGGGTGGCCTCCTCAGTTCAGGAGGCCGCCGCTGCTCGTGTGGCCCGCTGGGTCAGTGTGAACTGCGGTGCAATCGATATGCCTATAATAATCTGGAAATTGGCTTCAGTTCTGTGCCTAGTGAGCCACGTGGGACTGCTCTTTATCAGGTGCATGCTAGAGCCGCCACGAGCTGCACGCAAGGGCGCCTGCTGCTGTCGGTCGCCGTGGGCATTTTAGATCTGCGATGGTACATTCCATGAAATTTTGAGCTTTTAAGAAAAACGGCTTCTTTCGGGGTTTTTTTTCCAGAAAGTAGAAAAGAAACGATCACACGCATAGCTGTACAACAACCGACAATTTCGTTAACGCTGAAAGGAATATAGTGAAATTATTGCTTCACAAAAGTCGCATCGGGGCTTTTAGGTTGAGAATCTGTGAAAAATTTCACGTCAATGCGCTTTGGATCGACCTGTTTCCGGTTAGTCTGCTCTGAAAGTGTACACGCTTTGTCGTTCAGCGGTCGTACCCTCGCGGACGTTGAGGTTAGCACGAATATACACGAGTTCGTGCGTACACGTAACGTTAAAGCACAGGTGCACGAAAAAGAATTCTGTCTGCAAATTTGGGTCTTTTTCTTATTCTATCCTGATTAAAAAGAAATGAAGTTTGTTGCCTAAGGTTTTCAGTATTATTTTTTTTTTCGACCACTCACATCGCCACTTTACGTTAGCTGTGCTCGTTGACAAGGCGAGCCGAAGTGTGCTGTTCGGCAATGCACGAGTGCTCCATCCAGACAGCTGCGGTGGTCCTGTGTCGTTAGCTGAACATCCCGGGCTCTTGAGTGCGTCAGATGCAAGCGTTGCGGTTTGAACACGCGAGTAGGAAAGCAGGCATAAAAGAAAAGTGCTGCCGATCTGACTCCAGCTGCGCATAGAATATCGCCGCACATAGCATTGCGAATTCTCTGCACTGTTTCACAGCGCACCGGAACAGCGCAGCCGGTGCTGTTCGAAAGGCTGTCAAACAAGACTTTTATATATAGACGAACACAGGTATTTTGAACTAAAAGGGGGTCGAAAATATTTCGATATAATTTATTATTCGGTGTTAGACGTGTTTAATGTGTGCAAAAATTTTTTTCTTTCAGGGTGATGCTGCATATGCACGATGATATGTCAGTAATATGGTGGTATAAAGAAATCCATTTTAATTATGTGCAAAATTCTTTTCGTGAGCGTTCTCCAGTCATGGGCCTTACCTCCGGCTTTCGATTGCATCAATTACGTCTCGAACTTGTGAGAGTCGTGTATGGGCCGATCGTCATCTTGAGGGTAATTATTCAAATTAGGTTGATCAGGTGGTGTCTCCGATGCAGCTATCAACTGGCTTTTATAGACGACAGTCTTTCTTGGGCTACTTAAACCAAGAAATTTTGGTCTGTCTGTATGCTTGTCTGTCTGTCTGTGACTCGATTCAGCCACCCGGCAGAAGTGAAACATAATCTGCCCAATATTCTTATATACTCACAGCCGAATGTAAACTCCAAGTACGGTGTCAGTGTTCAAACATTGTTGAACAAGAACAAGACATTACGCAAACATAAGGCAGAACAACAATACGTAAGTGATGTTTGCAGTGTTCCTTTATTAAAAAAATTAACGGGTGCTTGGTTTTTGCAATAGCAAATGAAATGCTACATCAACTGCAGAAAACCGTCGCCTGCTGGTGCCTGCGCTCCTGGTGGCATTTGAGAAATCACACGGCAATAGCAACGAAAGGTTCCACTAGATAGGTTCTACGTTCTGCTTGGAATGCACGTGGAGTAGGGCAACGTGGTTCTATAAACGTTGAAGTAGGGCGCCTCGATTCACGCGCGTCTCCGCCGTACTGCAGCGCTGGCATCGAGGAACTCGGCCTGTAGTAGTAAAAGGCGGTAAATTTTATTTGACTTGAGCAAACATTTAGTGTGTTCACCTTGCAAGGAGCGCGACGGAAGAGGAACAGCATGAGGGTGACCGGGAAAGCAAATGGAGGCATTTACTTGGCAAATGTCGACGAAGACTATCGTCTTTTGTCGACATTTGCAACGAAAGGAGCAGATACGCGGCCAATTTTTCTTTTTTTAATTTAGTGTCTTGTGGTGCAATAAAAATCCGCTGATGCCTGATTCGTTGTTAGGTTAGGCACTCTGCTCTTGTTGTTGGGTTTGTTAGTTTATTTGCTTTCTTTTACTTACTCCTAATTAGCTTTATGCGTTTCTTAAATGGGGTCGCTGCTTCTGATGAGCCTCCACCTTTTCCTATCAGTGGCCCATTCCGTCCTGAGGCTTTCGGTTCTAAAGTCAGTGGTGTTATGTCGCCTTTCTTGTGATCGGTCCCTTATTCCTATCGACTTTCTACTTGGAATTGCTGCTTGATAGAAGCTTCATATCCTCATTGCTTGACTGAACCTTTCTTGTCACTCCTCGTGTCCAGCTCAGCATCCTCAAGAACAGGAGTAAAGAGTGAAAACCCGTACACCTTGTGTGCTCTAAGTAATTTAAGCTAAGGGTCTGGCTGGATAAGCTGAAATGCAAGGAGCAGGGGTGGGAGTGCTGCGCCATTTGCGCCACGCTACGCCAATACGCTTTTCCTGCGCCATCCTGCTCCAAAAGGCAGTATTGCGCCGAAACTGCTCCCAAGCGGCGCCACAAAATGTGAGGCGACTGTGAGGTGATGTTCAAGACCAGTCGCTTCGCCCGGGGAGCAGGATACTCATTCGTCCAGCTGTCAATCACGACGTGGCGCGCTTCTGCGGACTCCCTAAATGACTAACGCTCTGAGTCACTCGTCACATTTTCCTGGTCTTCACAAGTGGCGGCATGGTTTCACAGTACTTGGGAGTGAACTTGGGGTGCACCGGTGCACCGTGCGGGCAATGCGCAAATTTCGCCTCTAGATGTAGCTTCGCCTTAATGCATGCGTCGCCTCCGGAAGTCGTTGCAATCCTCCCGCTTATTGTCATAAGCAAAAAATAAAATAGTATTACTGTGCAGTCACACAGTCGTATTTTTATCTTATCGCGAGTGCGTACTGTTGTTGACTACCTTCATTTTTCTGCAGCACCTAAATGGCAGCTGCTTAGAAGTGCTCCTCAAGTTCTTCAACAAAATCTGGAAAACGGGTAGGCTGCCCAAAGCATGAAAAAAAAAAAAAAAGGCTGTCATAATTCCATTATTGAAAGATGGCAAGCCACCAGACTGCCCATCAAGCTACCGACCCATAACTCTGACCAGTTGTCTTTGCAAGACATTTGAACGGATCGTCAATTTTAGATCTGTCTTCATTCTTGAACCTTCAGTGTGGTTTTCGGCAGTTTCGGTCTACAACTGACCACCTCGTTCGGCTTGAAACGGTAATACGAGATGCTTTCATTAACAATCAGCTTTGCCTTGCCGTCCTTTTAAAGACGATAGTCTTTCTTGGGCTACTTATACCCAGAAATTTTGGTCTGTCTGTATGTCTGTCTGTATGTCTGTCCGTCTGTCTGTCCGTCTGTCTGTCTGTGACTCGATTCAGCCACCCGGCCAAAGTAAAATTGATATTGCGCAATAGTCTTATATACTCACAGCCACATGTAAATGTCTAAGCCCGGTTTATATGTTCATACTTGTCAACTTTGTTGAACAATAACAAGACATTACGCAAATATAAGACAGGAAATTAGTACACAAGGAATATTTACAGTATTCCTTTATTAAAAAATTCATGGATGCTTCGTTTTTCGATTGCAAATGATATTCTACATCTACTGCAGAAAACCGCCGCCTCCTGGCGGCATATGAAAAATCACGCGGCAACAGCAACGAAAGGTTCCACTAGCTAGGTTCCACGTTCTGCTTGGAACGCACGTGGAGCACGGCCACGCGGCTCTATTACCCTCTAGTCGGCCGCCTCCATTCACGCGCGTCTCCGCAGTACTGCAGCGCTGGCATCGAGGAACCCGGCCTGTAGCAGTGGAACGCGGTAAATTCAAATCGCCTTGCGCAAACCTGTAGTGTGTTTACCTTGGAATGAGCGCGACGGTACAGGAATAGCATGAGAGGTGAGCGGGAAAGCAAAGGGGGGCATTTCCTTGACAAATGTCTACAAAGACTATCGTCTTTTGACGACATTTGCAACGAAAGGAGCAGATACGCGGCCAATTTTTTTTATATGGGTAAGTATACCACTCGGCGGTATGTGATTCTGCAGGATATGGCTGCTATGGGAATCAGAGGGCGAATGTTTTCATGTGTGCAAGATTTTCTTCAAGGATGAACCTTTACTGTGAGACTGGGCAATGCACTCTCCCGCTCTTTCAGTCAGGAAAATGGAGTACCTCAGGGCAGTGTGCTAAGTGTGACACTTTTCGCCATTAAAATAAATTCCTTGGTAAATGTTATCCCTCGACCTGTTATATATTCCCTTTACGTCGACGATCTGCAAATTGCCTTTTCTTCATGTAACCAGTCAGTCTGTGAAAGACAAATCCAGACTGCTGTCAATCGGCTACAACAATGGGCAGACGAAAATTGTTTTCGCTTTTATCCTGATAAGTGTGCATGTGCGTGTTTCACGCGAAAACGAGGTATTTATGCCAAGCCTGAAATAAAAATCAGGGATATGCTCGTTCTAGTACACAGTGGGCACAAATCCTTAGGCATCATTTATGACTCCAAATTGACATTTGGGGCACACGTAAAGACACTCAGAATGACCTGCATGAGGACACTTAACACATTGAACATTTTGCCGCACAAGTTACGGGGAGGCGACCGCGCATTCATACTAAGAATGTATGGCTCTCTTGTACGGTCTCGTCTTAATTATAACTGTATTGTTTATGGGTCAGCTCGCCAGTCTGTTCTCATCTCACTCGACCCAGTGCACAACCCGGGCCCCAGACTTGCCTCAGGTGCATATCGTACCTCCCATGTTGACAGTCTTTACGTTGAGTGCAACGAGTGGCCTCTGCAATACCGTCGAGCGTACCTAAGTTGAATATATGCAGCTAAATAGCATGCATAAATGACCATCCTTGTACCGGTGAATTGTTTGAGAACTGGTATACAAGGAGCTCTGAGAACAAGCCGAGAGTGGTCCGCCCTCTTGCACTCCGTTTGGAGGAGTACATATCTCGGTACTCTTTCAGGATATGCCCGTCAACTCTTCTGAGTTTCTCGGATGCTTTAGCCTTTCTGGGACCACATTGCTGTTAAATGTGGCCCGTCTTTGTTAAAATATGACAAAAAAGCTTTTCCACAACAGTTTTTGTGCCAAGAATTTCTTGAGGAGAAGTACAGTAGCTATATCCACTACTCTCTTTGGAACCTTTCGCCTATCTTTTCTACACCAGCCGTGGGTATGTTACGATGGAAATTCAGAAAACAGGTAGACCTGGGCAATGGTGCCGTTGAATGTCATGAAACGTAAAAACTCCGAACGCACACAGCCATTTTGTCAGCCTGAAGCACGTTGCAAGCACAACTGAGGGCTAAGAAGCTAGTGTAGATGCCATTGTGTGCGGGGCGGGATGAAAAAATGGGCTTAGACGTGTAAAATAATCGACCCGGGTTATGACTCCAGAGACGTGCCCGGCAACGAAGCTGCCCACCAGCATGCCCGAGATTTTACACATCGGGCTAGCCAGGAGTTCGGCGAGCAGTGGCGTGTCTGTCCCCTCTTGTCCTACACAGAAATCACGCAGCACTACCGCCTGCAGCGAACAATGTACCCTCCTCCACACAAAAATCTCACAAAAGAACAAGAACACCACCTTCGCTCGCAGCCAAACCAACACCTTTCCCCACCCAACCAGAGCCCACCTTCTGGCCGCCACCCTCTACTCCTCGGAATGCCGCTTCTGTGAGGCTCCGGGCACGCTTTACCATATTGTGTGGGGCTGCGATAAGAACCCCAACCTACCCCCCCTGCCCGTCCCCTCCTCTGAGCACTGGGAGAGAGCACTGTCCAGCTCGGTCCCTGACGACCAGCTTTGGCTGGTGAAGAGGGCTCAAGATGCCGGACGGTCTCAAGGGCTCCTGGAATAAGGACTCTTCCCCAAGGCGAACTGCTTCATAGGGACGTTTATTTCTCCGCCTCCTCCAGAGTTCAGTGCGGCTTTAATTTACGAGGACACATCACGTCAGCTTGGCACGCAAAGAATAAGGGGATGTGAAACAACGAACCGTGCTTTGCGCAAGCTCTGGAGGCAACTAAGGTGCGATCGACCGACAAACAGCGATAGTGCACGACTATGCTGCGGATTCTGGGTGATGTATATGGGAAAATGGAAAGGCATTTCGTAACAGTACGTAGTGACACGCACGTTGCGGTTGGTGAAAAGTATAAACAATAACGGCTGCGTTGTCGTCGCTGGTGACCTACTTAGTACTTACTTTAATGTGAGTTGCTCTTGGCCCTTTGGGATGAACGGACAGTCCAGGGGAGAAGGCCATCCGCAGTCTCTGGCCTAAAGGTTCACCTATCCGTTAATCCTGGGCGGAATTCTGAGTCGGTTTCAAAGCGTGTGCTTAGAGCGGCCCCCGAAGTCGGACTACAGGGACGTGACGCAACGCAAGCAAGTTGGAGCGTGGGCGCTCACGTCAGAGGCCCCGCAACCGGAACTACGTCTTGACTCGTAACGGACTTCGGAATGGCGCCCCTTTTTTGAAGTCACGCCTCGAGGACCCTGTGACAAACGCTGCACTACCGAATGGTAACACCCAGAGCAGATGTTCGTCCGTCCATCGTGCCCTGCGATGGTCCCCGCGCCGGTAGCTGGCGCCCATTTACTGCGACCAGAAAATCGCAGTTACGCGGTGCGATGCCGGGTGGGTTCGTCGGGGCGAACATCTGGAGCGGCACCGAGGATGCGTGCTTGGTGAACGGGCAGCGCGGCACGAAACCGGAATGACGGCGCTGAAGAGGCGCCGCCGAAATGAGTCAGGCGGCGTTTACTACGCTCGGCGCGAACATGCGCGTTCGGGACGCGAGCAGCTCGCGCCTGGTAGGTGGCGTGCGCGTGACCTCATCGTTACGATATGCGTCCGTCCACCTTTCGGATTCTGTGCGTGCGTACCACGGCGAACGCTTGCCCGAGAAGGTGGTTGTGCGTTTTTTCGCCTTTTCGGGCGCTGTGGCGGCATGGTCAGGCGCGGGCATTTCCCCCCCCTCCGGACCGGATGAGCATGCGGCCAGTGTCTCGTTGTTGCTTGTTCCCTTTGTTGCGTTGGTAATGGCTTTTGTTAACTTCCCGTGGTATTTTTATAACGCTGGCTGAAGTAATGGTTCACGTTTTTCTCACGCGCGAAGGTAAAATATACAGAACAATGCTCATTAGAATGTAGTTGCCAGATGCGGGGCTGATTTTTACGGCTGGTGTCTCCTTCCGCTGAACTGGTTCACTTCGCCGCGTTTGGTTTGTAAGATATTAAAAACAGAAAATATTCTCACCAACAGTGTTCTTCCTTGCAAGTGATGTTTCATTATTCGTGGCGTTATGAGGCAACTGCAGTGAACGCGACTGTTGTTGGACCCTACCTGATTGGCTGCGTGTTCAGTGCTGGCCCACAGGCCTCATGTGCTACCTTTGCAATCATGAAGATTTCCGCGAATCTGCTTTGCTCCTCTGCGCCTCAATGGTCAATCACTGCATCCATCGAAGCAAAGTTGACAAGTAGGCCAGACATTTTATTAGGCTTAAAGATTCAACCTGGGAGTTGAGATTACGCACTGCAAAGCTCCAATCATACTTGCGTTGCGCGACAGCTCAAATCACGTTAAAGTCAAATCCAAACGCCGGGCCCCGTAATTGGCCTACTCTTTCCTCGAGGTCGCAGTGATTGGTCATTCAGCCGCAGTGAGGTGAAGCAGTCCAGCGGGCGTTTTTGCGAGCGTGTGGTGCCTATAAACAATCCAGTTCTTCTGTGACTTCCGTGGGTCTTCTTGACTGCTGGAACTTTTGCCTGAATTTTTCATGAGCTACTACTACTCATTGGGAAATATTTGGGATTTATGATTCTCGCTTTTATCAATGTGATGGATTGCAAAGATATCTGCATTGGTTCAAGAACTCGCGGGCAGACATTTCCCTTCTAGTCTCTTGCTTAGTTAAAGGCAGCGTTTTCCTTGGGCGAGTATACGTGCTCTTTGGCGGGGAAGCGCCTGTTGTGTCTGACCGACCTAACCTTGAGACGGGCTCAGGAGAGAAATGTTTTTCTACTTTCCTCGGAGCAAGTGAGTTTTCTAACTTTGCTTTCTCCCCTTTGTACGTACAAAGCAATGCGTCTCCTGCTTGCAAACTCTACAGAGGCCGACCTCTGCCTTGCAAAGGTCACGATGTGAAGCGCGTGCGAAGCAGTGGGTGATAGCATGGCTGTCGAATGTTCGTGGGTCCGGACAGCAGCTCTTACAGCATTGAACGAACTTGCGCGGCCTGTTCTTGTACTCGACCTTGTGTGAGCCAGGCCCACCGGCATCAATCGGCTAAGGACGGCACCGCGCAGCAGCATGTTGATAGGCTGCCCTTTTTTAGCCTGGTTCTCGACTTCGCGAATTCTCCGCGTATTCGTGATTTGGCCGTAAGCTTTGTCTCACTGTTGTCTTTCAGTTTTGTCACGTGCTTCTGGCTGACAAAGTGGCTGTGCGTGCTGTCGTCATTTTGATGTGTCATGACGTTTACCGGCGCCTGTTCGAAAGTTTGCCTTTTTTCTCGCCACTGAAGGGTCGAATTGTTGGCTGGAATTGAAAAAAAAAAACAAAAAAACACGAAATGCAACTGTCATGACTACGTGGTACTGTTTGTGCTATTCATAACAAGACTATGGCTTGTAGGTCGCGCTCTGTTTGTGATGAGAATACGTGATGTGTTATAAACAGTTGAGGGACCTTAGCGTAACACATTGCCAACTTCAGTGTGCGTAAAAATCGCATGATTTTACGTAAGCGCTTGCAAATGGCGGCTGCCGTGGCCCCGAAATAGGGCGAAAAATTTCACGGGCCTTCGGCGCCGTGAAGTTCCTGTGTATTTGAAACAGGTGCAGGTTCGCACGAGGCGTGGTTGCTAGGAAAATAAATAATAATTTTGACTGCTTTCAAGTCGGAGGTAACAGAGCATTATATAACTTCTCATGTTTTGTTTTTGTACGAACGGCAATAAAATGATAGTTATTGGTGTGATGTGACAGCAACGCAAGAGGGCAGTAGGTGCCTCTCCATTACAAAGAATCCAACTCGTTGCATTTGTCTACACTCCCAGTAAGCTGTGGGTCCTAGGATCAAAAACAAGAGAAAAATAAAAAAAAGCAAGATGACTGTTTTATGCGTCATCGCTTATCGAGTTCGAGCTAGATGACTGAGTGAATCAGCGGCATCGGTATGCTTTGCCATTACCAGGCGTAGCGTTTCGCTGTCCTTACCGCATCACAGGAGCGATAGTCACGGCCTCCTTCGGTGGTCTCAGCATAAACTTCTTGTAACATAGTAGCGGACGATAGCGTGACTGCGGTGATGGCCGGGAAAGTGATAACGCTAAACACAGCTTGCAGGTGAAAATTGAGATAGGGAGCTCAGTTTTCGTTACTAAAAGCAATTACAAGAAATTATAATAGGTGCGGGAAAAAAACTGTGTCAACGATTTTTGATAAACGTTACTTGATCGCCTTGTGGTGTTGATGCTAATTTTAACCTTAAAAAGCATATTTATTGCCACCCCCTAATTTCATCTTTATTTTTAGAACACGCATAAAGGGTTTCTACATACTTTGTGCTCAATACCAGATAGCTTGATGGTGGTCTTTGTAAGTTAAGCGTCAAATAACAATGCGTGTCTTCAGAGCTACACGCCTTCGCAATCAAAACCACTCGGACGCCGCCATTTGGACTGCTTCATGCGTGCGCATTGAAAAGGGCTCAGAGAGGAGAGGGGCTTTGGAAATCGTCTGCCCATGCTCCCAACAGTCCAGAAAGGGAGTGTTTGGGCTCTGCTTATCTGAAATAAAAAGGTGTGTACGTGCGCACGTTAGGCCGGGTTCAAACTGTTGCCGCAGCTGTCGTAATAACTTTAAAGAATGGCGTCATTTCACATTTCAGCCAACCGAACTACGTGATACGCCGCATTTTTACGTCCATATCTCTCACGATATGGCTTTTGCGTCGGTAGTCTGAACATAGCGTTACTGATTTCTTAGGCTATGTTCGGACTACTGACGCAAAAGCCATATCGTGATCTATGGACGTAAAAAAATGGCGTGTCACGCAGTTCGGTTGGCTGAGACGTGAAAGAACGCCATTCTTTAAAGTTATTACGACTGTTGCGGCAACAGTCTGAACCCGGCCTTACGTTTCATACACGCCAAAATCGCGAAGTCGAAAATAGGGCCCCAGAACCGCTGCAGGCTGTCATGAATTACGTTCTGTAAGTGAAGGGAATATACGTGATCTTATCAAACATCTTATCAAATTTGAACTAGTTTTACCTTTTTTGGGTCCGCCGCGATTGAATAAAGAGCCATTTGTGCGTGAATGGCGTGTACAGGTATGGTGTTCGATTTTATGTGCACACCTACAAAAAAGAAAGGGAAGGAAGCTTGGCGGGTCCCGTTCTCTTGCGTGTGCGTCCCAGCGGTCACGTAAAAACCGTAACCGCGAATGTCATAATTAAGTAAGCTAATAAACTTTTAACTGCTGGCTC
Source organism: Haemaphysalis longicornis (assembly GCF_048455015.1). Classification (NCBI taxonomy): domain Eukaryota; kingdom Metazoa; phylum Arthropoda; class Arachnida; order Ixodida; family Ixodidae; genus Haemaphysalis; species Haemaphysalis longicornis. The sequence continues at coordinate 397,559,039 of NW_027526203.1, forward strand.
TGGGGTATATTTTTGCATCAATCCAGCTAACAATATAGCTTGCCCAACTTATAAAAAATCCCGAATACGGCTTGTGGTTGCGTACACTCATAGCTGACTCTCAAGTACATTGGCGTTGAACATCACAATTGGCGGACACCGTCAGTTGCGAAGTAGGACGCAAAGCACATGCGTACTATTAATATTTTAGCCACAGGCATGGCACTGCGAAGGACCACACGTCGTAGTCTTGGCGTCCCTTGACTTCAGATGCCCTTGCGCCGCTGGAACGCATGCCGATTTATGAAGTAAATAATTTTGATCGATAATCGCCTAACCCTGATATTCACAGCATCCAAGTGTGCTGGAAGGTATTTTCGCATGTATAGCTTCCTTTTTTTTTCTATCCTCCGTGCGCGTGCGCAAGCTTCATCTGCGCACAGTGAACCGGATACCGAGGGGAGCGATTTTCTGGAGCAGAAGAGTGGATTTCTCGATGAATTTTTCAATGGTGGATAGCCATGGGGAAATACCCCCGCTTGTGCTCTCCCGTCCACCGACGCCGAGCATTTGATGACGAAGTGTCCGAGTAATGCCCCGAGAATTAAAAGGCTCGAAAGGTGGACGTGTCGCCGTGGCTGCTGCACACGGCCGGTGGTGGTGGCCGCTCCTTGGCGTGTGTGACCTGCAGCCTTGTTTGGCGGCGTCTGACGTTCCCGGAATGCGGCCGTGTGCGCTGCTGCTGCGGTCGGCGGCGGGCCCTCATCCGTGTCGCTGTTGCATGCCGATCGGCGTCCCCGCCGGGGTCTGCACCCTTTCTTCGGCGCGCTCTTTTGCGCCATTCATTTCCCTTACCCGCGGCTTAATGCTCGCCGCCCTCGTGGGCCGAATGCCGAGCGCCTTTTGCGCCTGCGTGCCGAGAGTGCATTTTCAGGGGGCGGCACACAGCAAATGCACAAAGGCGCAGGCTGTTATTGTTGCTCTCCTTACGCGCGCCATTCTCTCTCCCGTTGCCCGGCGTATTGCATGTAGCATTGCAGCCAGCGGTATGAAAGGCTCCGTTCAATGAATCTCCCGCTGAGAACGGATTCGGCCACTTGTGGACGCAAATTTGGTAAATTCAACGACGATCAAAAACAAATTCCCCCACAGAGAACTGAGTTGGACTCGTGACATACGCTTAATGCTGTCAAGAAGAAAAAAAAGCTGCTGTGGCTATTGCTTGTTCCGTTGCAGTTTGTTACGTGCAGTTTCGTTGCAGTGTGAAAGTGTTTACGTTTGTAAAGTATTTGTAAGTACAAGAGAGACGATTTGCACAAGCGCCGGGCAATTAAAAGAGCGAGAGGGAATCAGGCAATGGGGTTTTCAGTGAGTTTCGTCGAACAATCGCACCAGGAGCTTGGCTTTGTACGCGGAGAGGCCTGCGACAGTCCTTCCCATAGAGAAAATGCACCGGTTGGCTCACCCTGAAGAGCCGCACGAAGATTTTTGGCCGTGTTCTAAACTTAGGCTGACTCTGGGGCTTTAATGATGGTATGGATGATGCTTCAGGGAGTAGTTAGGGAACCGCCCGATTCACATTTTATTTTAAGCCTGATATAAACTGCGGTCTGTGTTTCTCTCTGGGCTGTGGCTGGCTTACTGCTTTAGTTGTACCGGTAGTACGTACTTAGCTCATTAATCAACTCGCCCGCAGCACAAAACTGTTAAGGTACTGGTTTTACGCAACGATGGAATATCTGGCTTCTATAGTTCATACCACAAGCTAGCTGCAGCACTGGGGAGGCTGCATTGTTGTCAACAGTGCAGCCCACTGAGGGCGCCTAACTCGCCGTGAAGGGGGTCCTGAAAGGACATTCCCTTCTCCCCTCTCGGCAAGTGGCACCGCAAGGCCCCAGCGCCTTTTGTCGCTTCCTTCGCGGTGAGTTAGGCGCCCTGAGGGGGACAACAATGTAGCCTCCACAGTGCTGCAGCTAGCTTATGGTATGAACTATAAATATCTGAAGGGGGAGGGGGGGGGGGGGGGGGGGGGGGGTCCGAGAAGGGTTATGTTGTCCCAATGTTGAGACGCGTGAAAGTCGTGTTCCCGGGACTTTTCTGCTCCAGAAGTTAGCTCTCATCGGTATTCAGTTTACTGTGCGTAGATGAAGCACGGGCGCGCGCACGCACGCACTCGCGTATTCTGCAACACACGCAACGCGTAATCCAAAGAGGGGGGGGGGGGGGGGGGTGTTGAGACGTCACGCGTGCCATGCCTTACTGGGTAGGGTAATCGGTTGCTGACCACACGAGGCCTTCGGTTCGTTTCCCGGCTATTGTTGGCTCCGATTCAGATTGATTGATTGATTGTAGTGTTTAACGCGCCGACGCAACGCAGGCGATGAAGTGCGCCGTAGTGGAGGGCTCCGGAATAATTTTGTCCACCTGGGCATCTTTAACGTGCGCAGAAATCTCGTACACGCGGGCGTTTTTGCTTTTCGCCTGCATCAGAAAAGCGGCCGCCGCGGCCGGGAATCGAACCCGCGTCCTTGTGCTCAGCAGCACAATGCCTTAGCCACTGAGCCACCGCGGCGGGTCCGTTTCAGATTGAGCCAAAGCAGAAAGGATCATCGGACGGGACGTTTCGGGCGCTTTAATGGCACCGGGTGGTCAAAGTGAATCCGGTCAGCTCCAGAACGGGGCACCTCCACGTCTTCTTTCACGCAGTAGACCCCGAGTATACGAAATAGCGGAAAGGTGGCCGTTCCATGCAAGATTGCTGCCCCCCTCCCCCCCCCCCCTCCTTTCCACCCGTTTTTGTCTCAAAGCCCTGACCAACTGGAAATGAAGGAATCAGGATATCCGTGCAGAATATGCGTGAATGGCTAGCAGTGCCATTTTCTGGCATCCCGCTCTTTTCGAGCGCCGCGGGAAATCGATATCCCCCCGGCTCAACTGCCCCCCACCCCCCATTTTTTTATTACTTTTCGAGTTACATTCCGCGAAGTTTACACTACGCAGAGTGGGTCAACAATCTTTTCCGGGGTTTCTCAACGTTAAAGGGACACGGAAGGCAACTTACAGCTTCGCTCCATTCGAAATATTGCATCGTCGGAATAACACTCGTGCCAGTTTGAATGGTAACTTTAATCAAATAAGTTATATGACCAGGAAAGCATAACAAAGGTGACGGCTCACCAACTACTTTTCCGCGCTCAACTTGTGACGCTGTAAGCATATATTATAACGTGCGGGATTGGCTGATCCCTGGTGAATAAACTGAACGTTTAGTTTTTGGGGCTTGTTATTGGAACTTGTAGATTGTAAAATGAAGTACAAACTGCATTTAGGCGGGTAACAAACGGATATACAGTGTAATATCACAGGACGAACCAGAATGAATAGTTTGCGAACGCGACGAGCGACTCTGAAGGGAACAGGGGCGCTGCGCTTTTTCTGGACTGGCTCTCGCAAGACCGTTTTATAAGTAGGCGCAAATCTCGACCCCTGTTCTTCTTTTGTCCTCGGGAAGAAACGGTTGAGGTGAGCTGAAATGGTGCTGTTTTTTCAGGAGGCACTGAGGGCTGGGGCGAGCTCAAGTCGGCAAGTTGTAGTCACCTTCATCGCCCGAAGCGAGAACAAGGCCTGTTACTCGCCGAAACGCCCTGCTCGGTTTTACTAGGCATGATAAGCGATTCGCATTACCCTGGTGCGCGCCGCCTGATAGGTGTACGTGACGGCACGTGAGTAGAACAGGGGCACGCGGAGAGCTCGGGCTGTGGGGAAGCTGCAGCCTGAATATCAGCCAGCAGGCCTGTCCGCGTCAGAAGACGAGGAAACGAAAGCGAAGAAAAACACGCACACACGATGTAGCACTCAAGAAGTCTGACAATCGCCAAGCCTTCGCCTTCAAAGGAGGAAGCAGACTTTAGTGTCCGATGAATGTTTTCGATTATTTAGCGGATATACAGAGCATTGGTTTGTGTTTAATTGGCGCAGTAGAGAAAACATCATGCGATGTTTGCCATCGTCGCACCATACTATACCACTGGCATAGCCAGAAATATTTTTCGGGGTGGGGGTGGGGGGGGGGGGGGAGCCTTCTGAAATGAGGAGATGCCACTCTCAGGTCGGAGGGGGGATGCAGTGCTCAGAAAATTTCGGGGGGTGTTCTGACATGCCACCGCATGTTGGAATTCAGGTAGGGCCGCCGATTCCACCCACACTCACCTCCCAAAGTTCCCCCACTTCTTGTAAGATCGACCAGCTCGAGCAACGGCTTACCGAGCTTACGTCACGCGTAGTTGCCCTTGCATCGCTAGTCGAGATCCAGCAAACGCGCCTCGATGCGCAAGACCAACGCACTTCTAGCCTCGAGGCGCTCATTACCAAGCTCACAGAGTCGCTTAACAATCTAAATGCCACAAAAAGCAAAAAATTTGACACCCCAACACCCATGGAAGACACAAACAGCTCAATTAAACGCGCCAACCCTGTTCCTGCTTCGTCAGTCGGATTGGTCCCTAAGATTAAGCCCGCCACCCTTCTCGCCCCACCAAACCTTTCCCAATAACCTCTAATATGGCACTAAAATTGATTCAGTGGAACTGCCGCAGCCTTTCTACGAACCGCACGCCTCTTCAGCAATGGCTCCTTACACAAGCCACACTCCCGCACTTTCTTCTTTTACAAGAGACACGGCATGCAAAAGTCATACCCGGCTATCGAGGTCTGCACGCCGACCCTGTTGCGCCACTGTCGTCTATTTATATTCGTAGGGACATATCGTATGAACCGGAAAACGTCCCCTCTACATTACTCCCATATGTTACGGCCCTCTCCTACTACCCAGACCCCCCGAAGCCACCTCTTACTCTTGTGAATGTCTATAATCCCCCCAATTCTACCGTCCTAATCTCTCCTCTCTTTCATTTTCTTCAATCTTTTCCCAAACGGCGTGACATCATCCTTGGCGGAGACTTTAATGCCCCAAACACCATATGGGGATACTCAAACACCCTTCGTACGGGCCGTCTTCTTCACGCACACGCAATGCAAGGCTCATATACACTCATAAATGCTCCAGACACACCCACCCGAGACGGATACACAACACAACGCCCCACAACACCTGACCTCACCTTTCACAACGGCCCGAATCCACCGGCAACCTGGCAAGTCCTTCCGGATACTCTCCTCTCCGACCACCACATTATTGAAATAACACTCATGCTCACTCACAAACCTAAGAAACGTGTAATCACACATACTAACTGGGACCGTTTTCGCCGCCTGCGCGCCCAAGAACCAACTACTGACTATAGCTTGTGGATACGCTCGCTGAAGAGAACGCAGTCGGAAACAACCACGACCACCGTCGCCGACCCTCCATCAGACAACCCCGATCCCCACCTTATGCGTATGTGGAGACGCCGAAAACGCCTCCTTTGTCTTGTACGTACCCAGCCCCACAACACACAGCTGAGACAACGCCTAGACACCCTGAACACCAAAATACTAATCCACTGTTCCACTCTTGATTCATCGAATTGGAATCGCATATGCGATTCGATCAATGGTTCGCTCCACACTAAATCCCCCTGGTTTCTCCTCCGTTCCGTTCTTGGCCCTCAGCCGGCTCCTCTTCCAACCCTTCAAAAGCACCTCTCACTGCACGATGCCGACTCCCTAATTCGAGAGGTTACCGATTTATACGTTCCGCCACCACTCCCTTCTCTCTACCCCGAGTACACAGGGCCTCCCAACAGTGACCTTGATCGCCCTTTCACATTACCCGAACTGGAACGTGCTCTGGCCCTCAATAAAGCTGGCACCACTCCGGGCGCGGACCAGATTTCCTATTCCGTCCTGAAGAACCTCCCCGACTCAGACAAAGAGTTCCTTCTATCCCAAATGAATGAATACTGGAGCACGGGCAGGCTACCTGAGGAATGGATCTCTTCCACCATCTCTCTCATCCCCAACCCTGGTAAGCCAGCCACCCTCCCAAACCTTCGCCCCATCTCTCTGACTTCTTGTGTAGGGAAGACGATGGAGCGCATGGTTCTCGCGCGTCTCACAGACCTACTCGATAGTACCAACTTCCTTCCACACAATCAGGTCATCACAAGCTGGTCGTCAGGGTCTGAGCTGGGCAGTGCTCTCTCCCATTACTCAGAAGAGGGGAAGGGCAGGAGGGGGGTAAGGGGGGGGGGGCTCTTCTCACAGCCCCACATCATATGGTAGAGGGTGGCCGGAGCCTCGCAGAAGCGGCATTGCGAGGAGTGCAGTGTGGGGGCCAGAATGTGGGCTCTAGTGGGGTGAGGAAATGTGTTCGTTTGGATGCTTCGGAGGTGGCGTTTTTGTTCTTTAGTGATGCTTTTGTGCGCAGGGGGATAGTGTTCGTTCTAGGCGGTAATGCCGGGTGATTTCGTGGAACGACAAGATGATGATGATGATGGTTGTATGTGAATGGCACAAGGCCAACTGGGGCAAACAACAAGAGGTCCAGAACTGCCACTGCTCGCCGAACTCCTGGCTTGCTCGGTGGGTCAACTCTCGGGCACGCTGATGGGCAGATTCGTTGCCAGACACGGCTGAGTGGGCTGGAGCCCAAATAATCCTTACGCGATATCAAGGAGGGTGCTGGAGAAGAATTGTTCTGGCAGGTCGTGATATGAAACCGCTGGAAAAGGTTCTACATGGTTGTTGGCTGTCTGTGGTGATTATTTCTGCAGATGTTTGTGCAATGGTTATGGAGGTGGCCGCTTCTTCCACCTGTCTAGACTGGATGGTGGGGATTGATGCGCATGTAAGGAGGTCTTCCGTAGCAGAAACCACATCGGTCATATATCTCTTTGCCCGGGATACAAAGCGGCGTCTGTATAAACCGTGGCAGTTTTGGCCGTATTGTTTAATGGGGCCATGCAGACAAAACACGTTTGGTTCATTGAAAAGCTTGCCTCGTTAAAATCGTACTGACACCACCTTTAACGCACACTTCGTTCAAATAAGTTATATAATTAGGAAAAAAGGGAATGGCCATGCGACCCACTAGCTCATTATCCGCAACAGAACCTATGATGTCATATGTGCTCAGTTGTGCGATTGGCTGAGGCCGGCAAAAGCAAACGCAATATAGGCACGGCTTACCGAACGACCTGTTTGCGCCCAAATATAATGCATATTCATTTTACAGTAAGAATGGTGCGATATGTGCCCAAATGTAATGCATTTTTATTTATAGTAAGCATGGTGCGATAAACAAAGAAAGTTACGAACACGTAAGCATAGAAGCACCGATGCGCACTGCTGTTGGTGCTGGGCGCACTATGCTTGTTTTAGCTGCACAGCAGTATGCCGCTTTGGAGGTGCCTTACACGGCACTGGCCGTTTGGCGTAAGCGACGTTGTCTTACGTGACCCTGTGTGTCGAGGATACCCCATGCTTTACGAAACGATTACTTTCTACAGTGTAGCAAAAACAAGCCAGGACCAAATACAGTAAAAAACAAAGCAACGGCGGACAACGGTCCTTGGATGAGTATGGTAGCTCCATCTGGGAGGACTGACAGCAAGCAAGGCTGCAGAGCCGAAGTTCGTTTGAATACGCGCACTTATGACTTCATTGCTTACCTCACGGAAACACGATTTGGCGAGAGAATCAGTTTTAACCGAAATCGATTATTTCTCACTGACTATGGCACAATTTGCTGCCGGGAAAGCGCGGGGGGCACAATGAAACAGGAAATCCTTCGAATAAGACAAGCTTGCATTTTGTCCGCATGACCCCTTTAAGGATCGCTTTCGCTCGGGCTTCTTTACGAGCCTCGTGATGTGTGGGATGCATGTTGTGTGGCAGTAGGGGCACATCTGTGAACTTGCGAGTTTCATGGGGAAGCTGAGTCGCATCGGCCTGGTGGCGTTGCAGAGGAAAGCGCAGGTGCAGTTAAGACAGAATGGCTCTACCGGTAGGGGCAGAGCTGAGACGTAAGAGTTGGCTCGAAGGGGGGCTTCGAGTAGTTCATCTAAGGTGTTGTGAACTCCCAGCCGCAAGAGGTGGTATAGGCAGTCCTAATGCTAGTTTGTACGTCTTGCGTATCAGGGCTTCCAGGTCTTGGAGAGTATGGCGTAGGGGAGGGAGTAGGTGATCTGAGATACGACAAAGGCGCGAACCACCCTGAGTACATCTTCCTCTCGCATACCTCTCGTCTTGGTACTAATCCTGCCGATCATGTGGGAGACTTGCTCAGTGGTGTGCTTAGGTCTGTTGAGCAGTTGGATGCTCGAGCGATCCGCTTGGAAAAGCATGTACAAAATATTGACTTGCGGAGTCGGGACAGTTACTTGGTCACCCATATGTAGGGAAATGGTTGGCGACCCAGAAGAGAGTTTCTTCCTTGCTGAAACGATTAGTAGCTCCTATAGGGACCGGGCAGCTGGACGGGTGGCGCCACCACTCGGCGCTCCCCTCGTTAGTGGAATGAGCCAGTGCATTCGACTACGCAGCCTCCCGTTGTTTTTGCCGTGTTTGCTTCGGTGCCTCGAATGTTTTGGTGGTGTGAGCGGATATGTACGCTGAAACGAAGTTTAGACAGACGTGTTGGGTTCTTAGATGCAATAACGGCTACGTAAACTTGTCGGACGCTTCTAAAGTTGGATTTGGGCTACAATGACATGAGCGCTTTTTGCAGGGGTCTACGCTTGGCTACAGCCGTTATGAGTACGAATAAAACTACTATTATTAGTATTCATTTCTTCTTAAATGTACTAACGGCCTCTTAAACTTATTTGACGCTTCTAAGTTAGGGAATGGGCTACATTGATATGAGCGCTTTTTGCAGCGCTCTGCGCCTGGCTCCGCGCGATCTGAGTTGTAATAAAACTATTAACATTAGTATTCATCTCGACCACTTTAAATAATCTTCACTGCTTTCAATGACTACTGTTTCCACGCCAGCCTTAACGCTAGGATACCTCGATACGTGTGCTTTGAAGAGAAAACCACTTACGTACGAGATCGATTACCTAGTGGTCATGGAAACGTCGATCGTGGCAGTTTACACTTTCTTTCTGTAACCGTGAGCTTTGTTTAGAGAATAAAGTTCTCTCTCTCTCTATCTCTATCTCTCTCTCTCCCTCAGCAGTGGCAATGAACTGAGCTAATGAGTTGGTCTTGTTCTTGTAGCCACTGCAGTTTCATTGCCATACGGTAAGCTTTGATTCCTGCGGAGAAGTGCGCCTCTTCTTGGGAAGTGCCATCTTGAGAGGTGGCGTCGTCTGTCAGGGTTGATGGCCTGCTGTAAGGTTTAGGGTCTCGGCGAGAGTGACGAACAGTGACTGCCCGCCCCGGTCCTTCTCATTTATGTAACCGTTGAATGATTTGTTGTCCCGTAGTGGGCACCTTGACTAATCAATGTGTATGGTGAGTAGCGCCACCGCGGTCCCGAGCTCCGCAGGGGTCCCTACACCTGCTGGCATTTGGTATTAGCAACCCCGCACGGGGCACCTTGAGCAATCTTGGTGACGGTGTTGGCGACACCGCGGACCCCGAGCCCCCATACATAAGCTGGATCCAACCCTGGCGATGTGTTTTAAGATTGAGGGGAAGAAACCTCAAACGGTGGCCGTCGGAGCCCAGGTCAAGCTCCGGCGGATGGGCTCCATGTCTGTATACCAGGCAGGGAGCTCCGGGACCTCTCTCGGTATCAGGGTAACCCGAGCGAAGGAAGTACCCCCGTCCCCTGCTTCTATACTATGCTATATGGTATTTTCAAAACCCCAACCCAAACGTGATCGACCCCCGAAGTTTCTTTTCCACCATTTCCTGACTTGAGTATTCCGAAACCGAACAACTATTCTCGCTTCTTAGTAATAGAATCAGTTGACCAGTCGAACCCTCTTGCTTCCAAGTCGGTATTTCTAGTCTCCAAATTTCTTCAAGGTGTCATCGGCGACTCATATAAAGCTAAAAAACAAAGAACCGGTAAAATCCTTGTTGAGGTCGGTAACCAGGATCAGGCTGATAAACTACTTGCACAAACCCGCATCGCCGATCTGGCCATCCGAGTCACGCCCCACCGCAGCCTTAACAGCTCCCAGGGCGTGATTTCCGAATATGACCTACTAAATGAATCTGAAGCTGACCTGCTGGAGGGCCTTCGTAGTCAGGGCGTAACAGCAGTCAGGCGCATAACCATCCGCAGGGATGACAAACAAATACCGACAAAGCACCTCATCTTTACCTTCAACAAGTCGACCCTGCCAGAATACATCAGCGCAGGTTACATCCGATGTTCAGTCCGGCCGTACATCCCGAACCCGCGGCGCTGTTTTAAGTGCCAACGGTTCGGGCATGGCACAAACTCCTGTGGCGGCCGACTTACCTGCGCAAAATGCGCCCAGCATGACCACCCGTCCGAAAACTGTAACGTTCAACAATTTCTTTGCGTAAACTGCCAGGGTCCACATGCGGCCTACTCCAGAAAATGCGAAAAGTTGCGAAATGCGCTAACAGGGAACCACCTCCGTCCAGTGTGGAGTTCGCAATGAACGCCTCTTAAATAAAGTTTATTCCTCCTCCTCTCTGGCTTATCTGGAACGCCTCAGCTATTTCTCTCGTCATCTGGCCCGCATGCTTGAACACAATCTTTGTATCAAGAGAAAAGAGGCCTGCAACCACCACGGTACCGGCATTTGATGCAATGCTCCGCGAGATGTGACGATATAGCCCCCTTTCAGGGACAGTTCATGCTCTCTGAGGCGCATGTTGATGCATCTGCCCGTTGGTCCTACGTACTCCTTACCGCAAGCCACTGGAAGCACATAAACACAGCCAACATTGCACTTGATATACCTCGTTTCATGTTTCACACTGCATTAATTCCTGTCTGCGCTATGGTCCCCGGACAATCTTTTTTCAACCAAAGAACAAACCCTGCCAATTTTGTTTCGTGCATTAAACAGAACCTTCACCTTGTACCTGGAAACAACTTTTTTCAGTGCATGTGACATTTTGTGCAGATAGGGAATTACTGCTGGCTCGTTATTCCAAACGTACCAACGACATCTTCCTTGTTTTTAGTTATCTAATCATTTTTTGATATACTGACCTCAAAACATTGCTTGGGAAACCGGCATCTCGGAGGCGACGCACTTGACGATCAACAGCCTGTTCTAAGGAATGCACACATGACCTATCCAAAGCAGCACCCAACACAGATTTTGCAATTCCTCGTTTTACTAACTTGGAATGCCCCGACGCATAACTAAGAATTGGCTTCCAACAGTCCCAAGAAAGCTTCTACAGAGACGCCACAACCATTCCTAAAGACTTGTTCGTCGTTGTGCTCACTTATACACTCCTTCAAAGAGGAAAAGACCTGATCATGTAGGATAGAGTAGTATAGATCTTCAACGTCTGTACTGAATGCCCCGCGGATACCGCCAGGCTGGACCTCTAAGTAGCCGATGACTGAGGCTGAGTTTCTTACCCTAAACGGGTCGTTGACATTTAGTTTTCCGAGGTGCGTTTGCGGTCCCCTTTTCCGAAACAATGGCTCTAAAAGGCCGGTCAACTTTATGTGTCTTCACGGAGAAGAACACCTGGAGCTTCATGCCCTTAGCTTTCTTCACTCGCGAAGCAAGCTTGTCAAGGTTCATAACAAAAGGGACCTAACTTGCTTTTTATTTTTCGTCTTTTCCGAGACCTGCCTGAAAATTTTGTTTAGAGCCATCAACGCCATTAGAGCCATCAACAAACGGGCAGATGCGTCAACGTGCGTCTCAGAGCATGAACTGTCCCTGAAAGGGGCTATATCGTCACACCTCGCGGAGCATTGCAGCAAATGCCGGTACCGTGGTGGTTGCAGGCCGCTTTTCCCTGATACAAAGATCCTGTTCAAGCATGCGCGCCAGACGACGAGAGAAATAGCTGAGGCGTTCCAGATAAGCCAGAGAGGGGACGTTTGTGAGTGAGTGAAACACTTTATTAAAGGAGCCAGGAAGAGAAAATACAACTTCGTTTAATTTGAAAGAACTAGGATTCCGTATCTCACTCAGGTCCATTACAGCCACAAAAGATGTTTTTTTTAACGAAAAACAAGCAAGAATTTTTTAAACTTTCAAATTTCGCGCCACAGTGACGTGTTATGAGCAAGAATGACGTCATACGGCCCAACAATAAAACATAATTTTCAGTGCGTTAACTGCACGTTAGCATTCAAGCGATGCGGTCAAATGAAACTAGAGGCCCCATTACAGACGTCCAGTCATGTGTCGTCGCGACAGGTGAGTTAGGCGGCCGCCAATCGCACAAACAAGGTTCCGTGACGTCATAGAAAAGTTGCGGGAAATTGGCTAGGGGGTCGCGACTGCTTAACACGTTTTCTTTAATATCTCCGTTATTTGTTCGATGATTGCTATGATATTGGTATCATTGTTATCGGGACTAAGCAGTCTTTCTAACAAGCCCAACTTGTATTTTGTCTTCATGGCTCCTTTTAACGACGAGAGGCCATAAGGCCCTGCGGGGAAGTAAGTTTGTGTCAGTCAGGCTTCTGTTGCCTTACACGCGAAAGAGATTGCGTATCTTGGTAGTAATGGAGTTGCACACACCGTGGCAGTTGATTATGTAGTTGTTTTGTTTTTGTTTTTGTGGGTTTTTGTTGTTGTTTGTGGTTTTTGGGTTGTTCCCATCTGATTATTGGAGACGCATGCGTGGTATGGTGACTGGGAGGGTATATGCTCTTCGTCTTTTCTGATTAAACTTCAGTTGTGAGTAAGCGCTCGTCCTGTGTTCCCTTCGTATGTGGCGTTTTTTCTCTTGCGCTTTATGAAGGTTTCGACATGCAATTTCACCAACTAGTCCAACTCGCCATTCTGCTGCAGCATTTCCTGTACAGTGGGTCTCTCTTTCCTTTCTAATCCCAGTCTTCATGGCCACGCCACCCTGGCGTCGTTGATTGCTACATTTGTGTGCAGAGCTAGAGTGGCATCTTGGTACGCGCAACAAGGCCTGTGTCCTCCTGACCGTCAGGTGTTATGCGGTTGGCTTCCGCTGCCGGTTGAACGGTCAAGGTGTTTCTGCAGCTGCATGATAGCGGCCGTCAAAAGCTCACGGCCGATTCACCAATCATCATTGGCTGCGGTGTCAACAGATCCACGTCAAGCTGCACACTGCGGCTTTCAATCGAACATCAATGCTTTCACATTTACACTTCATGAAAAGAGCTAGGCGTCCTCGGGCTTTCTTTCTTTCTTTTTCTTTTTTTTTTTTTTTTTTTTTTTGCTGTATGGGAATGGATCGAGATCCTGCTCGCTTAAAGCACACAATGAGAAAGTGGCTTGCGGGATATCTTTGCGTCATTGCTGCAGCATGCACGCCAGAGGGCATGTTTGGACAAGTGCGTTCATTTTGCGGGCTCTGGTGTTCAGGGTGCCGCTGGTGGGCGCTGACCGGTAGGGAGTACGCGTGGGCCAAGGCGTCAGCGGGAAAGCCCGCTGTTCAATCGGCCGCAGTGGCTGGACGTTTGCCTCTAGATGGACGCCTTTATTAGTGCCTGTTACGAGCATTCGGCCATCCGTCAGGGCCCGGCGTCGTGACAGCCGGCCGCTCTCCGCGCGCCTGCAGCCGGTATATGACTGAAGCCGAAGACCGGCGACGGAATCGCATTCGCGCGTGCCTAATGCGGCCAGAGGCACCGTTTATATTGGCTCGGAATTACTTTCCCCGGCCTCGATGTGATGGCGCGCCCAGAAG